>NC_083365.1:59576409-59885003 GCF_030254825.1 Meriones unguiculatus | reverse complement strand
CCCCAAAATAAACAATTTTCAATTTTTTTGTCTCTTAGTACAACATATCACCCTTTCTGTTTAAAAAAGAACAAAAAAATTAGGATCTAGGGTGGAGTGGTGAGGCAGTCTAATGAGAAGGTTGGACTGTTTCTCAGGCAAGTTTATAAATGTAGGTTCATTGCAAGCAGCTCTTGGCCACCATGCAAGGCGGTAAGAGTTAGAAAGAGGAAAAAAAATGTGTTAGAGCACCAAAATGTCCATTGAAGGGGACGTTATAGTTCTAGCTCTGGAAAGTTCATGGAGGTGATGAGAGATCCAAAGTTTAAAATTAGAGTCTTAAGACAGCATGACTAAGGTCCTGGACAAAAGTTTAGACAAAGGACATGGTAAACTGAGACATGTCCAGCCTGTTGCAGAGAGTAATCAGGCTTGCAGCACTCCTTCCTGCACTTAAGATAAACTGTTTCCTGACAGCCCACATAGATGGCCCCTAGCTTGTGACCATAGAGTGTGCTAATTGTTCCTTTTCCCTAGCAACAGCTAATCAGCACATTCCAGGCCTTGCTCATGATCAGGTATCTCCCAGATAGTCAAGTCAGGACCGTCTATGGTCTTGACGCCTAAAGTAAACCAATCATTTCAAAAGTCAATTTTCCTTACCCAATCATGTAATGCCAAGGCTTGGATACTCTCCACTTGCGGTTTTGTCCTTTAAAAACCTTGTTCCCCTAGACCTCAGGGCCATATTCCTCTCCTGCTTCAACAGGAAGGTTGAGACCCAGGCTTGAGAGTATATTGAATAAACCCCCATGTGTTTGCAGTGGAGTTGGTTCCTGGTGGTCTTTGGGGATCTTTGGGGAGTCGAACTGTGTAACAGTGGGAGTTGCCAGTCATGCCCAGCAGCAGATAGGGACTGAGAAATTCTGGAGCTGTTTGTTTGTTGCAGGCTTGAAGCATACCATTCAAGTCTTTTGTTGATAATAAATAGATAATGGGCAAAGAAATAAATCATCTTTGGCTACTTCCTGATGACTCTGGGGCAGCAACAGGGAGGCCAAAAGGCTGAAATGTTGGCTGAGTCCAGAGCTGAGTTCAGGGGGCGTAGGCTGTTTTGTTGCTGTCCAGGATCTGAGAACATCTGTAGCTGGGAGAGAAAATGGAGGTCTGGCTTAAGGCAGTCTGCAAGGATAGCCTGGAGCACCTGTAGGTATCTGCTACTGTGCTGTCTTAGATGTAGGAAACGTTATGGCAGAATAATGCAACATATGTATGGCAAAAGACAAAGTTAAGTAGGTTAAGGACAATGACAACTTTTATTTTATTTTATTTTATTTTTTTTACATACATTTGAAACTTTTGGGAGAGCAAGCAAAGACAGATTTGGAGAGAAGAGAAAATCTTGAACATTAGGGAACTTACATTTATCCAATTGCTGGCAGTAATGAAAAAGATCTGTTTTGGATCTATCATCTAAAGGATATTGAAGCTAAATTTGGTTACAGAGGTGTTTAAGTTTGGAAGCCGTTAATGTGGGCAGTCTGAAATTCTTCAGAGGACAACCCAATGGAGAGTCTGAATGAACAGATGAATGACCTATTTTCATAAACTTGTTTTTCTCAGCCCAACTATAGAACCCACCTTTATTGAAGGTGTCATGTGTACTTTGCTAAGAGTTAAAATATAGACACATTCTGATCCATATTTAGCTACTTTGTTTCTCAAAAAGATTTAGGTATCCTTAGTTGTGCACTTAAGCCATCACAAGAATAGTTTTAACCAAGACTGTGCTGTGTTTTACTATGTTTAAAATAAACAAGAGGAGGCAGGCTCAGGAAGTTTGAACTAACATTGGCTACTGAATTATGTTGCAAAGAACAGCCTTCTTGCCTTCCACAGCATGTTTCTTTGTTGCCCCCTGAAGGTAACAGAGACTCCTGCCAAACTCCATCAATACCATAACTTTGCCTGAGTTAGGGTTTATACCCCCTTCATTGGAGCATTTGAAATGAAGCAACAGGATATCATACTAACTTTTGATGATTTTCCACGAGCTATTTATACTTGTGTAGTCTATATAGATAACAGGGCCTCCTGGACTTATAGCATCAGTGAGATTGCCTTTAGGACTATGACATTAAGAGATAACCTTTGGCAGAAATGTTCTTTTGATTTCTTCACATCTGGCCTGCCCTGGTCTTCCAATGCTTTCTTTTCACTCTTGTATTAGCTGTCTTTGCAAGGTTTAGTTTTTGTCACTGCAGCACAATTGTGTGGATTTTGCAAACTAGTTGTCTTACTAACTTTTCTATTGATATGACATAACACCATGACCAAGGCAACTTATAAAATAAAATATTTAATTTGATGGTCATGGTTGCATAGGATTAGAGTTCATGACCCTCATAGTGAGGAGCGTGGCAGCAGGCAATCATGGTGCTGGAGCAGTAGATGAGAGCTTTCATCTTTATCTATTGGCAGAAATCAGAGAGAAAAAAGAAACTGAGACTGTTTTGGGGTTTTGAAAACTGAAAACATTCCCCACGAATACACCTCCTTTGACAAAGTTACACCTCCCAATCTTTCTGAAACAGTTCCACCAACTGCTGATCAAGCATTCAAATATGCGAGCTTACAGAGGTTGGTTCTCACATTCTCATTCAAATCACAATATTATTTAATAGTAAGGACTGACTCTGGGTAGAGGATCACAGACAAGTTCCTGGATCTCACCAGCTGGTACAGCTAGCTCAGCTCCTCACTGTTTTATAGTCCTTAGCCTTCCTCTTTACCTTCTGACCTTCCTCCCTGATGTATCATTTTTGCTGTGTGTGTGTGTGTGTGTGTGTGTGTGTGTGTGTGTGTGTGTGTTGTGGTTAGGTCAGTGAGCGATGTCTCTTAAATTGCTGACAACCTTGTATTTTGAGACAGAGTCTTTCACTGAACCTGGAGCTCACTTATTCAGCTACTCTGCCTGGCCAACAAGTCCCTGGGATCCTCCTGTCTATTCTCCTCTAACACCGAGGTGACATGTGCATGATACTACACCAAAACTTTTTACCTGTGTTCTAGGGGATTTATCAGCTCCACATACTTGTGCTGCAAGCATTTTTCTTGACTGAACTACTTCCCCAGACACCAGTCTTCATTCTTTTGATTTCTGACTACAAAGATATGAAGTGTTTCTTTAAGCAGAGATGGTAAGGTGTATCCAAGTGAAGGGGCATCAAGAATCAGGCTTCATAATCAGCCTTATAGGACCCTCATACTAGAAAGCCATAGATTCAGGTTGGTAGTGGAGTGAGAATGTCTTCCTTGCCATATATAACAGGTTCACTTGGACAGTTAAGCAAACAGAAGTTCAAAGTTTCAAAGGTGGTGTTATTTCACAGAGCTTCTCCCCAAAATAGAGGGAGCAAAGACCAGCGTCCATGTATTGGGCCTGTGATGCTAGCACATTATTGTTTAATCTTTAAAATGGCTTAATTGGGATCAATATAGAAGGAGAGGAAGGGAGAAGGGAAAAAGCAACACTAAAGATGTTTTTAAAAAGCCACAGGAATTGTATTATTTTTTATGTAGCTACAATTACATATTATACATGTAAGCATATATAGTTTAAATAAAACCATGCCACTTTGTCTGACAATGTTCCCCCCAAAAGCCATAGACTAACAAAATCTCCAGTATCAGACTAGAGTAACCCCATTTTCAGTTGTTGGTCAGAGGAGTTCAAGTGTTTTCAAAACAATATAGTGTATTGCTATTGCTATTGGTTACCTCCCAGTGGTTGAAGGTATGTCCCTGTTGCTGATGATATCTTCCACTTGAGATATAGTACTGAGCTGGATCCAACATGAAAAACTTTTAATATAAGGACTTGCTTTCATAGTACCAGAAGGTGTTGTGCAAACTGCTAAGGGAGGGAAGCAACTGATAGTCCTTACTAGCTGCGACACCTATATGACCCATAGCAATTATCAGCATAGCAAGATATCTCTATGGATGTAATAGTGACCCTCACATCTTATTGGTAGATAGCAGCTATTTATTGGCCATCAGGCCTGCCCAAAAGGAGGGAAATCATGCCTGTTACTGGATACCTACCCAATTACCTGGATCTAGTGAGGTCACGGTTCTTTTTTTTTTTTAATTTTATTTTTCTTTTTAGTTACATTTTGTTAACTCTGTGTCCCAGCTGTATCCCGCTTCTTCATTCCCTCCCCAACTCCACACACCCTCCCTAGTCTCCTCCCTGCCCTTTTCCAAGTCTACTGATAGGGGGGGACCTCCTCCCCTTTCATTTGACCCTGTTTTATCAGGTATCTTCAGGGCTGGCTGAAAAGTCCTCCCCACGGTTCTTAGAAAGAACCTTCTGCCACCATTTTAAGAAACCAGCATAATTCCTATCTGCATTCTAAATACTTATACCCATAGGGAAGTGTAGATATCCTCTCATAAAAGAAACATTTTGGCAAAAGATGGAGACCATAACAGAAAACCATGACTAGTCAAAATGCAGAGAACTAACCATGGAGTACCAGTCCAAATCTGTATATCTACAAACACATCAAGGAACATCACGAAAGAAGAGGTGGAAGAGCTGTAAGAGTCAAAGGACCAAGAAGTTTGCTGTGAGATTGTGTCTCTATAAAGGACAGACAGGGAAGCTGCCTAAATAAGACCTGAATATTTTAATATCTTGTGGCTTGAATGTGAAATGTCTCTTATAGTCTCCAGTGTTTGAACACTCTCCAGTAAGTAGTGCTGTTTGGGAAGATTGCAGAGCTTTTAGGACATGAGTTTACTGGAGAACATTTGTCAAGGGGGGTGGGCCTTGATGTTGTATAACTGGAACCCTCTTGGTGCCCTTTCTTTGATTCCTAAATTCTAATATTTGTGACCAACCATCTTCCTGTCCCTGCCTGTCCTTGACTTTCCTACTATAATGAACTGTCAGCTAGAATCAACCAGTTCTCCTTTAAGCTGCTTTGGTCAGGTGTTTTGGCACAGCAATGTGTAAATTTACTAAGACAGCCTTTTCTTTCTCTCTCTCTCTCTCTCTCTCTCTCTCTCTCTCTCTCTCTCTTTCTTTTTATTTTTTAGATTTCACTTCCACCTCTGGATAGAGGCTCCTTTTTTATTCTGGTTAAGGGGATACTAGGCTTCTCTTTGCTGACTCAGCCTCAATATAGTGTGTTGGGAGAAGCAAAAGAGAATGAATCGCTGAATTTCACACTGAGAAAACTTGCTCCTTCCAAAACTCAAAAGCCGTTATTCCAGTTGAATAACTTAATTAGATGGGTCAGCTCATTGTTTTAACCAAGTGGGTAAGTCTCTCATCCTGAAAGAATGATCACTTTGGACAAATGTATCACTTCACACCGTGCTCAGGGATTCCATGAGAGAGTGCTAATTAAGCTTTTATTACTTGACATAAGTTCCTGTTCTTAAGTGCCTTCTATAAATGTAAAGTATCTTTTAATTCCTTTTCTTCTCTTATAAATGGATCTGTGACAAACTACAGGTTATGCTGCTATGATGCTAATGTTTGACTGACAAACACTGTCCAGAAAAGATCTGGAGCAGTGAGCATAAGCATGGAATGATGACGTGGGTTTATGGGTATCCGTCACTAGATAAAATGGTTACCAAGAGTAGTGGTGATAAGAAGTGTTGTGGCTTGGCCAGCTCCTATTTGGCAGAGCACCTCTCAGGGTGAGGTAGCTGTCTCCACTGTTTATTTGAGGGCCAGATCTCTGTCTCCATCCTTGGGGCTCTTGGACCAGTTCCTCTATTTGATATGTGTCAGGCTCCCTTGGCTCAGAACAAGTTGCCAGAGCTGCTTGGCTAAGGTTCCCACATTGAGAGGCATTTGAAGCAGATCAGAAATTAAGGCTAGTGTGAGACTGCCAAAGATTATATTTCAATGTTGATGGTTTAAAAAGATCGTCCAAGTACCTAACTCATAAAAACGAATTTTTCCAATCAAGGAAAAAATCAGTACTAGATAATCAAAGACCAAGTAAAAAACCCATGTTGGCAGCTTCATTTGTTTCTTCAATATTTATCTGTTAATGGTAAACCCATGTTATTCTTAGCTGCAGTATGTTGCTGTAATGCCAGAACCTTATTGCCATTCTCCCTCTGGGATTTGTAACTGAGGATTATTTGTTGCATTTTGATGTCCATCCTAGCACCATGGGTACTAGGCAATGGATTCCTCATGGCTGTTAAGTGGCACCCTATACATTTCCCAAGTGTAGCTCCTTTCTGCTTTCAGGCCCCTTCTATCACCATCACAAACAAGAAGTCTGCCAGTTGGAGCCATCCTGCCCATGACTAGTACTTGTCACATGTTTATTCTGGGAACTCCATACTCATCTTCTGGCAAGCTTGTGGAATCTTTGGACATTCATTTTGACATCTTGGCATGTGTGCATGGCAATGCTATATTAGATAAGTAACATGCATGGTGTGTATTACACATCGTTAAAATGAAAAGTTTCATTCTGAAGCAGAGGCTTTGCATCACACATGGCTCTATGAATGATCAGAATCTGCAGAGCAAAGGTATGAACTCTTACTTAGTCATGGAGGAAATCTAACTTCACTCTCTTGGCTGTGGGTGAGGACTTATGGGCCATTATTGTTGTAATGTGCTTCTGTGGTCAGTGGGTTCTCACAAAACTGTTTCATATCCCTGTGAGTGTTAAAGACTTTGTCGGAGGACATGTGAATAAATTTCTACTCAACAAAAATAGGGCATCAACAACAGAACAAAATATTAATTCTACCAAAGCTCAATTTGGTGATGTGATAAGTTTATTGTTACTTACAGGAGTGTGGATTCCTTAAGGTAGCTACATCACTTAAAAGTATACTCTGGCCTGGGTGATACCTCACAAAAGTTATATTCTTGGAGTTCTCTGTATGCTGTACATGTAGTTCATTAAGTTGAACTAGAACTGTCCCCAGTAGTCATTACTATTTTATAATCTTGAGGAGTCTCACAAATCTATAAAATTTCAGGAACTTCCTGAGACTTGTGAGATACCTATTTTCTGAGTCTTAAGAAAACTCCTTTGGAAGTGAAATGTTTCAGTTCAGAGAAAACTGGTGTGCCATAGGGAAGGACTGTCCAGAATGTCCAAAAGTGCATCCAGTCTTTCTTCCTTTTGGGTCACTGGGGCATCGTGGTTCTTCACACATTGCAATTAGGTTGTGCTCACTTCTAGGCAAAGAAATGAGATTGGACACAATATGTTTGTCAGTCTGGCTAGGGCAGTGATAGCCCTTATGTGATTCTCGTGGTCTCTCTCACCAGAGTGATTTTGGAAGACCTGTGTGCCTATGAAAAATAAGTTAAAGCATGCTGGATTGCTGACGTCTCAGAGGCTGTCCAGACCCACAAAGGACTGTGCATGAAATATACTTCTGCTTGGTAAAACCACTGAGGTTTGTTAATTACTTGTTACTATGCATATGCTTATCATGCCCTGTGATAAAAGTTACACACATGTTGGTATGATGGGTAAGGATCTGGCAGAGTGGTCCTCTAGATAGAGTTTAAACAATTACTTATGAGGCAGATTTTCTCCTTTGCATGTGTGTAAACTCACCCACAAGTGCATGTTCATATGCACGTGTGTATGTGTCTAGATACATGTGGGTTCACATGCATGTGTTGTGTGTATGTGTGTGTGGAAGCTAAAGGCCATTAGGTGCTAACCACTTCGTTTTTGTCAAACAAGATCTCCTCAGCTTGGAGCTCATATATTAGGCTATGCTGTCTGGTCACCAAGCCCCAGGGATTCAGCTATCTCTGTCTCCCAGTATTGGAAGTACAAATGCATAACATCATGGCTGAATTTTTATGTGTATGCTAGGGATGGAACTCAGGTCCTCATGCTTGCACACTAAGCATTTGACTAACTGAACCATCTCTAATTCTAATAATAGAATTGTTATTATTCTAATAGTTCTAAAATTATTAGAATTTTGATAAAAATTCTAATTTTTATTAAAAACGAAAAAGAACAAAACAACAAAAAACAAATAAAACAACTACAACAACAACAAAAACATTCAAAGAAGTTAATGAGTTGGCCAAACCTCATGCAGCTAAGACCTTAGCTTGTAGCCTATGGAGCTTTGGGACCAGGCAAATGACATCCATAATCCAGCAGAGTGGGAAATACCCCGAAACTGGAGGTGTTGTTCCAGATTGAGCTTCTGCCCCTGAGGGTCTCGACCTGCAGGAGAGATTCAACTATTCTTCTCCAGGCAGCTTCAAATGCCACATTTGGTGATAGCAGGACAGAAACCACACTTGGCATGGATCAAATGTAGCATAATTCAATGCATGAGTGTAGGACTCCCATATTGTGACCTTGCTGTGCTGCTACACAGCATTCTGTCCTTAACTTTATACAGATCCTTTTCTGGGGGCCCTGGATTTTGATTTGGAACATTTGGTTTGTATTCTAGTCTTCCTGTGCATCCATAATGAAGAACCACAGGCTGGATGGCTTAATGAGCAGAAATTTACATTCTCATAATTCTGAAGGTTGCAAGTCTTGAGTCAGGAGTCTTTGTTTCTCTTGAGGCCTTTCTGCTTGTCTTACAGGGTGTCTTTCCTCCTGGTCTCCACACAACCATCCCTCTATGTGTGTCTGTATCCCAAGCTCTTTCCCTTATCAGGACATCTGTCATGCTGGATTGTGTAGCACCTCCTTTCATATTCACCATTTCTCTAAGGACCATCTGTTCAAATACTACCATGTGCCAACACACTGGGGGTGAATAGGTATGGTACTCCAAACTTTCAACTTGATGGGCTCTAGAATCAACCAAGGAGATAAAGTTCTGAGCATGTCTATGTGGGAAGACCCACCCTAAAGATGGCACTCTTTCATGTGCTGGGCTCCCAAGAAGAGAAAATGAGTGGATGCCAACATCCCCCCCTTCTCTTCTTCCTGACTGTAGGTACAATGTGACCAGCTGCTATTTGCTCAGGCTGCCATGCCTTTCCCTACACAATGGGCTGAATTTTTCATCTGAGCCATGTAAATCCTTTCTTACTTGCTCTTTTCACATATTCTGTTAGAGCAATGAGCAAACTAACCCATATCCTTTGAATGAAAAGGAAACACAGTCAACAAGGTTAGGATAGAGGGTAGGTGAAGGAACAGTGATATTTTGTAGATACCAACATTGAACAAGGACAATAGAGTTCTCTGCCTTCTCTTCAACTACATTTTCCTTTAAGCATTCCTGGTTGCTGGCCTGCCTGCATCCTGAATGCTTCTCAGGGTGTCTCAGCCCTTTTCCACTAGGGAGCCAAGGTCAGCTAAACCAAGGCTTTTGAGCTGCCACAAGAATTTAGAAACTGGAGAAACTGCTTGTGGGATCTCTAGGCAAAGCCCGAGGCTGACAGCTTAATGGGGATGAAGTAAGGACTGGACCTCAGGGTTGTGTGGCCTTAGCTCCAAGCACCTGTGAAACATTTGTTGATGGATAGAGCAGAAGCTACAGCATTGCTCAAAATAGCACAGTGGACAGGAGCAAACACAGCAGGACTTTTTCCCAGAGTCTTCTGCATTTTGGGGGATGAAAAAACACTATACATTTTGGAAAAACAAATTGGGAACATAGGGCTTGGAGTATTTGGCTTGGAAGCCTGGGAAGGGACAAAGAGGGACACTAGGTAAGAGAAAGTTAACTGCCCATCATAGACTGGGAATGAGAGACTGGGGTTGTCAAGAGAAATAGCCCAGGCTAGGGCTCTGCAGAGTTGATGCTCCTCCTCTGGGATTGCCATCCAGGTCTCATAGATGGCTGTGCACAGTCAGACTGTCCTCCACTGGGGTTGCTAGTGGAGAAAATCAGCTTTTCAGACAGAGTTGGTGATTAGCAAGAATCTCAGGGAAGCCCAGACAGGTAACGAGAGAGCACTGTGTGCCTGCTGTTGGCACATCAAGGGAATCATAATAAAGTTGGTCTGTACGTGTTCAGATAAGTCTTTCCTGAGCTAATGTTTGTTACTGGAACTAGAACCAATTGTGGTACAGTGGCAGCAGGACATACACACGGATAGATAGGCGCTAGTGGGATGGCTTAGTGTTCAAATGGGCTTGCCATCAAGCCTGAGGACTTGATTCCTGGGACATACATGGTGGAAAGAGAGAATTCCCACAGTTGCCCTTGATCTCCATATGCAAGTTATAATATGTGTTACCTCCCTTCTTACAAACAAAAATTAATAGGAAGGAGTAGATGGGTTCTCTGACCTCTGAGTCTGGGCAGAAGTCAGCAGTTCTCAGAGCTCCCGTGCTAGAATCAATGAACTGAATGTGGGCACGAAAAAAAAGTACATGGGTTGGAGAGGTGCTATAGAAAGATTCCAAGGTGTCTGGGGAGAAGAGTTTAGTTTGTTAAATGCCTTCCAAACAAGCATCAGAAGCTGAATTCAGTCATCAATACCCACAAAAAAGGCATGCATGGTGCTTTGCACTTGCAGTCCTAGTGCTGAGGAGGCAGAGACAGGGAGATCTCCGGAGCCAGCTGGCCAACCGAATTAGCCAATTTAGAAAACTTCAAGTTTCAGTGGGAAACCTTGTCTCAACAGACAAAACAAAAATGGTGGATGGCTCCTGAAGAACAGTATCTAATGTTGACCTCAATTTCTTAGACAACAAAAACAACAACCACACACCCACATGCACATACATGAATGAATACACACATATACATGAATTCCCACAACATTGGGAGGATTAAAAGCAACATAGATTTATTTGTCACAGTTCTCGAGTACAGGAAGTCTTTGTCAAACTTCTAGAAAATCCTATGTCTGGTGAAAGGTCACTTCCTGGTTCCTACATGGTATCTTATTGCTGTGTCCTGGGACTCTGCAGCCTCTTCTGTAAGGGCACTCTCCGTTCATGGGCACTCCAGTAGTCACAATGAAATGCTAGAACCCAGGTGTAGCTCAGGATCAATATGAAGCAGTCATTCCTGCCTCACCTATTCAGACCTGAGACACTGACAGATTCTTAGGTGCTAGGAACCTTCAGACTATTAGTGAGTATATATTAAAGTGGGTATGGCCACAATCTTGCATCCCATTCCTTCTTTTTGCTTGGGAATTATAGAGCCTGGCCATAGGCTTATGTAGGAAACCATCTCCATCCTCAGGAAGGTACAGGAAGAAACCGCAACTTTTGCTATGCAGGCCCTGGTTCTTCTCCTTAGAGACCCTTCCATGTTGTCTGTTTCTGGTGCTGGGACCTGAACTCTCCTTAATACCTGCCATGCTGTTGCCTGCCTGTTTGTCTGGGATTAAAACTCTCCACAACAATGTGTCTTAGTGATTTTGAAGGTGCATTAGGGACTTTTCACCATGTCATGAACTAATCAACCTTTGTGAGTGTGCAATTGTGCATGCCTATCTGTTTGTATACATGTGTGTGCATGTGGATGAGTGTGTGTGTGTTTGTGTCTATGTGTTTGTATAAGCCTGATGAAAACCTCAGCTGTTATTCCTCACACACACCTGGGTTTTTGAGACAAGATCTTTCACTGGACTCCAACATGACAATTCATCTAGGCAAGATGACCAGCCACACCCAAGGATCCTCCTGTGTCTGCTTTCCAATGAGGCCAGCCTCTTTTAAAGTGGGTTCTGACGCAGCAAACCCAGGCCTTTAGGCTTGTATGACAAGCCTTTTACCAGGGGAATCATCTCTAGAGCCTGGCATTAAGTGCCCTAAGCTTGCATTGCTTTATTGTTCAGTGTGATCTTAATGCTGCATGGCTCGAAGAGACCAAGACTCAAGTGTATGAGCAAAGTACTGGCCCATTGTTGTTGCATTGTCACCATGTCACCTTCCAAGTTCACTTGTTTTCATGTTATCTATGTTATCTTTCAGAACACCTTCTTCCTGGGATTAAGGTGGTTACGGAGGTACTGCTGTAGATCCTAGTCCTGCTGCTCCTAAGCAGTCCCACAAGCTCATTTCTTCGCTGTTTTCTTTCAGTGGAGACACAAGCCACATGCAGAGTATCCTAGGTTGAGGCTGCTCAGTTGAGCAGCACCAAGTACTTGTATCATCACAGTCATGTGACCAGAATCCCCAAAGAGAATAAAAACAGTTGAAGGACCTCTGTGGTATGCAAAGCAAAATCTCTTTTCTTGGATATACAGGCTTTTATCAGCTTCTAAATAGTTGTAAAAGGAAAAATACCCCCAAGGTACTGCATTTTAATTCCAATTTTTAATGCATGGGTGGAAAGCCCAGCTGGTAGTATTTTCAATCCTGATGAGGGGCCAGAGGGACTGTGGTATTTTTTTTTTCCTTTTTAAGTAATAAAAATGTAGACTTATTTGTTCTTATTAGGGGACACCTGTATTTTTCAGGCTCCTTACCACACACTAGGCAGCAATAAATTTGCATACTACACATATGCTTACATACAGTTCAGGAAATGGTCCCCAAATGTTGTTTTAGAAAATCATCATCATCATCATCAAAAGGACTGCTGTGATGGCTCAGCAGGTAAATGTACAATTGTTTCCAAGCCTGAGGATTTGAATTTAAGCTCTGGGACTCACAAGGTAGAAGGGAAGAACTGACCCTGGCAAGCCTGCCAGCTGTTATCTAACTTCCACATGCATGTCATAGCATGTGCATGTTGAACTATACTTCTCTCTACTACATCCCCAGGAGATTTGAAAAAAGGTTCATATCTTTATGCTATGCTTTTGAGCCTTTGCTATCATACTTTCCATTGTATTGGGAGTCTTGAGTATTGGCAGGTCATGTGAGAAAGAAGACTGCCTATTCAGAAACTAAGTAACCACATGTCCTCATATATTTCTGTGCATGTGCTCACCGAACACATCTTGACAAGCACAGTGGAGGCATGCACACAGATATACTAAAGCTTTAGCTTGCCAGGACTATTTTCCAACCTAGGAAATCACTAATTTGTTCATTCACTGTATTGTACTGTTAGGACCCATGGTAATGAAGGGTGGTGGAAGTTTGTGAGATGCTGACATTTGATAATTATAAAGCATTTCATCAGCCCCTCCAAACCTTTCTCCTTGAGGATGAAGCTGAGTATTTTCAACTCTCTTCCTCCTCTTTCATAAGTCCAAGAGGAGGGAATTCTTCCAAGGGCAATGAAAGAAAATACACAGAATTAGAAGGGAGATGTGACTTATGTTTATAAACAGGCAATTCAGTCATGGACCCCAAGGACAGGCCAAAGGAATTGGCAAAGCACTGAAGGAATTGTCTATAGGAAGGTAAGAACACATGGTGATTTTTCTTGTAGTGTTTGGAGGAAATTGCCTGCTGCATACCACATGGGTGGTAATCACATTCCCATGTCATTTTGGAAGGCTCATTCAGGCTGCTTCTCAGTCAAAAAAAAAAAATGTAACTGGTCACCAGAGCTCATGCTGCCCATCAAGGAGACAGGAACAGCTTCTTTAAGTTGTTGCTATTAGAGAGTGTGAACTATGAGAAGGCAGGAGGCTAACACATTAAAAAACACTCACCTCCCAATGCTGGAGAGGTCATAAACAGTGGTTCTAAGCCTTCCTAATGCTGCAACCCTTTAATGCATTTTCTAATGTTGTAGTGACCCCCAATCAGAAAATTATTTTTGTTGCTACTTCATAACGGTAATTTTGCTCTCATTATAAATCATAATATAAGTGTCTGATATGCAGAATATTTAATATATGACCCCTGTGAAAAGGTCATTCAACTCTAAAAGGGATTACAACCCATAAGTTAAGAATTGTTGTATTAGGGGCTAATCTACTACTAGTATTCTGCTGAAATGATGTAGCCTCCAACTAACTGCCTTCTAAATAGCTATACTTATACCCATGGATTAGTATGGCTCTCACCTCTCATCAGAGAAGCTTGCTTCAGTTGCTGGGAGCTAGCATGGAGACCCCGACTGATAGAGTGACTGTCCAATGCTAAGCTTTGAATGGAAGTCCGTATCATACCCCTCCACCCAAATCTCAGGGAGCATAACTGAAGAGTGGGTAGAAATATGGTAAAAGACAGAGGACCAGGGGGACTATGGCAAATTAATGTCTTCTAGGCACAACAGGGATGTCCCACCCATAAACTCTCAACAACAGTAGCAGTCTTCACAAAACAAGCCTGAGATCAAACCAGTCAAAATTCCAGCATGGATCGTATGGGACTCACAAGGTCCCACCCCTAGTTGAGAGCTAGTGACAGTTGATGGCTGCTGGAGAAGTCAGTTTTTTCTTCATGGACGAGGTCTCTTGTGAGTTGTCCATGCTCCAGTGGATGGACTTACACCCAAGTACAAATGCACAATACTGAATTGACTCAGTGCCTTATAAGCAAACAAAAGAGGTATACAGTTGGTATACAAAGGAGGGAATCTGGAAGAAATAGGAAGTGGGGAACAAGAAGGTGAGCATAATCAAAGTACATTGTATGTATGTATGAAATTCTCAAAATAAAAGTGCCCTCACTGTATGCGATACAAAAGTGTTCTTGTCCATCAATCCATTTCTATGAGAAACATTGCATCAAGCTTGGGCACCACTCTCAGGAGTGCTGTGGCTAATGAGATAGCAGGCTACAGTGAGGAAGTATTTATCACAAAGCTACTGCTGATTAAGAAACAAAGATGGCTGGGGCAATATGAAAATGAGTTTGAATCAGTTCGAATTTGTTTGACCTAGGGGTTGAAACAGTGGCCCAGCCTCTTGTCCCTGGGGGTACACTTTTTTCCTTTTTTCTCTGATATTTTTCTCCTTCTTCTTCTTCTTCTTCTTCTTCTTCTTCTTCTTCTTCTTCTTCTTCCCCTCTTTATTATGGATGACACAGAAGCAACCATGGCTCTTAGCAGAGTTGAAGATGAGGAAGAACATATGCATGGCATGGCTTCCAGCACATCTCACAGACTGAAAGATAGTAGTAACTGTGAAGATGATGGGGCTGTGTCTGTTACAGCGTTGATTCTCAGCAGGGGATGAATGGTGCCCAGACTGAGCTGCCAAAGTTGTCTTCAAGGGAAGATTCATTTCCTTCTCAGGAGGAAGGAGATGAAAGCAGGTTACATACCTTTCCTATGGAAAAGCTTTGTGTGAGACACTGGGATAGGAAAATTTTCTTTTAATTGCAGAATATAAATATGCTCACTGAAGGACGGAAAGTAGGGATATGAAATAAAATAGCATAAAGGCAGCATAAAAGAAAGATAAAATTCAAAACCAGATTAAAGAGGAACACTGCTTCATATCGAGTGAATCCAGGCACATCTCGGCCACCATTTTTCTGCACATCTTTCAGAGATGATTGGGGTCTAGATCTCTGAGAGCCTGAGGCAAATTGTAAGTGAGGGGAAACAGCAATCTCCTTCCTTGCTGTGGTGCCAAAGGGCACAAACCAAACGTTTCACAAATGGGTGCAATGCCAGGGGTAAGAGCTCCTTTTCCTCCTTCAAAGCTATCCCCTCCCTTGGACCTCTCTTACTCCATTTGTTTTGAGTAGCCACTGCAGTAAATTTTTGCTCCTGGTAGCAGGAGAGACTGACCAATCTCCCCACCCTCCAACAGTAGTGAAGACCAAACATGGATGGTAGTTAATTCCAGTTGGGCCATAAAGGTAATGGTGGGGTTTGCTCTAGATCAACCTATTCAGAGTAAAAGAAGAAAAAAAAAAAAGATTTTGAGCTAGACTGTGGCAGTCAAATAGATAGGACATGAAGAATGATAGGTGCTAGTGGTTCACTTCAGCAGGGTCAACTGTAACTGGGATCAGAGGCTTCGTGGACAGGGGATCAAACTCAGAATTTTGTTACCCTATTTTCCAGTGTTAACTTAGCAATTTAAAGAATACTTAAAACTCCTTTACATATTCTTGTTCCTGTGCATGTACCTGTACATACTTGTGCGTATGTGTGTAAGTGCATGTGTCTGTGTGTGTGTGTGTGTGTCTGTGTGTGTATGTGTGTGAATGTGTATGTGTGTGAATGTGTGCATGCCAGTGTGGAGTTTAGAGGAAGATGTTGGCCATCCTGTTATATCACTCTGCCTTTTGCTCTCGAGATGGGGTCTCTCAATGAATCTGGAACTGGCTGTTTTTTGGCCAGGCCAGCTGATCAGCCAGCCCCAGGTCTCCCATCTCAGCCCCAACAGTGCTGGTGTTACAGGTGCATGCACAGGACGATAAGTCTCAAACCCTGTTTCAAATGGCTGAGGTGCCTGTTTAACATACCACAGCAGACCTGGCTGCCACGTTCTCCTGGCATCCCTCAGCCACTACTTGTTACATGCTCTTCTGGCTAGCATACCCAGTCCCCTACCCTGAACTCTCCAGCCCAGGGCTCTGGGCTTCTTCTCCCTGTGTAATCCAATCGTTTTGGTTACCCGGTCCCTTTGTATCTTTGCCCTCTTGGCTGCTGCACTTCATTTTCCTGTCTTCCCTCTTTCTTCCTCCCACTCCCTCTCTCCCCACCTGGCACAGACCAGTGTAGTCATGTCCACTCTAGACTCTTCCAGATGTCCCTGACTTGGCTTATGCGCTCCTACATATCTAAAGTAAACTTTCTCCTCCACCATACCTAGAAGCAGTCATGCTCCTTTCCTTTTGTTTTTCGTTCATATGACATGCACAGGTTGCTGTGTGATTTCCGGTCATTTGAACTCACGTCCTCATGCTTGTAGAGCAAGCACTGTCACTCACAGAGCCACCCCCATGTCTCCCATGTATATATACCTACATCTTGTAAACTACTTATAGCAGACTGATTTCTCGTAAACTAATCCTCTAAGAAAATCGAGCTCTTTTTCTGAAAAACACCCGGACTAGAGGAAGACACAGAGGTGGACACAGGGAGGGGAGAAAAACAAGCCCCATAATTGCCAGTATGGAGCTGCTGCTGCTTAGCAAGGCCAGTTCTTTTAAAGAGTGGATTCTTGTCCCCTTGCCTGCCAAACTTAAATGGTGACTGCTTGCATTATACTGTGTCTCCTCTGGGTTATTTTCATTTGGGAGCATAAGAACTGAAACTGCTTCTGGGCTGAAGACCACAGGATACCTTTCTGTCACACTCCCACTGACTTCTCAGTGTTACTGGTAGTTTAGTTCATCATTGGAGATTGTAATAGAGCTGCTGGTGGCCAACTAAGGGATCACAGAGCTTATTCCCTAGAAAGAACAAAGAACTGAATATCTAGGTAAGACAGAAGACTGAGACTCAGAAATGGAAAGTGACAGCTTTAGTCCTTCCAGATCAGAAGGCATTAAGCCCGAGAGTCTGCTAAAAGAACCTTTGATTGGATGTTTTATAGGCCTCTTGGCTCCTCCTCATTCCCTTTGTTTACATACCCACACCTCTGCTTGCCTGTCATTTCTCTTCCTTGCAATGTCTTCTAAGAACAAGCAGCCACTATCTCAGGGAGCCTGTTTTTACTTTTCTTGTTTATCTCACAGTCTTCACTGTCTTAGGGCTCTTAGTTTCATTGGTGAAATAATTTAAGGAAAGACTCAAATGGGAGCTTAAGGACAATTCTATTAGAATCTAAAAGAAAAGCATTCCAGAGAAGGTGTTAAGCTCAAAATTGCTGCACAAATACCGCCACTCACATATGCAATTGGCAAGAGTGGTGTCTGTTTGTTTGTTTTTGAGAAAGCAAGACTCCTGAAAGCAGGGGTCAGACACTTCATAAAATGGTGACCATGGAAATTGACCTGAGGGCCTTTTTATAGGTTAAAACAGAAATTCTAGCATGGGTTAGATAATCTAAAACCTGATTGGTGGGCAGTGAGGAAGTTACATTGGTCAGTTTTTGATTTGCCCATGCCCAGGTGACTGCAGACCACATTGTTGTGTCATGAATGTTTAACCATAAGGGAAGATACCTAAACCATATAAGGGTGTGAAGCATACATGGCCGTCCTGAGAGAGCAATCCTGTGGTTATCTCCTGGCTGTCATTTCCACTGATTGTTTGCTCGTCCAGTGGCGGATTTTTATGGTCTGTTTCTAGAACTGATGACTTCTCTGGGATATTTCTGGGTCAGGCCTGATCCAGTCTTATAGTGGAGCAAAGCACAAATTGGGGTTGATTTTCTTCACTCAAAGACAAGCTCTAAATCTAGGCAGCTGTCCAGAGGAAAACAATGTAGAAGAGGGAAATAGCCACGAGATTTGAGGCAGCATGAAGGTCAGACACCAGGCAGATGAGCTGCCCCATGGTGGGAAAGAACCTTCAGAGGAATAAGGGGGAAACATGGTTAGAGCAGAGTTAGAGAAGGGAGTTTCTGAGTAATTGAGAAAAACAGGCAGAACCACAAAGCTCTATGACTGTAATAAATGTGCTGGGGCTTGATTCTGGGAAGAAAAAGTACAGTATCTCATTAAAGGGAGAATTATTCTACCTATCTCAGCATGGCTTAAGGTAAACCCACCTCCTAGGGGTGGTCTGTTTGCCAGGTGATGTGCCCGTTCTCCACCCAGACCAGAGACCCAGTCTCTAGACCAGTAGAGAAAATAGGCCTTTATTGTTGCTCTGGTCCCAGGACAATGCCAACAGTTAACCTCCCTCCCCTTCCCTGTTTGTATTTTGTCTTCTGCACCCTGACATGAGAGAGCTTGTTTCTATGGGTAGCTGTCTGAGCCAAGCTCATCTACTCTCTCAGAAGATATGTAAGAGTTACTTCCACTCAAGAATTTGGGCTCAGGTAGCAGCTGTAGAGAAAGCCCTGTACCCTGAGCACAGGAGTTCTATTTTTAAAGAGAGACTGATGAAAAGCAGAATCAGGGTTTAGGGAGATGGACAAGTTCATAAAGTGCTTGCTGCATAAACCTGAGGCCCTGAGGTTGATCTCCAGCCCTCATGAAGAAAAGTCAGGTGTGGTAATATTAGCTTATAATATCAGTTCTGGGGTAGCAGACATAGGAGCATTCATGTAGCTCTCTGGCCTGCCATCCTGGCCATATTGTAAGTTCCAGGTTCAGTGAGAAACCCTATGTCAAGAATCAAGGTGAATGACTATTGAGGAAGACACACTGGATTGACCAGTGGCAGTGACCTATACTCTCTCTCTCTCTCTCTCTCTCTCTCTCTCTCTCACACACACACATGCTGGCACACACTCACACATACCTATAGGAAAAAAACTGTGGTTTAAATAAATAGGCTATAATTTTCTTTTATGGGAAGGATTTTGAGCCAGGACTGTTGGTACAAGCTTACAATTCTAGCTACCTCAGAGTCTGAGGTGGAAGGATCACAAATTCAAGGACAGGTTAGGGTACATAGTGAGTTTAGAGAAAGCTTGAGCAATTGGTGAGATCATGTCTTAAGATAAAAATAAAAATAAAAATAGAGATTTAGCACAGTGGTGGAGCAATTTCTCAGTCATCTTTCTCTCTACTTTTTGAGTTGTCATTTGAAGGCTGTAGTCCATCCTGGCAGGAAAGATGAGGTAGGTGGTCACCTACATCTGTTTAGGAAGCAGTGATGAACACTGGTGCTTAGCTGGGTGGAATGGTGCTGCCCACAGAGTCACTTTCTCACCCTAACTCTCCTAATCTAGAAACTCTCTTACAGACATTCCCAGAATTGTGTCTCCTGGGTAACTTAGGAGACACAATTTGTAAGGGTAGCTGTCAGTGTTAACCATCACACACCCTGATGTTCCATCCTGAGCCACTGTGGAGGCCTCTGCTCCCCCCCCCATCTTCTGTTTTATTCAGATTCCCTTTCTTCTTCCTGAGTTTCTCCCATAGCCCCTTTATGCCTAGGATGGTTAATTACATTCTCACTAATACCACTCCCTGAGCCCTACATTTTCCTTATCCCTGAGCCCTCATATACCCCAGCCCTGGACCATGAAGGTCAACAAACATCACTGGGACACAAGGAGAATGGGGCTTGCTTTGTTCTCTTACACTGGAAAATTACTAGATAATTATTTTGTTCCAAAGATTTGGCTTAAGTGGAAGTAAAGACTTTGAAACAAGTTGTAAATCAGAGCAAAGTGCACAGAATCAGAAGTAGGAAAGCTAGACTTTCTGCACTGGTACATTTTGTTGAGAAGTGAGAGGAAGGGTGTGATAAAACACCATGAGCAAGGCAACTTATAGGTTAAGAGTTTATTTTAACTTATGGTTCCAGAGGGTTAGGGCCAAGTGGCAACAATGTGACATTATGACACCATGACAAAACGGTGGCTCTAGCTGGACACTGATAGCTGAGAGCTCGCATCTCAACCACAAGGCAAGAAGCAGAGAGACAGACTGAAAATGACATCAGTCCTTAAACTCTCAAAGCCTGCCTCCTCTGTGTCTTGTTGACAGTTAATATTAATCACTACAACAGGTTACCTAGGATAGATTGTACTGGATACATGGGTTATGTCAGGGAGGGACAAAGGGAAGTTCCCCAGTTGTATTTTCTTATTCTTTTAGAATCCAGCTGATGGAGGAGCTAGTTTATTCAGTGTGGAATGAAATCTGAATATGTAGCAGTCTGGCTGAAAACTCACCCTGATGCTTGCATCTCCTCAGAGCCCCCCTTCCCCAGGACAGCTGAGAGGAAGAGCACTGAGAAGTCCTTGAACACAGCATGCTCATTCTCAATGTTCTTTATCACAGTCTTGCTGCTGTGTGAGACATCGCTACTTACACAGAGCTGGTACTCCCATGTAGGAATTACATGGCTATGCTCTGTCTCTGATTTTCTCTCTCTCTCTCTCTCTCTCTCTCTCTCTCTCTCTCTCTCTCTCTCTCTTTCTCTCTGTCTCTCTCTGATTGATGCTGAATGCCCACAGAGTGTATGTGCCTATGCAGAGGCCAGAGGAGGACAATGGGCATCTTCCTCTGTTGGTCTCTCTCTCTCTCTCTTTTTTTTGGAAATGGAGTTTCTCACTGAATCTGAAGCTTGGCACTTTGGCTAACCAAGCTGGCTATCAAGCTCTCAGGATCTGCCTGGCTTGATCTTCAGTTCTGGTGTTATAGGTACATGAGGCCATGATTTCTTTTTATGCTCTTCAATTCAGGTCCTCTTGCTTTGTCAGCAAGCATTACTACACAGTGAGCAATTTCCCCATGCCCCACCTTTCTTTCTATAGCTTTTTGAGATCTATAAGAGAAGGGAGAGTGTATTTCTCATTGCTGCAACAAAATACCTGACATAGGTGACCAAAGGGAATTAAAGTATAGAATTCATCATGGTGGGGAGGTCAGGGCAGCAGCAATTTGAGGCAGCTGGTCACACTGTATCTGTAATCAGAAATCAGGGAGTGATGGATGCTGCTGTCAGTTCACTTGATTCTATATTTAGTTCAAGACCCCAAGCCGTGGCATGATGTTGCCCACAGGTAAGATAAATAGTCTAACCTCAGTTAACTTAACTAGAAATTCCCTTAGTAATATGCCTACAGGCCTGCCTTCTAACTGATTCTGGAGCCTGTTACATTGACAGTCAAAATTAACCAACGAGGATATCTATTCACTTATGAATCCCCAGATCCTAGCAAATCACCTGGTTTAGAAGGCAGACTGCTTGCTATTTACTACCAGTCAAGGCTTCTCTCTGTCTACCAGAAACTGCAGGCCATGCTGGGTTTCTAAGTCCTGAATCTGTTGCAAGAAGCGTATCCCTTTGTATTCCTTTCTCCAGATTACTCTCATTTAATATTTGCTCCTAGACATACTGTTCCTTCGGAAGGGCTTTAATAGCCCTCTTGACATTTTCCATTTTTTGGATGGTTGTTCCTATTAAATTGTTGTAATGAAACAAATGAACATTACTTTTTCCCTCTTCTTCAAAATCTGTTCTAAATGGACTGTATACCACAGCAGTAGATATTCACTGGATGGCTGATCTGGTTCCTTGAAAGAAAAGGCTTCCTGTTAGCCATTAGTGCCAGCAGAGCCAAGGTCTATTTTGTTGATTCATTTTAGATCTTGGGAGGTAAGACTTTAAACTGCTAGCTGCAGCGATACCATTAGACTAACCACACTTATCATTTATCATTTTCTACTTTTCTTTTGTGACCTAGTGAGTTTCATTATGGTCACTTACAGGAGCACAGGTGAGGAGTTATTCACAAGAGCGTGGGCACTTGCCAGTCCTTACACCACCAAAGAAAATGTCTCTCCTTTCACCAGCAAGCAATAACTACCTACGCAGAACTAGATAACTTTGCTTACTTTTTGATTATCAGAGAAATTGTACCTAAAGATCTTCTACATTGTTGAAGAAAAATGAGGCATCTTCTTGCATAGTGACTGTAGCTAACAAAATGCATATTTTTAAGGAGCTGTATGAAAAGACTTGACTGTTTTCACTACCAAGAGCTGCCTTATGCTTGAGTTCAGCTCATTTGATCATTACATATAAACAGATTCTGAAAAAAAATACCAACGTACTCTGTAAATATGTGCAGTTTTGAGTCAGTTAGGATAAAGTAAGAGTTACAAATATTAATCCTAATCCATATTTCCAGCACTTGACGCAATAACCACAATTTAAAATTTCTATAAATCAGCATATGCATATTTAACACATGTCTTAAAGAACATATAAACTAAATAAAAATAAAATGTATGCAGTTTTAAGAAATAAATGAACAGATATCCGTAACTCAAGCCCCCAAGAGTTAAATAAATACTATTAGCAATTTTGTATGTAGTCTTTCAAAAGCTTCTTCCTATTCTCGTAAATACAAAGATGGAATCATAGTAGATATTATGTCTGCCAATTTTCCTTTTGTCACTTGCTAGTACATTGTGATCATCCTTTGGAGCCAAGAAGCCCTCATAGCCTCATTTCAATTGATTGGCTAGCAGCTCATAATATGCACATGTCACAATTTATTTATCAAAATTGTTATTATTAGGTGTGGGAGTTGTCCTCTGCTTTTTATCATTAGACACAGGACTTTGATAAATATCTCTGACTGTCAGAGAATATGCTTCTGTGCCCACTCATTATTTTGTTAGGATAAATTTGCATAGGGGCACATTCTAGGTCACCGTGATTGCAGTGTGGAGATATTTGATTTGAGCTTCCTAATTGCTTTCAGAAAAGCAACTCCAGGTTTCACTTCACAGAAACAAGCAGGAAAAATCATTTCAGCACAACCTTGGCTTGCACCATTCAGAGTGCACTCATGAGCTTGAGTAAGTCAGTGTCTGAAGAATCAACAATGTTGTTGGTAGTTTAAAATTTACAATCCTATCATTGTACGTTGTTTAATGATGAACAGAAAGGCATTTCATGAAATTGGAAGAAATGCTTTCAGTGTTGTTCTTAGCACTTTCTTAAATAGTGCAGCATGCTTTAAATATGTTTTAAAACTGCCACATTTTCCCTGTCCTAGGCAAAAGTGGATTTTTTTGGAGGAACTCTTTACATGGACCCGGGAAGGTTTTCCCTCCTGTTTCCTGTTCTGAGACACTGTGATTCCTTTTATCCATGCTTATCTCCCGTTTGGGGCAGAAGTTTGTCCTTACCCTTAGTTTTCTAACAGATCTAATAACTGTTGACTTTCAGTGTTTATAGCCATATGTCTTCTTGTATGGCAGCAACTTCCAAGTTCATGACTGTGAGAGCACTGGGAGAAGTGGGTAGTAGTCGTGACACATTAATTCTCTGTTGCTGTCACCACGAATTACCTGACAAAAGTTACTTAAGGAAGGAAGGGGTTGGTTTGCTCCATGGTTTGAGGGGAGATAAACCATCAAGGCATGTAAGTTGGGGCAACAGTGGGAGGGAGCATTGGGTCTGCAGTCACGAAGCAGAGGGAGATGAATCCTGGGACTCAACTCATTTCCTCCTATTTTCTTTTGTGTTCAGGCTGAGATCTGAGGCAGGGAAAGGTGTCACCCACTTTAGGGTGTGCCGTTCCAACTAGTTAATCTTTAGAGACACCATCACAGACATCCCCAGAGTATGGCTCCTATGTAACTCCAAATCCAGTCAAGTTTTACTGAAGATGCCATCACAGCACAAAACACACCTTCTTTATCTATTCAACTTTTAAAAACTTAAGGATATTCCTGGATTTTTCTATTTGATAATTCTTTGCTCATTCATTCTTTAGGTTTTATATGGCTAGTTTTTTTTGGGGTTTTTATTAGAATAGTTGATGATGCATTGGTTGTCTTTTAGTTTTTCTTTTCTTCCCCTTTCGGTTAATATATTTAAGCAAATAGATTATCTATATACAAAACTTACATATTTCTTTTTTAATTATTAAAATTATATTTAGTTACATGCATACATGTGTGTGTTTGTCTGTTTGTGTATATGATTGCTCAGAGGACAACTTGTAAACACCAATTCTTTCTTTTCATCATGTGGTCCCACAGGCATCTCTTGGGTACCTTTGTCTATTTTCTTCAGATTACAGGATAGTGCAAAGCTCAAAGACACTGTCTAACTCACAATATTATTCAGGTAATAAAAGAGTAAAGGAGTCCTATATTTACAGTATATATTCACCCTTTAAAATATATTTACTATGTTTAAATTTATTTAACATTTCTTTAGCATTTAAATTTCTCTGGGCTAGTGCAGTGGCATAATAGGTAGAGGTACGTGCCTTTGCTGTGCTGGACCATCTGAGTTTGATCCTTTAGACCCACAAAATAAAAGGAGGAAAGTGGCTCTTGAAAGTTGTCCTCTTATCCCCACATGTGTACTATGGAACTTACTACCAATGCCAACACAAGATAAATAAACACAAATATAATTTAAAAATTTTAAAGTTTTGGTTAAAAAGTAGTTTTCTTTTTGTCTCAAATAAAAGATTTATAAAATTTATATTTTGATTTGTAATATTAATGTAGTTACTATGTTTAAATAAAGCTTACATAATATCACTATAGATTTAGTTCTACTCACAAGATACTCCCCAATTTGCACAACTATGAACAATTGATGTAACTTAAGTCATTGTCAGTTATTTTTGTTATTAAAGAAAATTACAGAAATATTTAAATACATGGAGGTTTTGGAATATTATAGGTAATTTTCTTATAATAGAATCATTATAAGGTGACATTTTACTGCTCAAAGGGCTGAATAATGAATTGTTCTATTTTGACAAGTAGTTTTATAAAAAGGTGGTACAGAAATTGGCAGCCACCTGTCTCCCTGCAGCTTCGCTACTAGGGTGCCATCCATTCTGATTCTCCGTCTCTTGTCCAGGGCTCTAGGTACTTCACTCAGACCATCTATCTCCCTAGAGCTCCTGTGTCATTGATGATCTTTGGAACTGTTTCAAATTCCTTGGATGGGAAGGAACTAAGAAGGAGAAAGATGATGAATTAAGATGATACACTTAATTACTGACTTGGTTTGCTTTTATTTATTTTTTTTATAAAGCTTAGATAGATTGAGTCTTTTTAAAAGCCACAGAAGTACCAAGAAGAAAATAAGGCCTATGTGGACCATTTGTTCCTAAGTGTATTCACAGATTGGAGATGTTAATCCATATAGAGTGGAAAACAATGGAAAGTGAGAGGCTCATTTCCTACTTGCTGTTACCAGGCAGTAACCACTTCCAAACATGCCTTTGATTTTCCCCAGACCAAATGTACATATACTCATCACAAATTTACCATATTTCTTGAATCTGAGGTATTTTAGTTCAGCTCTTCCTCTGTCTCATGGGAAAGAGTTGATAGATGGTATGTGTGTATGAGTGTTTGTGTATGTGTGTTTCTGTGTGTGTCTGTGTGTATCCATGTGTACTGATGCAGAGGCTGGAGGGCAGTGTCAGGTGTCCTGCTTTAGCATTCTTTTTATTTTCTTGTGAGAGTCTCTTATCAAGCTTGAAGCTATTCAGGAAGCCAACAGGCCCAAGAGATGGGAAGATAAACACATACTCTTTTTCTGCCCCTTCCTCTGCAGAGCTCTCTGAGCCCTGAGGGGAGGCATTTGATAAGGACATCACATTTAGGAATGAGTGCTCCAAGGTTCCTCAATCTTTGCACATTGTCCAGTTTTGGGTCTCTGTGTTAGTTTTGATCTACTGTAGGAGGAAACTTCTCTCATGATGGCTGGGGAAGACACTGACCTGAGTACAGGTCCGATGCAGCTACTGGGGTTCCCAAGTAGTTTGTGTTACTAGGTATCAGTGATTGACACAAAGGAGTGTAAATAGGCTAGAAGTGGGAACTGACAGCATCCTCAGGAAGAAGGAAGGCTGAGTCCACCGGGCTTGGAATGAAACTGGAGAATTTGTGGTGGAGGACCAGAAGGAGGGTTCATACTGCCTACTTGATTCCCGGGTTGCTATGGCCTGCAGGTTTCCAGGTAGAGGGTGCCTCCGTGTATTGGTGGCTGATACAAAGAAAAGGGAATTGTCTAGAAGCAGGGAGAGACAGTGAGAGTGTTCACAAGAAGGACCAAAGCTTGCTACCCCTTGAGTGGACTTCAGTAAAGCGCTCAGGTAGTGGAGTCAGAGGGAGAACAGGCACCACTAAGCACCTGTTGTTTGTTTTGAGACAGCTCAGGCTGGTCTCAAACCCACTATGTAGTTCAGCGGGCATGGAAGTCCTTCTAGCAGAAGGCGTGGACTCTGCACATTATCAGTTAAGTGCCAACATTAATAAGGTGAATACTGTTACCCTCTTTCAAAGTCTGTGAAATGGTTAACCTTTGATCATAACATCACACAAAGAGAGGAATAAAAATATTCATTTATTCTGACATGCAGGGTTCTTTGGCAGTGACCCTTCTTGGGAAAGAACTCAGGCTGCTTCCCGACCCACCTACTGTATGATTGGATGTTCTGGGTGTGGGATGAGAGGGAGAGAGAAGGGTCAAGCATATGCAAGAATTTCACCATGAGCTACTGCTTGATGGGGATGAAAGTGAAACATCAGCCAGATGGGGTAGGGCAGGGTGAACAGGAGCTAGTGACATGCCACTGGGATCACTCCATGCGAATGGGTCTGAAGCCATGGGGCAAGCAGAGGATGGGTTACACTCTGCCTCAATTCTTCTGAGAATATATTTTTCTAATATATATTAATTATGTACAATAATCGGTTTCACTGTGGCACTTCATACATGTTTATGAAGTATTTTGGTCATATTCACCTCCCCGTTTTTCCCACTCTTATCCCCTCCCCCTCACTGATGCTCTTTCACAAACTAGTCTAAGTGTGTGGGTTTGGGGGAGAAAGTGAAACAGTGGGTTTAATTAAGCTTACTTAGAAGATCATGGGTGAGGGGTCCTATGTGGGAGAACAGCTGACTTAATTGGTTCCAGGTCAAAAAAGATAATGTCTTCCTTCCCCTCCAACCATTAATTGCCTCTAGATCCTCTGTGAGAGGTGGCACCATGAGTACCTTCACCCAACTTCATAATTTTTTTTTTCATAATTAGAGCTAACCTGTCACATGACAGAGCTCTTTTTCCCATCCAAGAGGATGAGGTGCTCTGTTATCTTCACAAACAGGCAGGACATTCAAAGAGCTATGTGTCACTCACATGGTTATGTGCAGCTTCCCTTCGACAGACCTCACATGCTGCCCTTTATGTCCTTTCTTCCCCCCTTTGCCTTGTTAACCTGTGTTGGCAGCGTGTACAGGAGGGCCAGAACCAAAGCAAACCTTGCTTTTTTTTTTTTTTTTTTTCTTTTTCTTTCACAACAGTGCTTGTTCTCTATATCTGCTTTGGGAAGAGAATAAAAAAGAAAATGTCCGCCTATACCACAACACACTTTTTATTTTTATCTCAGCCACACCAGAGGAAAAGCAGTCCATGAATCCCTAAGGTAGACCTATTCTCCAGGAAAGTGACTTTGGTTTGTCTGTTTTTCTAATAACAGATGCATAAAGACTATAGTTTAGATGTTGAATGTACCCTAAACACTATGTAGCTCCCATGGTGATACTATACAGAAGAGGTGGGCTTTTAGGAGGTAAAGGCTCATATTTACTGTGCAGGGCTGTTCTTGAAGGAGACTGTCAAGGTCTTTCTCTCTCTCTCTCTGTCTAGTGGTGTCTGTATATGTGTGTACACAAGCGATCATCCTGGCCGTATTAGATACTTTTCTCATTGTTATGACAAAAATAAACTAAAAGAGAAAGGGTTTATTTAGCTTTACATTTCAAGGGCACAGTACATCATGATGGGGAGGGCAAGGAGGTAATGGGAGGAGGCAGTTGGTCACATGGCACCCACAGTAAAGAGGCTGAGAGAAACAGAAAATGGAGCTTGGTTTAAAGACCCCGCAGCTCTCTTCCAGTAACCTATTTTAGGAGAATCCACCTCCTAAAGTTTTACAACTTCCTCAAACAGTGCCACCAGATGGAGACTAAGGGCTCAAACACATGAGCTCATGGGGGGCATTTCACATTCACCCCACAATTCTGGCCATGATAGGAGTATTTGGCTCTCGTACTTACTCCCTGTCATTGCACTCACTGGAGGCACCAAGCCACACATATGCCCAGGCATGGGCTAGACCTCCAAACTGTGAGCTGAAATAAACCTTCCACTTTGTAAATTAATTAGCATAGACTTTTCATTATAGTGATGAATGATGACTTGCATAGTAAGACTCTTGGAGCTAGGGGTGATGGTTTGAATGAGAGATCCCCCCTGCCCCCATAGGCTTATATATTTGAAATCCTGATTTCCAACTGGTGGCACTGTTTGGAGAGGATTTGAAGCTTTAGGGAAGGAAGACTTGGGAGAGGAAGTATATCACTAGTGGCAGGCTTTCAAGCAAATAGCCTTCTCTTTCTTTTGTCTTCTCTTTCTCTGATTCCTATGTGCAGATAAGTTGTGGTCCTGCTGCCATTTATAGTCCTGTCTGTTGACATGTTTTCCTGTCATGATGAACTCTATCCCCTTGGATCCACAAGCCCAAAACTCCCTATCTTCCTTCCTTAAGTTGCTTTTGATCCTAGTATTTTGGTAGAGGAACAGAGAAATAACCAAACACACCAGGTATTCACTGAGTGCTTTTGACCAAGAATTTATGAGAGCAAAAATTTACTGAGTGCCTCTTGTGTATCACATGATGCTCACAGTTTGAGATTCTAGTTCCCTTCATCCCAGCAACTGCCTGGTTGATACTTGGGCAAAAAATCCCCTCCAACTCTGGAAACCCAAAACACCAGGACCATGTCCACATGGTCACAAGAAGCCCCCACTTTCTCAATGGATGTCCCAGGTGGATGGGAGACCCAGCAAACTTTCTCAAGGACATTTGAGGATTGTGTCTACCAACATAATACTTTCATTTCCCAAATTTTGTATTCTTAAGGTCACCAGGGAATGGCAATTATTTTGACTAAAATTTGAGGGCACAATATAAAGACAAATCAAATAAGGATTCTTCAGGTTGCAAGAGGTTGATGGGAAGCTCTTTGCTCTATTCTGTCACACAGATATTTTACAATGAATGACTGTGTGTGTGCAGCTGTGCCTGAGTGTTTACATGTATATGTGTGCATGTGTGTACAGAGTCCAGAAGACATCCTCTGGTTTGTTTCTCAGGAACTGTCCATCTTTTTTTAACAACTCCTCTTATTATCCTGGATCTTGCCAGATAGACTAGTTAGCTAGAAGGGAAGCAAAGGAGTTTTTCTGCTTTTCCCTAATACTGGAATTACAAGTGTATGCCACTAAGTCTAGATGATGATGATTATTATTATTATTATAAAATGTGGGTTCTGGAGATTGAACTCAGAACTTATATTTCCAAGGCAAATAGTTTACAGAATAAGCCACCTCCCCATCTTCATAATAAATGAGTTCTGTGTGTTTGTGATCCCGTGTTGTAGGATTGTTCATTTTTTCCTCCCTGCCCCAAGCTTCCAGAATGATATTAAATATTTAATGATGACTCATTAAATATTATACAAATACTGAGGCCATATAGCTAGGCTCTTTTCTGAGTAGACAATAACATAAAATAATTTATTATATTAATTTGCATTCCACCACATGGCTGGCTACCTGGGTGAAGGCACGGTGTATCCATCCTTTTCACTTCTTGACGGCTGAATCTCCTGCATCTGTCTCTCTCCCAGAATTCTTTCTGTCTACAGGATGTTCCACATCCTATTTCATGCCTAAGCTGTAAGCCATAGTTATTTTTTTAATTGAAACGTGTTGCATCCATTCAATACATAAGAGATTCCTTGAGCAGTCTCACCATTCAATGGAGACTCTGTCGTTGTTGTTGTTGGATAGTAAAATATCTCCCAGGGATTCATGTATTCAAGTGCTTGGACATTAGCTTGAATCTTTAGTAAACAGGGCTTCATCAGATAAGGTAATTCACCTGGAAAAGCACTTGGACTTTAGCTGTGGAACCTTTAGCAAGTAGGACTACCTCAACTAAAGTAGGTCACCTGGGGACAGATTCTAGTATCTGGTACCACTTCATGTTGGTGCTCTGCTTCCTGAGTGTAATGCCATGTGACCAGCAGCACCACAGTCCTGCTGCCATGCTTTCCATACCATGACTGACTGTCCTTTTTTTTACCATGAGGCAAAAGTAAATGTTCCTTGAATTGCTTCCTGTCTTAAGTTTTGTCTCAGTGGCAAGAAAACTAACTGCACGAACTTTCTAAAAATATTTAAATCTAGGGTACCAGACAGCAATAATATTTTCTTTCTGTGCTATCCAATCTGGCAGCAATCTGCTGCCATGCAGAATGCTGCTCATCAAGACTAAGATTTATTCTACTCTATTTTCTTCTGAGACAGTGTCTTGTTGTGTTGCCCAGGCTTGCCTTGAACTTGTGATCCCTTTGCAATAGCCTCATAAGTACTAGGATTGCAGGTGTGTACAGTTTCTTCTGATTTTTGATGTTCTATTAATGTCAAATATACACCAGATTTCAAATGCTAGAAAGATCCATAAAATATCTCAGTAAATGTTTATATTTATAAGATATTAATGATTGCATTTGGAAGACATTAGGTTAATATATATATATTAATATATATATTAAAGTTTATTTCACCAATTCACTTTTGGTTTTTATAATGTGGCTACAAGGAAATTTAAAATTATACATGATAGTGATTTTAATGTAATGTATGATTTTCATTATATTACCCCTGTACAGTTGTAATAACTGTAAGTGCAAAGAAAGGAAGTAGTGTTTTGGGGGTCCCCGTCTATTTTCAAAGCACTTAGTCTTTAGAGCCATGTTTCATTTTTTTTTTTTTTTCAATGCAGTTTATTCAGGAACATTGAACAATCCTCGGACCCCGGGGAAAGCCAGCCCACAGCTTAAATAGCCTCTGGGTAGCCAACCCAGGCGTGCCACGGGGGCAATGCAGATAGGTCCACATACATGGAAGCAAGCCAGATCCTCGGCCTTAGCCAAATGTGGAGTTGTTCGTGACAGAGAGCACTCACCATCGGGAAGGTGGAAGGCGGAAACCAGCTCCATCTTTAAGGCATAGCATTCCGCAGCTCTCTACAGTTCCCCCTTTTTGTTTTAGACGCATCAGGCAAGAGTAGAGGTCTGATCTCTGATGTTAGAAATAAATTGGGACTTTGTACAGATGTTCATTTAGGTGTCATCCACCCAAAGAGCATCAGACCCGTCCAATACCTTTTTCTCAGAGGCGGGACCTGCAATGAAAGTATGCTGGACTTTGTGTCACTAGCATACAACATGAGAATTTTTCCTGCGCTGCAAATCTGTCTAAACAATTGTTGAGCTATATTTTAGGTAATTGGACTGGAGAATTCGATACTACGATGGAGTAGCTGAGAGTGGCCATTGTCACAGTAAATTCTACCAGAGTGGACGCAGGACTAGCCACAGGATTATCAACATGGATTGCTGCAGCCATGAATCATCTGAAGGAATGGGTGGGCATGGGAGTGTTAGCAGGCCTTCTGGTGTTGGTCCCCTTGGTTTGCCTGTGGTATATATGCAAGATTAGAGTCTCACAACAGTGTGATGCAGCCATGATCATTCAGGCCTTTACAGCCATTGAAGCAGGACATTCTCCCCAAGCATGGTTGGATACCATAAAAAGCTAAAATGATACGCTCAGGATGCAAGGCTAAGCACTGCACTCAGGGTCAGCCGCTTTGGACCCAGAGAAGAGCATGCCATGTTTCATTTTAGCCTCAGGCCAGACAAGGAGCCAAGTTATTGTCAAGTTTCCTGATGCAGTCCAAAGCTCTTGGAAGTAGCTAGGTTGTCCTTAGAACTCTTATGTTCTTTTTCAGCTGAGGAGTCTCTTTTCCTTATGTATGCTCACCACTGTGTTGTCCATGAGTAATAATGTGAACTTTTTCACTTTCAATCTGCTGTCTTTGCCATGCTCTAGGTGGTGAGGTAGATTATAATTTGTTTACCTTCTATTCCACGTTGAAGTGTGGCTCTTTCTTTGTGTCTCTACATCTCTGGGTCTATAAACATCCTGTGTGGTTCATCTGGATGCACCCAGCAGGAAACAAGTCTGGTTAGTCCACTGTGGTCACTGTTCAGGCTCCAGCACACATCCTGGCTTCCCCTCTCATGGGCCAATTGCAGTCATGGCTATGTCTACACATGCCTGCCTTCTCCCTTTGGCTGCAGTGCTCTTGGCAGTCACTTTGCTTCAGTGAGATGCACTCTATTTTCTGGATTATACTGTGACTCTGATTGTAGATTGCACCTCTTCAACAAGCCCTTTATTCTGTGTTCTTGATCCTTAGACACCCAGGGTTGTATGGGGCAATGGAGAATTACATACTTGAGTATATATGTATCATTTTTCAGAAGCTGGGTTATTGTTTATTTTTTAAATACTTAAAAAGTTAATTTTTAATTGTATGTATATGTGTATATCTGTATATGGGCTATGTGCATGTAAGTTCAGTGCCCATGGAGGCCTGAAGAGTGCTCTGGATCCCTTAAGGCTGGAGTTACAGGTGATTTGGTACCACCAGATGTGGGTCCTGGAAAGGGAATTTGGGTCTTCTGCATAAACAATACTTGCAGATAACCACTTTGCAATCACTCTAGTCCCAGGAATGACAGTCTGCTGCTACTTCTTTTTTTTCAATTAATTTAAATTTTTTATATTAATTAGAGTTTATTTACTTTGCATCCCAGCTGTAGCCCCTTCCCTCATTTCCTCCCAATCCCACCTTCTCTCCCTCATCTCCTCCCTGCCCCTCTCTAAGTCTACTGATAGGGGAGGACCTCCTCCCCTTCCATCTGACCCCAGTTTATCAGGTCTCATCGGGACTGGCTTCAATGTCCTCCTCTGTGCCACTGAGTTCATGTCAGAGACAGTCTCTGTTCCCCTTACTAGGGTACCTACTTGGATACTGAGCTGCCATGGGCTATGTCTGAGCAGGGGTTCTAGGTTATATCCATGCATGGTCCTTGGTTGGAGAATCAGTCTCAGAAAAGACGCCTCTGCCCAGATATATTTGGTCCTTGTAGAGCTCCTGTCCTCTCCAGGTCTTACTAACTCCCCTTTCTTTCATATGATTCCCTGCACTCTGCCCAAGGTTTGGTTATGAGTCTCACCCTCTGCTTTGATACACTGTTAGGTAGAGACATTCAGGGACCCTCTGTGGTAGGCTCCTGTCCTGTTACTTGTTTTCTCCTACTTCCAATGTCCATCCCATTTGTCTTTCTAAGTTAGATTGATCATCTTACCCCAGGTCCTCCTTCTTGTTTAGCTGTTTTAGCTATACAAATTTTAGTATGTTTATCATATCTTTTAGGACTATATGAGTGAGTATATACCCTGTGTGTCTTTATGCTTCTGGGATATCTCACTCAGGATGATCTTTTTCTTGATTCCACCATTTGCCTGCAAATTTCATGATTTCCTTGTTTTTAATTGCTGAGTAGTATTCCATTGTGTAAATGTACCACAAAATGACTCTGAGATTTCACCTTACACCCATCAGATTGGCTAAAATAAAAATTTCAAGTGACAACACATGCTGGAAAGGTTGTGGAGAAAGGGGAACCCTCCTCCATTGCTGGTGGGAATGTAAACTTGTACAATCACTTTGGAAATCAATCTGGCACTTTCTCAGACAATTAGGTGGTACTTTTACACAATAGAATATTACTCAGCAATTAAAAACAAGGAAATTATGAAATTTGCAGTCAAATGTTGGGATCTCAAAAAGATCATCCTGAGTGAGGTATCCCAGAAGCAGAAAGACACATGCGGTATATTCTCACTTCTAAGTAGATACTAGACCTATAAGATAGGATAAACATACTAAAATCTGTCCACCCAAAGATTCTGTTTCTCCTTTACTGTAGCTGGATTCTGGGGACCTAAGGTTTCTTGAAGTTTGAGGCACCATTGCCGCACAGACACCCTCCTGTATTGCCAGTTTTCCCTTGGGAATAATTTCATTTTTGCACAGACAAGTGAGGTCTGAAGCATTACACATAAAATTACAGAAATAAAGAATTCAGTTTTAAACCAAGCTTCATTCTGAATAGGCTGATAAACTGATATGTAATGTCCTTCTACCCCTGTGGACATGAGTCATCCCTCTGTTGTTTTCACACTGTATACTGCACAGCCAGAAAAGCAATAGGACTGAAACCATGAGCAAATATGAAACATTTTTGCATATAAATTTATCTCTTTTTTTGTCATAATAACAGAAAATTGACTAACGTAATCACTTAGTAGCTGTTTTGGTTTGACACAGCATTGCAGTGCTTATGCTTAGTAATGTAGAGGGTATGATACCAACTTCCCCTTGTTCCAGGTCTCCTTGGGGATGGTAAGTCTTACAGTATGTCCTCCATGTGTGTGTGGGGGGGGGGGTGGGGGAGACTGGTATATTTGGAGTAGTTTTTGATGATTGCCTCATTATCTGAGGACAGTAAGTCACAATACTCTATGAATTCGGTCTTTTTCTTTATAAAGCTATGACTAATGTTAATAGCTTTGGACTAGATTGATTGTGAACCACTGAATTCATAAAATATGACACCCAGATAAGTAAGGACTATTCCATGTGCACATTTTGTTGAACAGTAGAGGCATCCATGAAATTTTAAAGGAAGTGCACACTTAGTTATATGTATGCATATGATATAATTGTGTTTGTGTGTGTGATGCATGCCTGTGTATAAAGGTGTGTAAAGGTGTGTGTGTCATGTACATGTGCAGAAGTGAGAGGAGGCATTGGGTGCTCTGCTCTATCACTTTCTTTGTTCTCTTGAGTCAGGGTTTCTCACCAAAGCTAGAGCTGGGCTGGCATCCAGTAAGCCCATGGGTTCTTTTAGCTCCTCCTATTTTGACAGTGCTAGGGTTGCAATCAAATGAAGCCACACTGTTTTTTATATGAGTGCCAGGGGTTTTACCTTATGTCTTTATACCTGTACAGGAAAATCCTCCTGCACACTAAGCTGTCTTCTCAATGTTATATGATGTAACTTCTGTGTTATTATTTTAATGTATTTTTACTTATTTTTTGAGAATTTTACATATGTACTCAATGCATTTTCCTCATCTCTACCCCTCACTTTATTTTCTTCAAGTTCTCCCAGAGTTCCTCATCATATCCATTTTCCACTTCATAACTTCTTTTGTTTGTTCACAACCCACTATGACAAGTTAGTACTGCCCGTATGTACGTGTGTGTGAAGCCACCCAGTGGACCATGGGCAAATTACTAAGAATCATAGTCTTTAAGGAACTGTTTCCCTCTCTCTTCCAGAAGCCATCCACTGGCAAAAGTTCCCTGGATAGAGGTGGAGACATGAGGCACTCCCATAACCACACTGAAATCTGGCCTGGCTTGAGCGTGCTCAGAAAACAACGGCTGCTGCTACTTAATGTCTGCAGTGGTCCTGTTGTGTCCAGAAGACACTTTGAAGAAGTCTTTCACAACCTCTGAGTCTTACATACTTTATAATCCCTTGTTTTGTGATGTTCCCTGAGTCTTGAGGAGTGTGTGATATAGGTGTTTCATTTAAAGCTGAGCCCTCTGTGGTCACTTACTCTCTGCACTTTGAGCACTTGTAAGTCTAAATATCTTAAAGAGCAGTTATTAGATGCCCCAATTGGTAGTTGGAATAAAAGACAGGTTATGAGAGATTTCTGTATCCTGCACCCTAACCATTGGATTAGCTTCGTTTACTAATATGTTAACCACTGAAGTGGGTCACGGAAAGTGGCCAGAAGACTGGTCCCAACCTACACTGATGAGGAGCCTTGAGGGAAGTATCCTTTACCATTTTTGAACACAACCCTTATGTCTAAGGTAATCACTGGTTCCATTACTTGCTTCCTGAGCACACACATTATTGTGGATGTAGAGTAAAAACGACTTGCAGCACCTGGATCATTTGGTGGGAGAATTTTCAGGATCACTTGCTTTGTTATTTGGAACTTTCTTTCCTACTTTAAATCTGTAGCCCTTCTTATGGTTTCTGTCTTAGGCTTCAAAAAAGAGCACATTATGATAGCTTGCTATCTTTGCTCAGTTCTTTGTATATCATGGCCTTCCCCAAAGTAAGAAAGAGCTTCTGGGATCTTCAAAGCAGAGGAGACAGAGGCACCATAGGGCCAGTGAGAGTATAAGAGTATTAAAAGCAATCTTTGCTTTCTTGTCCATTTTTTTTCTATATATAAGCACGGGTATGCATCCAGCATGCTGTCTTTGTCAGGTGAAATACTGATAAATGGAATTAATTTCTATTTTTGGACATTGTTTTGCCACTGTTTCTTTTGTCTGAATATCTTGATTTTTTAGAATAGTTTGGAAGTGCTGTGTTTCACAGTATATTGAGAAAAGAATGATAACTTATGAACAGTAGTATTCTAGTTTGAAGAAAATAGATAGCTACTTTTTAGTGTGTGTGTGTGTGTGTGTGTGTGTGTGTGTGTGTGTGATACAGGCATGTATGGTCTATGATTCTTGTGTAGATGTCAGAAAATAACTTTGGGTATCAGCCCTCACCTTCTGCCATGCTTGAGACAGGGTCTTCTTTTTTTTCTTCTCCTGCAGAGATGAAGTAGCTTTTCTGAAAGGTTTCAGGAAATCTATCTCCATCTGGGAATATGGACTCTCCTGATATATGCAAAGATTTTTGTGGTCATATAAATTGGAGACTGTAACTTAGGTCCTTAGGTTTGTTTGACAAAAACTTTTACCAATGGAACCATCATCTTGGCCTCAGTTTTCAGTTCCATGTATGAGACTGGGTAGTGGCTACAAATACATTATTAGATGTGAGTATGCTGAGCTGTGTCTGCTCTAAGTTACCTCCATGAATCTTTGTCAAGAGGGTTGAGGGATCAGTGAGCTGCTCAGCTCTGACCTCTGAGCATCTCCAGAGATTTTACAAAGGCATCAGTTTCACATGTGGGATCATTTCATTTTCACCTTCACCAGGAAGAAAAAGTAAAGGAGGCTAGTCAAAGTCTCCTGCAAATGGTAGCTAGCACGTTCCAATGGCTCATCTCTCGTCCCTGTATCTAGTTCTGTGAGTTAAACACCAATGATGCACCTGCTAGACATGATCTGTGAGTGCAATTTATTTCTGTATTTATGCCTTTCTTCTTAGGAGTATCTGCTGAAGTGGTGATAAATGAATAATAACAGAGACTGAATAAAAAAGGCACCTCAGAGAGAACAAATACATCAGCAGTGGCTGTGCTGGAAAAACAATTTCCCTTGTCCTCTCACCCAGATTCAGAAGATATTTTCTAAGAGATTTCAAAAGGAATGATGGGTTAGAAGTATCTATAAAGCATTAAGTACACAGGAAACTCTGTTGGGTATGTTATGATCATAATCAAATTTAGCACACACTCTGACACCTGCTATACAGATGAAGAGCTTGGTTTTTAGGTAAGTACCTGGGCTCTATCCTTTCATGAACACCCACTCCAATAGCTTTCTTCCTTGTGACAGTTGATGATATGTCTCCCTTCAAATTTTAGTTTTTTATTACTTCTTGGTAATTTCACATATGAATACAATGTATTTAGATTGTACCTATCCAAGACTTACCCTAGACATGGTATATACCACCTTCCTGTCTTCTTTTGAGAAGAACCTGCTGCATCCGATTAGTGCTGCTCACATATGCATGGATTTAGGAACAGTTCCACGGGGAAAGGGCAACCCACTAGGGGCTCTCCATGCACAACACCAAAGCAGTTAACCCTGCAGCATAAAGAGAGAAGGGGTTTTCCAGGCCCCACATCTGGCTAAGATGCTACTCTTCTCCTCTGGTGATGATGTCTCCATGACAGCAGGTTGATCAACAGTGGTTTCCTTTGTCCCAGCTAAGGATTTTCTCTCCTCTGTAAGTCCCTGGAATGCAGCTTATATATAGCATTGCAGAGCAGTGGACAAGAGGGGATAAAATGGTCTGTAGTGTTCAGGTGGACAGAAGATGCAGAAGTAATAACTTCTTGGCATACTGCACTCACCACACATGTGGTCTGGCTTGGGCATATACCAGCACAAGAAAAGCTGTCATTTAATTGCCTCTTCCTGTCTAGTCTCTAGAGCTCATCCTCCCTAGTCCAGGTGCCCATTGCTGTCTATACTGTGCTCTTTCTCTCTCCCTCTGTGTATGTATGTGTGTGTGTGTGTGTGTGTGTGTGTGTGTGTGTGTAGAAGGCCAGAGTCCAACCTTAGTTGTCATTTCTTAGTAATCATCCACCTTGTTCTGAGACAGGATTTTTGTTGTTTGTTGTTGTTTTGGTTTTTGGTTAGAACCTAGAGTTCTCCAATTAGGCTTGGCTGCTTGACTAGCTAGCTCCAAGCACCCACCTGTCTCCCACCTCCCCTTGCCCAGGTTTATAAGCACATGCTGTCAACTCTGACTTTTCATGTGGCTGCTGGAAACTGAACTCAGATCATCATGCTTGTGTGTCAGGCACATCACTAACTGTCTGATACCATCCCATTCTTTATGCCAGCCTTGTCTGTCAGTGATTCTGCACTGACAGCATCATAGGGCATAGTGAGTTACAGTTAGTAGCTGGACTGTGTTTCAGTTCTTATATCCTGCCTTGAGCAGTGGTGACAGCTTGTCATTTAAGGAGACATCAAAACCTCTAAATATTGGACTGTTAAAATGAATGACTTTAGGTTGTTAAGATATCTAAGTAAATAAACTTGCTTTGCTGCACAACTCTGACAGCTTTAGTTTGATCCCCTGGAACTCATGCTAAAAACCACCCAACTAACCAAACAACAAGATGTACTAGTATTTTTCTAAAATCCCAGTACTTTCATAGTGAGATGGGATGGAGAAAGGAGAATGCCTGAGACCTTAATAGCTAGCTATCATAGGTATATTCAGTGCAGCAAGTCCCTGCCTCAACAAGATGGAAGGAGAAAGCTGACTCCCAAAAGTTGTCCTCAGATTTCCATCGCCTACCATGGAACATGTCAGTATATACTCACACACGTGTGTCCTGCGCACGTAGGAAAACACTGTGAAATAATAAATAAAAAAGATGCCTCAAGTCTAATTCAGTTTATTTATTTATTTACACAAATATTTCCTAGGCATTTTTGGTGTCTATAGAGGTAAACAAACCATCAGTACTGATTTGAGGGTTTCACACATTGTTCTGCATGCATTTATTGCATGTGTGAGGTAATAATTACAAATTAGCTGTGTCATATGTAGTAGCTCACAGAGAGGAAATGAATGCCTCTTTCTAAGTCTGTGACCAAGTGAGGTTAGAGGGGTGGGAAAATAAGGAGTTTAGCCTTGAGTTTCAACCTGATAGGGTTTAAATCACCATGGAGGCAAACCTCTGGATATGTCAGTGAGGAAGATTCTAGAATAAGTTAATCAAGGTGGAAAACTGAGGACAGAACCATTCCATAGGGTGGTGTCCTAGACAGAAGCTAGAAGAGAAATCTAGCATTCTTCTTTCTGTGTCCTAACTATGGATACAGTGTATCAAGATGATTCAGGTTCCTGACAACATGGCTTTCCTACCATGAAGGACACTGCCCTCTAACTGTAAGCCAAATAAACTATTCCTTTCTTAAGTTGCTTTTGTCAGGTATTTTACTGAAGTGGGCATGTGATTAGTATTGTATGTAGGAAAAAGAGCCAAAGTTGTCTGATTCTGAAAACTAAAAGGAAGAAAGTCCAGAGTCCAGTATAAGGAAAGATCCATTTTGGTGAAAATATCCATGGAATGTCATCAAAGAAGCCAGCAAAGGCTGTTTACCTGGTTTCAGATTTGGATCCCAGGGACTGAGGAATGACAGAAGGTAAAGGGATGACACCCTTTTTTGACTGAAATTGACATGGATGAGGTTCAGGAGTGGCTAGACAGGCTCATCTAGAAGTGTGTAGGTGCTTCATGCCAAAGATGGGTCATGAAAATCACAAGAAAAAGGAGAAATAATAGCTGGAGATTGTGTGGGTAAGACTGAAGAGCAGATGGAGGAAGAATTGTGTTAGCTCCCATCCCATGTGGGAGTAAAGGAGGACAGGAAGGATGGACTCCATTGCAGCAAGTAGTGTGGGTTTGGATCTGGGTATTTCATGTCTGGTGGCATCTGTTTTCGTTGTTGCTTGTTTGTTTCTCATGTAGAAGGCAAGAATATCCTGTGAGTGGAGAGGGTGTTCTTGGTGGATACAGAACAAGAGAAAGGTAACACTTGGGAAAAACAAACAAACAAAAAACCTACTATAGAATGGCAGCATAGATTTCTGTGTGAAGAGAAAACAAAAGATAGCTTAAGGTATAAACTTAGATATTGTTAAAAATCCTGAATAGTTGAGTTGACCTAATTAATGAAGAAAGGAGAGAGATGGTGGCTCCAGAGAGAGAACACTTTTAGAACTCTTGTGGTAAAAGAAGTTGAATGAACAAAGGGATGGATAACTAGGCCATGGCTGAATGTTCTTACAATTCTGCTTCTAGAAACAGAATGATTTCAGGAATGGATTTTCTGAAGTTGAGAGGAGAGAAGAAAATCAGATGATCCCAGCAACCATCTGTTGCCAATAGCTCTTCAGCTATTTTATATGTATATGTATACGTGTATGTGTATATATGTGTGTGTGTTTGGACTGAGAGCTTTAGAGTTTGCCTGCCCTAGGGTTTTTCTTTTAATTCTAGAATTTGAGCCAGGAGTGGTGGTGCATGTCTTTGATCCCAGCATTCAGGAGGCAAAGGCAGGCAGATCACTGTGAGTTCAAGGCTAGCCTGGTCTACAAAGTGAGTCCAGGACATCCAAGGCTGCATAAAGAAACCCTGTCTCAAACAAATAAACAAACAAAAACAAAAAAAAACAAATAAAAAAACAAACTAAAAAACAAAACAAAAAATTCTAGTGGTCCCCAGATTAAAAAAACAAAACAAAACAAAACAAAAAACCGGTAGAGAATGATTATGGAAGATCCCTGATGTTGATATTTGACCTCTACAAGCATACACTCATAAACACACACACACACACACACACACACACACACACACACACCACACACACACTATACACACAGGAATGTATACATAAACCACATGGAAATAAAAACACATATACTTACATCCAAAAAAGGCTGCTGATTGCTCTTTTCCTTGAGCACTGCTGGGTTTCATAGCAAGTTGAATGTCTGGCCTGGTCCCTTCCAGATATTCTTCTTTTTTTCTAAAAGATTTAACTAATTAATTAAATTTATGTGCATAAATATTTTGACCACAAGTGCATATGTGCACCATGTGCATGCCCAGTGTCCATAGAAGTCAAAAGAGGGCATCAGATCCTGTGGAACTGGAGGCATGGATAACTGTAAGGCATATGTGGATGCTGACAACTGAAACTGAGTACTCTGCAAGAGCAGCAAGTGCTCTTAATCCCTGAGCCATCTCTCCAGCCTCCATATTTCTCTTCTTCCCTTGCATGTATTTGTTTTGCTTTGGTTGCTGTTTCTTTTTAACACCTCTCTTCTGGCCTACTTCTGTGTTGTGAATGTCAATGTCATCTCTCTCCTTCCTGGTGTGTGTGTGTGTGTGTGTGTGTGTGTGTGTGTGTGTATGTGTTCACATGAGTGTGAGCAGGCTGGAAGATGTTGTCTACTGTCCTCAAAGCTAGGTTAACTTCAAAATGTAATTGTAATTAATCATGACTTTATCCATGTTGGCCATATTTGGAGTCTCTAATTGATAAGACTGATACTTTAAGGTTGCTAGGAACATGTGCCTTCAATATCCATCTCTGTTTTTCTAGCCCAGGCTAGACTGAAACTTTTTATGTAGTTCAGATAAGCCTTGAGTTTGTGATCCATCTGCCTCAACCTCTTGAGCATGTGTCACCATGCCTAGTTTTCTTCTATTTTAGTACTGGGCACAGTGAAAATTCTGGGCCAGATAAAAAAGTACACAACCAGTTTGCTGCCATCTCCAATTATGCCCACAGCAGACATCACCAAAGGGCTGCACTTTTCTCTATGGAGATGGAGTAGTCTTAGAATTTTTAATAGAATGATGGTCTTGAGAGTCACACTGCTAATTGAGACAGCTGACCCGTGAGATGGAATCAGTCACCATCTCTATTAGTTTCCCAAGGCTGCCATAACATATGACCACGTGACAGGTGACTTCAAACAACAGGAATTTATTCTGTTATGGTTGCGGAGAATCTCATGTGGAGGCATTTGCAGCATTAGTTTATTCTGGAGGCTTTGAAGGAAGATTGTCCCTTGTTTCTCCTGGTTTCAAGGATCCTGTGACAGACCTATTTTGTCTTTGCTCTGTAGCTGAATGGCATTGCTCTCCACACCCATCTTTATAGGCTAGCTTCCTTCTGTGCTCTGTGTTTCATCCTCTATCTGTGTATGTGTGCCTGTGTATGTGTGTGCAGGTGTACAGGTGTGTTTGCGTGTGTGTGTGTGTGTGAAGGTTGGGGGATAATGTTGGTGGTCATTCTTCACATGCTGGACAACTTTTTTTTTTTAGCCCATTTTTCTCATTGGCCTGAAAACTACACTGGCCTGGTTGGCCAATTGGCCATGATGATCTTCCTCTTTCTGTCTCCTCAGTACAAGATTTTCATGTGGTGCCACCGACCAAGCTTTACCATAAATGTAAATATAGTTTGACCTTTTGTAGATATCGATAATTAATCTACACAGGTCTGTTTCCAGTAAGATAATATGTACAGATAATAAGTTTGGAACTTGGATATATTTTAGGGAGTCACTGTTAAAGCAAGGGAAGGAACTACACTGTATTCTCTCTGTATTAGGGACCAGTTTGGACACAGTCCCTGGTTCCTGGCTGTCTGAGTGTGAGTTTAGGATGTCTTGATATTCTAATTGGAGACATCAGAATGTTTGCCTTCTCTCTCTAATACATGCATGGAGAAAAGGTCACATGAGAACACATGGAAGACACATGAAGGCACTTGTCCTTCACTTACTTTGCTGGTAGCATTTCTAAGCACCTGCTTTTTAACCTGTGCAGTTGATGGCATTTTGTAATGAAGCTCTGAGCTGATGAAGTAGACATCCACTCCCAGCCTCAACTAATTACTGGATAAATGGCAGCCATCTCTGATAAACTGCTAAAACTCAGCTTTTCCTGGGAGTTTAGAATTGGACCAAGAGAAAGTCGGCATTTCTCCAGGTAGCTTGAGCCTAAAATTAGACTTTGAGTTTGTTGGTGTCCACCGCCTGGGCAGCAGGAAGGCCAGGCTTCTGGGGAAAAACAGAGGTAAAGATGTACCAAGAAAATGCAGCTAAGTGACTCGTATGACTCTGGGTCCATAGGAAAACCTCCTTGCTGTCTCTAACCATCCTGAGACTTTTTTTCCTCTGCTCTTGAACACCACAGATTAAAATCATAAATATTTACATTGCAAAATACCATTTTCTTGTGCCTTATTAAGGGAGCATGAGTTCATTTCTGGTGTTTGCAAACATAACAAATCTCAAGTATGCCATCTTCGCTGTTTTCAGTGTTTACTTATTGCTACTTTCTAGTCTTCTATGTGATACCAGAGTCCCCGGGTGTACAGATGACAATGAATAACTAGCAAATCTCAAATGCTTTCTTCAGAAGCTGGTTAGCTGCTTCTGTGGTAGATCACAAAGCCAGTTTGATGTCACAGATAACATCAGAACAGGGCTGGAGAAGTTCAGACCAACGAGATATTGGAGGTTGCCTCCAAGGTCCTTTAGTGTTATGAATCTTTTTTCCTGACACAAAAAGAAAATTAAGTCCATCCAGACTTGTTTTTATAGGATACTATCAATGTTTTCTTAGTTTGTTTTTGCTTGACCTGTAATGACAGATTGGTGTGTTGTTTGAAATTCCTCCTTCTGCCAACTCAGAATATACCATGGATAATCTCAATTATTGTTCCCAACAATCATGATTGCTGTTATTGAGGATTTATAGATGTCCTTACATTTCTAAATATTCTTTTATGCCTTTCTATTTCCATGGTAACCTAGATAGCTGATCAGAACACACAGATACTGTAAAGCTGGAGCTGAGGCAATCTGCCACCCCAGGCCCACTGCAGCAACACCCCAGGCTGAGGCAATTCCAAGCTTCCACTGTCCCAACTCACCCCAAGCTGAGGTAGCGGGCCACCTCAAGATGTTCCTACTTCCCCTTTGAGGCAGCCAGGAATGGGGCCCACTGTACCCTCGAAGAGCAATGTCTAGAGGCCAATTAAATACATAATAACAAGTCGTTTCTTGCCAGTTCCTTTCTTGCTTCAGGGCTGTCAGCCCCTTACCCTCAGTGGGGCTGTGGAGGCAGGAAACAAAATGTCAGCAAAAGCCTCAGCGGGAGCTGTCCATGGTGACTCTTCCTGCATCATCCTGTGGGAACCACATACCTTTCCTGCCTCAGAATGACTTCTGCTGTCACCATGGATGCCATCCATAATAAGGGCAAATTTTCCTACTTTCCTGCTTCAGTCTACTACTTTCAGCGTGAACTCTGTAAGTTTTGGACACTTTGTATACTCTGTAACCCCTCAAGGCAGAAAAGTGGCCAGACCTCTGTCTGAAGAAGCTCCAGCAGCCCAGCCCCCACTCCCCACTTCTGTAACTCTCATCTTCAGCCCGTAGGTAGGACTCATCCCAGATTATGCAAAATTGCAGGGAAAGACTGGACAAAATCCCACCAACCCCCCGAATAGAAAAGCCCAGCAATCACTGAGCTTCCCACAGCTCAGAACTTGAAATCCCCGCAATCTTCACTCTGGAAAACTCTGCCCCAGAAAGCTCCGCCCCCCTAAGAATTCTTATATAGAGACTGTGTTTGCCCCAGTTCCAAGTTGTCCTCTCCCTGGAGCAGAGGCAGCAACTACTGGATTCATCCCTCCTCTCCTTGTTTTGTCTCTTCAATAAAGCTCCTTTAAGAGATTTACTGCCTGGTGTGACTTACTCATCAGAGGAAGAAGGGAAGAAAGAAGAAGTAAAAAAGGAGCAAAGCCTGGGATCCTAGGCATCTCAGCTCATCAGATTTTAGGGCAACCCTTCCCTGGGAGCTGCTACATCTGGAGAAGGAGTGGAGCTCAGGCTCCTAGGGTCTTCAGCTCAACAAGGTTGGGGTAACCCTCCCCAGGAAACTGTTTCTGTATTGGCCTCTTCTCAGAGCTGTTTGGTTCCTGGGCTCCTGTGCCACCGCAGAGCTGGAAAACCTTCCCAGTCCTTGTATCTCTGACTCAGATTTGTGATCTCAGAGTTTTGAGTGGTCTGGACACCTTCCCACCTGATCTGGAAGGAAGACGAACAAACACATGAAAATAGCATTTGGTGCCATGACTCGGATTTGAGGCCCCAGAGCTGTAGGTTTCGAAGACACCCTTCCATCTGAGTATCAGAAGGCAGGGCAACCAACACATGAAAATAACAAAACACTTCTTTGAAAAAAAAAATGCTAGAAGAAAATCTGAATTTATAGAAGAGTTAAATAAGAGTGTGTCTATTCACATGGTTTTGTAGAGGATTCAAATAGCAGCTTTCCCTGGTGCCATAGGTGTATTCCCTATTCTCTTTACAGATCATCAACAGTGTCTTACACATAATAGACTCTGAATGGAAATTCTGATGATTGATTGATGAGTCTCTTTGGATGGATAAAGCTGTGAACCTAGGGTTAGAGTCTGCTGCTGCCAATTGGAGATAAATCATGGAGAAAGGGAGAGTGTCTATGTGCAGATATAGAGAGTCAGTAGGGAAATGAGACTCAATTTTAAAAAAATGTGATTCACACAGCTTTCCAGGAGTTGTTTGTTTCATAATCTAAACTATATATGAATTTTTCATATCAATATACCCAAAGACCCAAGAGAACTCTTTCTGGAGCAAAGCATTGGTTGACAAAGGAGGAAGTATTTGCCTGTACCACAGCCATGATAGGAACCAATATTTTTGCAAAGAGGGAATAATTTAAATTCTCTGTCTCTCTTTCTCTTTGTCTCTGTCTCTGACTCTGTCTCTCTGTTTCTCACTCTGTGTTCAGGTATACACGTGTCTTTAAATATATTCATATATACATGGAGGCCCAGAGGATAACATCAGCTATCATTCCTTAGGGTCAGTCACTCTTTTTTTTTTTAAGAAAAAGTCTATGTCTAGGCTTGGCACTCACCAAGTAAATTATATTGGCTGTTCACTGAGCCATGGGATCCTCCTGTGTCTTTCTCCAAGGTGCCGGGATTATAAGTTTGGATTCTATACCTAGTCTTTCAATGTAGGTTTTAGAAGATTGAACTCAGGTTTTCATGATTGTAAAGGAAGAACTGTACTGGCTGAGCCCACCTCTCTATTTTTCACTTTCTAATCATGCTGGTAAAATCACAGTTTGCAAACCCAAACATGGAAAGTAGAGGCTACTGGATTCTTCCTCCTGGGCATCTGCCTAGGAATGATTTCTGGTTGCAAAGAGCAGCTCTCAACAGGAGTTGGGTTGACAAGAAAAAAAATTATTATGAAGAAAGACAGTTACTTCCTGAACTTCAAAAGTAGGAATATTATTGACCTTAGCCAGTATTGACCCAGAAAATGAGAGTGTCAGGAATGCAGGCAGGACTCCTCTATGTACATTGGTTCTGTCTTCTTCTTCTTCTTCTTCTCCTCCTCCTCCTCCTCCTCCTCCTCCTCCTCCTTCTTCTTCTTCTTCTTCAGGTCTGGCTTTTACCAATCTCCTCATGCACTTTGTGGGCCATAATGAAGAGGGAGACCACTCACAAGATGCTTAATGGTGTTTACTCCAATCTCCATGGAACACTGAGAGAATTCTCTTTGTTACAAGCAACAAGTTCTAAGAACTGTAGCTGACATGAGTTATCAGTACATAAACGGGATTCAATATGAATTCTCCAAGTACCCTTATTAAAATAAAAGACAACTTTAGTGTTCATTGTTTCTGCTTCTCTCTCTCTCTCTCTCTCTCTCTCTCTCTCTCTCTCTCTCTCTCTGTGTGTGTGTGTGTCAAAAAGAAAGATAGAACTTGAATCTGGGCATGATGGCATGGGTCTGTAATCTCAGCTACTTGGGAGACTCAGACTGGAGGATCACATGTTCAAGGTCAGTCTACTATAGGGAGTCTCTGCATTGAAATAAATGAAAGGTCTGAGACAGTAGTTCAGTCATGAACCACTTCCCAGCATACGCAGAGTCCTGGATACCCTCCTCAACCCTGGAAAAAACATCGCTGGGAGTCTTTCTATGGGGTCATCCACATGGGCACTCATGTCAGATAGGCTGATGGAAAATGTGATGTGGGAGGTACCAGTGTTCAGTAGTGAATGACAAAGTTTTATGAGAAATACAAAGACAAACTTCAGAGTATGATGACTAGTAAGGAAAGAATGGAATGTTGTGATTGACATAATTAGGCAGCTTGTGTTTTAGATGGGACATCCAGGAGACCCTCTATAATGAGTTATGCCATTCTGAGGAGACATGGAAATCTCATTTTGGACATGGGGAACAGCAAGTAGAAAGACCACAGGGAAGAGTAAGATTGAAGTTGATCTAACAAATGCCAGGAACAGGGAGAAAGTAGGATATGGATATAGAGGGGTGAACAGAATTCAGACCAGGAAGAATATCATAGGGCCTTAAATGTGTGGTCAGGACTTGGATTTTTTAATTTTTTATTTAACTTTTATTAATTACACTTTATTCATTTTGTATCCCCCATAAGCCCCTCCCTCCTCCCCTCCTGGTCCCACCCTCCCCCCCTTTCTGCATGCATGCCCCTCCCCAAGACCACTGATAGGGGAGGTTCTCCTCTACTTCTTTCTGATCTTAGTCTATCAGTTCTCATCAGAAGTGGCTGCATTGCCAGGGTTCTAGGTTATCTCCAAGAATAGTGATTGGTTGGAGTATGAGTCTCTGGGAAGTTCCCTGTGTTCAAATTTTCTTGTTCTGTTGCTCTCCTTGTGTAGTTCCTGTCCTCTCCAGCTCTTACTATTTCCAACTTCTTACATAAAATTCCATTCACTCTGCCAGACAGTTGGACTTGGATTTTAAGTGCTACTGAACATATTAGCATTTATTAGCATTTTGGTTAGAGTTAGCTTTATTTACAATGGAAAAAGACTATTTTACTGCCAGGAAGAGGATGTGTGATAGGGCCAAAGGAGACAATGAAAGATCAGTATGTTGAGTTCTGTCATGTACAGTGAGGATAATACAGTGCCTGGAATCAGTGTGGCAGAATGGGAGACAGTGCTATTGTGTAGCTGTTTCCTCCCAGTGGAAATTTCTCCTCCAGAGTAGGGAAAGAGGCTCATAAACCTCAGGATCTAAATTAAACTTACAGAGTCCATAAAGCAAAGCAAACTTACAGGGTTTAGGAAGTGCCTGAAGTTTATAAGATTAACAAAATGTTCCCCTTCCCCCAAATGCATGGTTATGTAAGGCATAACAGTTGCTGGAGAGAAGAGACTCTGGTTGCCTTGTCTATTTGTGGGTTGTGCATGAAGCTCCAGAGATGTGGCTTTCATGAGTTGTCAACCAAGTTGGGGTAGGATTTTCATTGATTCATTTGCCTTTGAATCACCCTTGTTCTTTTAAGAAACCTCCACCTATGATACTGCAAGCAAACACTGTAAGAACACTGGTTCATTATGACAGACATGCATGGAATCATTTCTTTGATCTGTGGTCAGTTCTCTGTGGTGAAAAGCTATTCATATCTCTTTAGAAAAAGCCAAACAACAAGTGATCATAGTCAGGTTATGTATTAGAGGATGAGCAATTGGAGCTTGCAAATGAGTTCCATGTCGAGAAAAGAGAAAAGAAATAACTCATGATTTCATTCTTCAGTTTGTAGTCAAGCAACTAGTGGAACTGTGGTAGAAAAATATGGAAGAAACAAACATTTGCATTGTGATAAGCAGAAGAATGACAACTACATCTGATCCTAATGAGTCTTTATTTTTTTTTCCAAGCAGTAAGAAAGATAAGGTCTCTCCCTGAACATCACACAAGATTCTTGTGTCAGCAAGAATCCACAGAAACCTCTTAATGTCAAATAAACATAAAGTACTCCATGTATGCAAATTCCTATGTTGAGTCAGCTCCATAGGAAGAATAGGGTGTGAATCTGTGACTTCCAAGATGGAAGCCTTTCTCAGAAGCATTCCATGTGGCAGAACAGTTCATGGCCAGACGAAAGAATCTGATTGTAGTTTTGCCAGTAACACACACAGGTGATTCAGGCATAGATCAAGACAATGCAGCTACAAACCAAAGGCAATTAAGGGCTGCCTCTGCCTCTACAAGCAGGAGAGACAGTGGACAATCTTCCTTCAGAGCCTCCAGAACAAATGAACCCAGCATATCATGTTGTTACAGGTTATGGCAGCGCTAGCCAAGAGAAATAGTAACTGACTTCATATTATGTGACAATGTGACATCCATGACTTCCTTAGGCCACAAACCTCTCTCTGCCAGGGTTCCTGTCTTATTCACTAGGACTCCTGAACATCTTAGTGACAGTTGTCTCCTGCATGTGTCACCCTTCTGCGCATCCCTGTGGCATCACACTATCCTTGCATTTGCATGTGTATCTGTATGTTCACTTGTTTCCTTTCCATATGTCATGTCTTGTTCTGTGGAACTCTATGGATCCTCCTACTCACCGCTCTCATACCATGTGTGGCTATTCTTCTTCTCTGTGCTACACACATTTCTCACATGTTCCCTGTTTTGTTTACTTACCAGTCACAATGCTGTGTGTGCATATTCACGTGTGTAAGCATGGCAGAGAACATCCTTAGTTTTTTTCGTCAGGCACCTTCTACATTTTTTTTTTTCAGGCAGGCCTCTAATTGGCCTATACTGGATGGATAGTAAGCCCCCTGGGATCCTTCTGTTTCTGCCTCCCTAGCATTCAGGTTACAAGCACATGCTTTGCCTGCCTCCTTAAAAAAAAAAAAAATCCGGGGATTGAACTCTGGTACTTAAGTTTGCAAGGTAAGCACTTTTCCTGACTGAATCATCACTCTTTCCCACATATTTCTTAATGTCTATAAAGAAGAGGCTTTGACAACCCCTGCTGGAGGGCCTCTGTACAGCCTGTCCTCCATCACCAGTGACACCAACAGTTCTGGCTGGCAAAGGTTGTTAAGTATGAGCATGAAAGGAATCCTGAAAGCATCTACTATTTCTCTGTCCAAAGCAGCAGGGCTTCTCAGTTCTGAGTGCGGATGAGAACAGACTGGAGATTTGGAGTAAAATAGACAATTTAGAGTGTGTCCTAGAATTCTTCTTGACCAGTTCACATGTCAGTACCATAGTTACAGAGTGAAGTGTAGGTGTAGGCTACAGAATTGCAAAGGAGGAAGACTGAAGTCACTGAAATCCAGCCATATGAGCTTAAAGAAGCTAAAAACCCATTCCACATGTGATTACTCTGCTATTCTTAAGGGGCTGAAAAGCACAGAAATTTAAGAAGTGACACTGGCCTGAGGAGCAGCTGTTTCCCAGAGGTGTAATTTGGACTTGGCCCCACCCCTCCATCAATTGCTGCTTTTCTTCACCAGGCATTGTTCTTATGCAGACACTAAGGGAAGTGCCAACAAGGCTGCTTTGTGAGGTTGCTGATGCTATGCCATTGATGAGCAATTGCTTAGTGTGTAAGAAGTCCTGAGTCCCATACCAATGCTGTATGAATATGGCATGGTAGTGTGTGATCTATTCCTAGCACTTTAGAGGTAGAGATGGGAGGATCAGGAGTTCAATGTTGTCCCAAGTTTCATAGAGTTTGACGGCAGCCTTTGTTGCATGAAATTCTGCCTTCAAAAGTAAAAGAAAACAAAGCCACTTCTTTCCCAATAGTTTGTAGACATGTTTCGGGGATAGACTTGCTCAGATTCCAGGAGCTATTTAAGTGCAGGCAGTGGTTGGTGGTAGACTGATTTATTTAGGAGAGAGAGACAGACAGAGCCAGAAAGAGAGAGACAGAGAAAGAAAGGATTGCAGAGGGGAGCCTATTGAACACAGATCAGGTGAGTTGTGTTTTTTTTTTTTCCCTAGGAGATAAATTGGAAGTATTCCTTATTCCTTCAAAATAGCTGGTCATTTTCCTCACCTCTAAAGCTGCTGTAAAACCTCACATTGAACTTTCTGTTGTGTGCAAGCAATCAAAGTGCAGGGAAATACAGTTTTCCTTAACACACTTCTTTTGAGTAATTGGTGAGGGTGAGAATTTACATTTTGAATTGTTATTTTGGAAGACTTAATGGTAGCATGACAATTGCACATTTGTGAGTCTCAAAGGGCAGCTCCGCACAAATCAGGGAATCCCACAATTTCATGTCTTGCTTGAGAACAAGCATCCATGGGCAATTGTAACAGGGAAGAAAGCTGTGAGAAAGGTGGCTCTTCATGTTATCTTTTATTCCCAAGACTCTTGATGACAGATTTGGGGTGCAGCTGTTGAAAAGAGAATTTATTTCTTACAAAACAGCAGCGACTTTCCTTAATCTACAGAAATCATTTCTTAATTTTAATTAGCTATGGAAATCCAAATTTGTACTTTTCTGTTTGCTTAGCAACAAATATCCATTGCCCTTTGCATTTTGCTTGCTTTCTGATATTCATTAATTCTCTCAGCATTAATGAGTATATGTACAAGACTTTGTATTAGGCACAGAGGAGATACTGGTGACTAAATACACAGTCCTTCCATTGTCTTTTGCTTTTCTAGTACCATGGAGGATCCAAACACAGCACCAAGAACAGGATTTAGGCTCAAACAGCTGTGGTATAGGCTAGGCACAGTCACATGTCAAATGTTTGTAAATAAATCACTTTTCTCTACCAAACCTGTTTATCATCTACAAAACAGAGTTTTAACACCTTTTCCTCTTTCTACTCATTCCATTTATTCTATTTGTCTGTCTGTCTCTTTCTGTGTATATGTGTGCATTGATTGGTATAGGTGTGCAGCACACGGTATGCATATGGATGTCAGAGGACTCTGACAGTAATCAATTCTCTTCTTCCACCACGTGGGTCCCAGGGATCTTCAGGTCATATTCAGGTCATCAGGCTTGGCAGCAATTGTCCTTAGCTGCTGAGTCACCTCACTGGCTGAGGAACACCTTCTTAGAAGCTGGATGCCTGGAGTAATGTCTACCTCCATCTATTTGCTCTGGATACAGATACACCCCTACAGAGGCCAGAGAAATTCAGAGAATCAAAGCAGACCTCTGTAATGCACAGCTGGAGTTCTGTCTCTCTGTACATTTTGGTATGTGTAGCAACACCTTAGACTGAATCCCCAGGCATTGGAATCAGGGTTTACTGTTACTGAAAACATCCTGACTGATTCTGCTTTATACCATACTTGGGCTCTGTGATTGCAGTAGTCACAGCACTTATTTATTCATGAAAGCCTGAGGCCTAAAACAGTGTTCAGAATACACACACACACACACACACACACACACACACACTATGAAGGGAGAGAGAAAAAGAAAAAAGAGATGGTACTGTATGTGAGAATCATTTGTTAAAGTATAGGATTTTATATATAAATACATTTAAATTATAAATAGTGGTATCACTTGAAACAAAGGTGGTTAAAATTTTATTTATTAGTAGCATGATTGTATTGACTGGATAAGAAAATGAGTACGTATGTCTGGACATTACAGTTTCTAGTATGGACCAAGAATATGAGGGCCAAGAGTCATGTTCTAACACAATACAATAGTAGATCCCATCTGTTATTACTACATTTCATTCTTCTGGACCCAATGTCCCAGACAGTGGTTCTCCAGCAAAGGTTTCCTGTGTTGCTTCCATGCTACTTACAATCACCTGTACTATAAAACCCCAAATGCACCCCTGTGCCACCATCATGAATGCTTTCTGAGAAAAGTGACCCTAGCTTGAAACCATGTATAGCACTAATCCTTTATGTGCATGTATAAAGAGCTACAACATTTTTATCTGCAATTCTGTGGCAGGAGAATATGCCTGTGGGGTAGTATCAAGATTTACATACAAAAGGAAGACCGAAAACCACAGATTAGGAGCTACCAAAGACAGAGGATTCCCCTGAAAAGGTGTCTCCAAAAGCCAGCAAAGGTGGCAGAAAGGAAATGACCCGCAAAAGGATCATTACTCTCTTGGCTGAGCATCATTGAGATTTTAACCTTTCCTGGCTCTCTGGATGACTTCCATTCTCAGGAGTACACCTCTCTTCTTTGTAATAAACTGTCTCAAATTCTGTCACTATCCATGAGCCATAGATCACATTCTATATTCCAGGATGCTACAATCAGAAATGCTCAGCAGCTTCCCTCTGGATTTAGATCCACGCCTGTAACCATACTGTGATTAGACCTTGATGTTCATGTGTGCAAGGTAGCTCCCAAGTTAAGTAACCTCAGCTCTCTATATAAAACTATCTAAACTACTATATAATATAATTACATATCCATGTTGAAGTTTATAAATTAGGCATAATAAGAAATTAAAATCACCATCAATGAATAGAACATTTTAACAACATACTATGGTAACAGTGCTGTTGGCGTGATTCTCTGTGGATTTTGGAAGAGTAACTGTATGTGAAAACCAATTAAGAATTTTCCTGCTCCACGTTTCTGTGCCCAAGTATAGACATTTTTTGAGAGAACAGAGGAAAGGTGCCCATGGGCTAGTGGTAGACTCCCCAGTGTGACTACAGTGCAACCACACTCATGTTTTCTAGCAGACACATTACAAAACAGAAAACAAACCTGTGTAAACAAATACAGTATTATTGTGTTTAAACAACTGTATCTAAGATACACTTTCAATGTGTACTCAGTGTAAGGGCAATAAGAAAACAATTTCCCATTTTATGGCTACTGCCTGTGAAGCGTGTTGTTTCCCAGGGAATAAATTCCTAGGAGTCACCAGCACTCCAGAACTGATGTTACTATTGTTAAAGAAGGGAGTATGGTCCTTGGCAACTCTAACTAAGGAGATTCTGTCACCCATTTTCAGCAGCCCAATTAAATACACAAATAATGGTGAAAAGCATAGAAAGAAGATTTATTCAATGTGATCAAACTGAGAAGAAAAACAAATGAGAAGGGCTAATGCTCCTCAAGTCCAGCTCTTGATCCTGACATAGGCTTATTCGGTTTAAATAGAAAGTAATGACTGCCTTACCAAGCAGTCATGGTCAGGGTGAGTGGGGTCCCACCCATCACTGACCCATCACTGTCTGGACTCCATTCTTCCCTGTAAGGGTGTTTAACAGGTTGTTAGAACTGTATAAAATATCTTCCTGGCTGGGATTAAGCTCCATCTTTTTCCTTATCCTAGCATGAGATTCCGGGGGAAATTCCATTCTTGGGAAATCATTGTCTCAGTAGTCTGATAGTCAAGGGGAGGCTACAGGTTTCTCTCTTTAGAATATCTTCCATACGAATGGGGGTGTTTTAAATATGCAGTAAATAGCATATGAAATTTGAAACACACACTTAACTCCTACTACACAATTAGTGTGTTACATGTTATACTGGCTATTTACTTCTTCTGAGCTTGTCTTTTTTCATCTGCCAACAGGCTTGATGTACACTTAAAGCTTTTTAACAAATCTTCCAAATAGGTGTCATAGTTAGCATTTCTACTGTTGTGAAGAGACACCATGACCACAGCAACTCTTATAAAGGAAAACACATAATTGGGGCTGCATTACAGTTTCAGAAATTTAGTCCATTATCTTCATAGAGGAAAACATGACAACTTGTAGTAGGACTGACAGAACTGAGAGTTCTGCATCTTGGTCTGCAGGCAGAAGGGACTGTCCTCCTGGTGTGGTTTGAGCATGTATGAAACCTCAGAGCCTGCCTCCACAGTGACACACTTCCTCCAACAAGGCCATGCCTCCTAATAATGCCACTCTCTATAGGCCAACCATTCAAATATATGAGTCTATAGGGCCATTCCTAGTCAAACCACCACAGTAGGCATTGATAACTCATGGTAACCAGGAAAACTTCAAACTAAGGGAATTGGACATCCGGAAACAGGGCAAAGCTTAGCTTGGATTTGCCTGACTGTGCATGGTGCTTTCTGTACCCGCTCCTCAAAATTTCTTTTAGGCTGGTGATCATTTCATGTTAAAGGGGAAGTTTAGCCAGAATTTTCCTTTCAGTCTTCTGGACAGAATTTTAAGAGAAAAAGAAGATAGAGAAGTAGTATGGGCAGGTATGATAGAAACCTCTCCTCACTCCCTCTCCACACATTCCCTGCAAAAAAGTTTTGAACAGCTATGCCCCCAATGAAAGGGCACTCTCATTGGGAAAGCACCATTGCTAAAGCCTACATCACATATGGATATCCACACAATAATAGTGGGAGACTTCTAATACCCCACTCTCAGCAATGTACAGATCATCCAAACAGAAAAAAGGTTCTGTCTTAGAATGCAGAAACATTATTTCCTCCCCCAAAGAATAAATCACCTTCTGCCCAACACATAAATTTTGGGACAGTCTCATGCATTCTCAGCCAGTCTTTAACTATGTATATGAGAGTGACCTTGAACTTTTGATATTCTTTCCTCTGTCTCCCTCATGCTGGGATTACAAGTATGTACCACCAGACCAGATGTTTGTGCTGCTGAGGACAGAACCCAGGACCTCACACAGGTTTGGGAAACACACTACTATACTTCTAGCTGAGCTACAATCCTGGCAGTTCCAAGTGCTATAAATTGTGTGGACTTCTGCTCACTTTCACAAGACTGTCTTCATGTGGTAGTTTTTCGTGCTGCTGGGTTATGGGAAGGGTGTGTTGCTTTTCTATTGAGGCAGACCCCCAATCTCCTCAGCCTACTATAGGACTGCCCTGCTGTGCAGGGCCTTAGGAAAGATTCTCAAAGGACATATCAGCTCTAATAAAGCTGACTCAAGTCATTTTTTCTTAGCAGAGTAACTGCAGCTTTGTAGCTTAGCAGTTGAAAACTATTTCCAGTAATAACTGAAAAAAATAATTCATAATTAATAGACAAAATATTTATCCCACCTCTACCCATTCTTTTATTCTTACTGCTCCTTTTAAAATATTGCTGAATTCTTTTCTTTTTTCCATAAGAGGATGAAAAGGACCATACCACCTCTCAGTAAAAATAAGCACACTTTTCTTCCAGCAGGCTCACCAACAGTTCACCACTTATTTAGCACAAAGGCCAATTAAAAGCCAATCACCCTCATTTCCTAATCCCAAGTGGCTCTAATTTAAAATGAAGTTGATCCAAGAGAGGCTGGTCCTTGCCTGAGTTATTCTTCTTTGTTCCATTGCCAGAAACTCAACAACCACCTGCGGGCAGGTCCCAGAGAGGCAGGCATTAGGGTCCCTCTTAGCCTACTTGACACTGCTCTGCCCATATATATTTGATGAAGTCTCAGAGGGGGCAGCCTCAGCTTTGAAGGTGCCTATTCTTTGGTGCTGTAAGCTTCCCTGGGTGAGCTTAGCTTGAGCGCAAGTGGACTTTTGTAGATGGCATATCTCTGAGGTGGCATGAGGACATTTTGTAGCAGTTAGTGCTAATCTAATTTCTATAAGGCAGAGACACTAAAGGCACAGTGTCCTGGGAATTCACTCTCAACTTTAATGGAAATAATTGCAAATACCACTTTCAGCTGTCCATGCTCAAGGTCCTTTCTGTTTTGTGCTGCCAGCATGCATTCACTAATCATCATTATAGCAGGAACAACTTAACCTGAAAAGAGAACGAAACCGTGTACTCAAGTGCAAGGCAGGCAAGCACAGGAGAGTTTCTGTAGCCCGAGAATCTGAGAGAAGTGGATTTCTGGCTTGTCTCTCTTCCTCACACACCTAGCTTACTCAGGAAAAATGAAGGAATGCTATTTTATAGTCAGGAGTGAAGATATTCTAAAGTGTGTCTCTGTTCCCCCCTTTGGATATCAGATTATTGAAATAATGGTCTCTGGGAAATTAGAATTATCTCAGGAATTTGAGGAGGAAATATCTGAAAGTTTGGTGCTAACCAGGAGGGCAACTTGTCTTCCAGAAAGAGATTTCACTTAGCTCTGACAACATTCAGAAACCAAGACAATGGGGGGTGGGGGAGAGGAAAGCCTCTCTGGCCTCCTTTTAAACCCTCATATAGGTAAGTGAAAACTGATGCTATGGCTGCTCCTAGGTATGACTGGAGAGTACATTCTAATTGTGGATGAGAGATAAAACAGCCTGAATCATCTGGAAGGATCCAGGCCATGAGGAGAGGGAGAGAGGGTGAGAAAGTGAGAGAGGAAGAGAAGAGATAGGGGAGCAAGTGGACCAATTAGCCAAGTGTGAGCCAAGAGACAAAGAAGGCAACCTTGCCTAAATAGCTGAGTTATATAGAAGCTGGAGGAAGGAAAACAGAAGCCCAGCCCTTGGGTTGGAGTGCTGTAGGGTAGAGAGTGAGGTGAGAAGTGCTGGGAAGAACCACAGGTATTGATTGACACTTGCCCTGGTTTTCTTTGGGACCTAACAGTAAGGATCCTCAAGATGGACTTGTTGTGCAAGAATCACTGAATGTAGTTATTTCTTTTCCCAGTGTGGTAACATTGACTAATCCTCCATTTCCTATTTGGCCCATTGAGGATGAGTTCGGTGCCTTCCATGTTAGGATTGCCAAACCCAGACCCTGACCATAAAAATCTGTGTCGACAGCAAGGGATCCAGGATGGAGGGCCTGTGTTGCACCTCCAAAGAACAGAGAGCACTAGGTTTGGGGATGGATGGTAGAGGTCAGAAGGCACAGAAGTGAGGTTCTCTTATTCTTGTTTTAGTGTGTACAGTATTTGTGTCCATTGGAAGCCAAGAAGAGAAAGGATATCAGAGGAGGATGAATGGTTCTTTCTAGTTTTCCTTAATGCAAGCCCCCCCCCCCCCTTTATCCAGGTAAAAGCTCTTAGGATCACAACTATCTTTGTGTCCATCTCCTGTGGTGCCTATCAGTGATGATGTTAGAAGAGGTAACTTTATGTTCAAGTGGACTGCACCAGTAGAGGTTAGGTGCAAGCCTTGTAAAATTCCCACAAGAAGGGAAATATAAGCAGAATGTAACTGTCCAAGGAATAGCAGTATTTTTCATCTCTGTGGATCTAGTGAGTAAAATCATGGTGTTCGGCAGAAGGTTTTCTCTAGGAGGGACTGAGCAATAGGTCTCCAAAGAAAATACATGAAGAAAAACAGGTGGTCTAGCTTCAGGCCCTGAAACAGGATATAAAGATAAAAATGTTAGTCAGCTAATGGTCAAGATATAAAGATAATGACAGTGGTACACTTTAGATGAGTTCTAAATCCTGTAACCTCATACCAGGGCTGTTAGTTTTTTTTTTCTAGGGCTAAGATACAGAGGTAGGTACAGCTTGATTCCTCTAAGATTGCTTCACCTGTTTTTTTAGACTCAGGAAGACCAAAAGGGAACAGGTGAGAATGTACCATGCTAGTCAGGTCAGACTAAAGCAACTTCAAAATATCTGCCCTAGGACAGGATGAAGAGTGTGCTGTCAGGCTATTTATTCCCTAGAAAACTTTTCAACTTTAGCATGCTTAAACCTCTGTGCATATCCCTGCATCTTATACATCTGATTAGACTGAATCATCGGTAAACTGGACTTCTTCAAAAAGTATATTCTTTTGTAGAAGTCCTCTCCCTGGAGAAGACTCAAGTGAGGAGATAACATTAGGGGAAAAAGCATAATTCCTTTGCACACCAGGGTGAAAGCCATTGCAGCTCAGCATGTCCTGCTTTCCTCCTAAAGAACATTTTTTGTTCGTTTCTTGCTCTCATTAAACCCTTGAATAATTGACCTTCTAAAGTGTGCTGTCAAATTCTCTTTCAGAGCATGAGAAGCAAAATTGTTGGTGACATGATCAGAGAAAGTTCTCTGAGACTGTAGTACCACAGCATGTGACAAGGATAAGGAGGGAGAGAGGATGAAGACCTGGATAAGGAAAACCATAATATCTACCTTCTGTACACTAACATGTTAAGGAAACAAAGCAAGAAACAGGGAAGTTGGGCATGGGGATTATTTTGAGCTATACAAGCATAGAAGGCATTTTTGAGAAGATACTGAGAGAGAGAGGAGACTGTGGAGCACTTGGGGCTGGAGGGGCAGCAAATAAAAGTCTTGAGACAAGAACATACTTGTCCTGTTTGCAGAATATCAAGGTCAGTGGAAGTTTTGCTGAAATATCCACTGGCTCTCAAGAGTTGTTGGGCCACAAAAGAAGCAAAGGAAATGATTATTAATATCTTGAGAGCTAGAGAGATAGCTCAGTAGTTAAGAGTGTTTACTGCTCTTGCAGAGAACCCAGGTTTAGTTCCCAGCACCTACATGGTGTCTCACAACCATTTTAACTCCAGTTCCAGGAATCCAACACCTTTTTTGACTTATGTAGACCTCTGCGTAGAGGTGTTACATATGCACATACTCATAGCTATGCACATTTTTTTTAAAGCTAGAGATTCTTCTTAAATACTGGTCAAGGGCTGGAGAGAGTGTGGTATGGGTTTGGGAGATTGGTTTACCTTTGGTGACAAAATGAGATGAATGGGATGAGGCTGTTAGGAAAGCATGGCACGGTGAGGGGTAGGGGTTCATATTACATAGGACAATATGATGAGATTGGTGCTGGTATGTTATAATCAGATTGAGGTGGTAGCACTGTGTATGTTGTTAATAACAGAGACTGCAGGTTAGAGGCAGCAGGCTGGGGGAAAGGAGCTGGCACAAAATTAGCTTTAAAATGAGCCTCATTTGGAGAGGTCAAGATTGGGCATTGAGTTCTAGTGGCAGAATGAAAGGGCCTTGGAATGGGAGAAAGAATGAAGGAAGGTTTGCAAGAGTAATAGGAAACAATGGAGAAATTGCTGTGGTCATCCCTGGTAATGAAAGGTCCTAGGACATAGCAGAATGAACTTCATAAGAGACATACGATCCAGTTAAGATGCTTCCAAAAAGAAATAAAGATTAACTCAACTCAAAGTGCAGAGAGAGGCAGGTAAGGATGTAACTCATATCTTCCACTAAACAACCAATACATAGGAGAGAGTCTCCCTGAAAAAAAAAAGTAACATAAAAGAGAGTAATAGGAAATCATCCTAGCTCTGTCAAGTTCTCCTCAGCTCTGGGTTTCATAGTCTTTCTACTCTTTTTGTGGTGTTCCCTGAACTTTGGGGAAGGGTAACGTTCTTCAGTTTTTTTTAAAGGGCAGCTAAGCCAGTCTCTCTCTCCCTCACCCTCACCCTCCGTCTCTGTCTCTCAGTCTCTCTCCCCCTTGATAAGGACAGACCACATACCAAAGAAACAATTCCACTGAAGTCTAACTTGACAAACTGATGAGCTCATTAGGGTTGTTTACCAGTCTATGACTCAAAGGAAGCTGTAAACAATGAAAAGGTTACACTAGTTTGCCTGACAGGTTCTAAGCACTGCATCCCCAAAGCTCTCTGGATAACTTATAGGAAACCCAGTAGGTCAGTATTTCTTCTCTCAAGCAACTCTCAGGTGTTATAACACTGGGGGAGGTTCTTGTTTGTCTTGTAAGTTTCAGGAACTTCTTGACCTTTATGAGGTATTTGATGAGTCTCTTTCTTAGATGGAATGTTTTAGTTTGGAGAAAATTGCTACATAGCACCTTTTTTCCTTTTCCTTTCTTTTCTGCTTTTTCCTCTTTCCTTCCACCCTATCCCCTTTTCTTTGCTTCTGTTCTTGTCTTTTTTTCTGGGTATTAATATATTTATTTTTGTATCTGTTAGGGATTTGGAAGTAAAAATGATCTGTAGCTTCCATCTGCCCTCCACTTTCTTCTCTCTGATATTTAATTATTTTTCAGGGCACTTATTGTCACTTGCCATGGTATGTTTATTCATCAGTTTATCAGCACACCTGAGAAGTTGGCCTGATTAGCACCTGAAATGTCCACTTTGTTTCTCCTGTGGCCCCAGAACATAGGACATTCAGTGCAAGAACAGCACTCAATCAATACGTCTCATATGTTGATTGCCAATGGTAAGTACATTGGGCTCTTTCATAGAATGGACAAACCCCCTCTCACTGATGAAAAAAAACAAGACAATCTATTTGCTTCTGTGATGGCTGATCTTTCCTGTTAATTTGAAATCAGTTTGGAAAACATGTCTTTTTTTTTTTTCTGTTATTGTTGTTTTTTGTTTTGTTTTGTTTTCGGAATGATTTAACTGAGCATGGAAGAATTACCCCAAACGTAGATGACACCATCCAATGGGCAGGGGTCTCAGACTGAATCAAAAGGAGAAACTGAGCTGAGCGTCAGCATTCATTATTTTTAGACTCCTCACTACAGATTCAGTATGACTAGCTGCGATAATCTCCTTCCATTGCAGCTTCTCTACAGTGATAGACGGCACTTTTAAATTTTAACCTAGCATAAGACTTTCTTAACTTTTTTTTCCAGGTATTTTTGTCAGATCAATGAGAAAAGTAACTTATGTAGCTCCTATATCCAAATGTTTATAAATGTAGTGAGAATCTCTCTAGCTAAGGAAAACCCTTTGAAAGAAAGTTTCTTCTAGCCACATCTTAAATTATTATTATTTTTTAAAGGCTTGAAAATAGCTGCTCCACATGCCTTTCTGATGGCTGTAGGGAAGATTTCCAAGAAGAATTTGCCATCTAAGGCTGAAAAATGTTTGGTGTGTTAGTTATCTGTGCCCCCAGTTAGGAAGAAGGCTTCTGCTGGGGTGTTGCACTTTTCATTTTAGAGGATGTATCTGGTAAAGAGAGTTGGTAGATAACACAGACTTCTCCGTCAGTTCTCTCCGCTATTGGATCCACAAAAGGAAACCCACATCCTTATGGAGGAGGCAAGGGAACCCTGGTCAGAGGGTATTTGATGTGTTGAGGCACATATAGGAGGCTGTAGTAGCCTAACTGATAGCATCATTTGCTTATGAGTGTAAAAACATATCTTAAAGACACAAAACACCAACATCTTCTACTAATAAAAAATAAATTAGGTTCAATTAAAAAGGCTGCTGTTGTTTCGCAAATGTAGGGCCAAATCCATAAGCCAATGGTTCTTATTATTCCCAGGAGGGAAAAGAAAAATAACAAATGTGTTAGAAAGACAATTTGCAAAACAATCATTAGTCCAGAAGTGTCTCTAAGAATTCTCCCTCTATACCTTTAATGGGCCATGAAACCTGAATTCAATATAAAATGATTTAACTGTCAAGCAGGTAAACTGGATCGTTGTTTTCCTTTCTTATTATGGCATTTGTTTTTATGTGGAGTATGTTTAAGTAAACTTTGTTTGTTTTACTGAAATTCAAAGAATCTTCTTATTGAAAATGGAGTTGGACCTCCTTGGAGGAACTGGTGTGGTTGACCAGCTGTCTCTTTTATTTTTCTGCCACTTTTCTGTCCTCACCTTGCTCTTGTTGGAGTCCCTCTGACTACTTCATATCCCTCATACCCCATAACTGACTTACTAGTTGAGCTCTGTGGGTCTGCCAGCCTGCAGATTTTGAGAGCTCATACATTAGATTCTTGCTTTCCAATCCATTAATTTTGTTGTTTTAGGCCTTTTGGGAGTCCTGTTGCTGCTTGTAATAATAACAGATTGCTGTGAATGCTCCTAGCATCTGGTACTTAAGGCAGCTGTTTTGCAGGTGCTCTGTCTCTAGATAATATAGTAGCACCATGCTTTTGAATGCATGTACATGTGCTGCAGTTTTATAGTAAACTCAGGAGAATCAGATAGATGCTTCCATTTAGTGTTGGGTGTGTTTTTGCCCTGTGTGGTGTCCTGGGGGCATTCTAGTTTCCCACTCAAATCTTCTCATGGGAAGACTCAGGTTACCTTCTAAGGTTAGTGCAGAATATCAGAAATTCATTCTGCTGGGAATATCACTTAGTTGGAGACTGCTTTGTTATTATGCACCAAGCTTTAAGTTTGATAAGCATGGATAAACCTGGCATGGTGGTGCACACCCATAATCCCAGTATGAGGGAGGTGGACACTTGCAATATCAGAAGTTCAAAGTCACACTCAGTTTTATAGTGATTGTGAGGCAAGCCTGGGATTCATGTGATCTGTGTAGAAATAAAATCCTTCTCGATATTTTACAGAGAATATGGAGTGCTTTTCAGGACACGACATTGTGATATTTTTGTTTGGTTTGTGTCCTGGATAGTTTTTATTTTCAATTTGACACAACCTAGGATCTTCTAGGAATAGGGATCCACAGCTGAGGAATTGCCCTGATCAAACTCTCCTGTGGCCATGTCTTTAAGGTGCTGTCTTGATTGATGAATCATATGGGAAGGCCCATCCCACTATGGGAAACAACATCTCCAGGCATGTGGGACCTGGCTGTTAATAAACAAGCTGAGCATGAGCTAGTGGGTGGGCCAGTAAGCAGCATCCCTCCATAGTTTTTGCTTCAAGTTTCTGCCTTGGTATCCTTCAATGATGGCATGATCTTTATGATGAAATAAAACCAATTCCCCTCATGAATTGCTTTTGGTCAGGTTGCTTTTTATCACAGCCATAGATGAATAACTATTAGAGTTTGTGTGTCTTATCTTTCAATGAAAACAAGCAGTGGTGGGCAGGAACTTTCTTCCATTGAAGGGACTGGAATGTCTGATGATAGTCACAGCAAGGCAGCCTTACCTACAGGAGCTGGGTACCATCAGGCTAGTTTATGAGAAGAGATGAACACTGAGCAGGTAGGGATGAGGCTAGCTGAGAGGTTATGTTCCCTTGTCTCTGGATCTACAGGATCAAGGCTTGATCAGGACTTTGAGGCTTCACAGTCATTTGCTTTTGCTAGGGTGACTCTTCATTTTTTGCACTGTTCTCTCTTATCCTTTCTTTCCAATGCTCTCTCAGGAGGTTGGGCTGTGCACTCAGAATTGGGCATCCAATGCTTAAAGAAGAGAAAAAAGAATATTATAACTCAGTCCTGATATCTCTCATCAGGATGGCATTTGTTTTTTTGTTGTTATCTATAAGTCCCTGTTTCCCCTAAAGGAATAAGTAGACCTATTCCATTGATACTTTATAAAGATTTCCTTAACTGTGAGCTGGGAATAGATCTCAGTTTGCCTACCTTACTTGTTGAGATATAGGCCAATGAGAGACCTTGTCTTAAAATGGATGGTAACTGATGAATGACATCTGAGGTTGTCCACTGGAATGCATACCCACATCTTCCATGTGCATCTACACATGTATGAATAAACATCACACCTATTAAACATATCATACACACACAATGAGAGAGAGAGAGAGAGAGAGAGAGAGAGAGACAGAGAGACAGAGAGACAGAGATTTTCTTAACTTGAGTAAATTCAACAGTTCTTGGCAGCAGGCCCAGAACATGGTAAGCTTGCCAAGTATTAAGCTCTTGTCCCTGGGCTCCAGGTGTACTCTTCTTGGCTCTGACACATGTAGCTGGGTCTTTAAACACTGTTCTTCTATGTTGTCAACGTCGCCCTCTTAGGACTGACCCCTGGCAGGCACTTTAAGGAGATGAGGACTGGACATGTCTTACTCTCAATCACTTGCTGATCCTGCATCACTCACCTCAGTGTGCATTCCTCAATCTTCATTCACTATTCTACTGGCTCCTCCGCAGTCCCTAGTGGCAGCAGAATTGGTTTTACCCTCAGAGGGCTAAGTCAGCTTCATGAAACTTCATGAGACTTCATGAGACTTTACGCTTCTAGCTTCTGATAACTCCACCTAGTCCTGTATTTCTTCAGCTTATGTGGAGACATGTTACACTGCTGGATTGGAGGATGGAGCCAATGATCCTGGTAGCTTTTAGAAGCTGGGCACTTGGAGGGAAGGCACTGAGCTAACTCTCCAAATGCCTGAAACATCATATTTTTTAACTAAAACAAACAAACAAACAAACAACCCACAGAAATCCTGGTAGGTAAAAAACTTTGAGGGGCAGATTATCCAGGTTCAAATTTGGGCTCCTTTTCTTAATCTGTTATCTGTGTTCAGCTGGACAAGTCACTCAACTTCTCAGTGTTTCAGTTTCTCCCTTTACAAAGAATTAGCATATTTACTCAATAGCTTCTTGTGAAGGTTAAGTGACACAATGAGTATAATGTGATACAAAATGAGCACCCAGATGAAGTGTTTTAGTATTACTGTTTTATTAATGTTTTTGTTTTGTATTTGTTTGTTTTTTGTTTGTTTTTCGAGACAGTCTTTCTCTATGTAGCCTTGGCTGTTTTAGACTTGCCCTATAGACTAGGTTGACCTTGAATTCTCAGAAATCCTTCTGCCTCTGCTTCCCCACGTTCTGAGATTTCAGGCTTATTAATTTTTTAGAAGCAAATGGTTGTGAATTAAGGTGAAGGTAGATGCCTTAAGGTGAGTAGTGATTCATTTCTATAAAACCTGGCTATGATGTTTATCCACTGAACAGAGTGTCCATAACCAGGTGGACAGCTGACTGGATTAGCCTACTCATGAACATGATCAAACTGCTCCAGTCCTTTCTACCCAGGACAGAGTGTCAGGAGCAGCTGAGTCTAAGACTGAAGATGAGGTGGTGAAGTATCTCCTCTAGGGCCTTAGCGAGACCACTGCAGGTGAGTGGGAGGTTAAGTCTCATGATGCCAGAGAGTCTTGTCGATGAACAGCATCCTGAACATCTCAATGTTTCTTCACACAGAAGCCTGCCTTGTGCTGAGATCTTGTCTGAAGATATCTCCTAGTTTACTTTCTGTTGCTGTGATAAACACCATACCAAATATATCTTGGGCCAATCAACAATAAAGAAAATTCCCCAGACATGCCCTTGTGCCAATCAGATTGAGGCAATTTCCTGGTTGAGACTTTCTCAGATAACTCTGGACTGTGTGAAGTTGATAGACAAAGCTAACTTTGATAATATATGTACTAAATAACAATTTCTACCAAGTGTCAACATGATCTCTCTGTCTCTGTCTCTGTCTTTCTCTCTCACACACAAATTTGTATGAAGAAGGGCATTCATTCATCTTCTCTGCAGTGCCTACGAGGGACCAAGTATTGTGTGATGGATCATATGTGGTGCTGCTATCCTAGGGCAATCGTGTGAAGATTTTCACTATTTACTTTATAGTGCAAAGAAAAAGTGAACAGTAGTCCCTGCAACAGCCTCAGGGCATGAGAGTGCCTTGATGGCCATGCTGACTCAGAGTTTTCATTTGACAGCACCATCTTCAGCATCTCACAGCATTTCATCTTTTCAGTGAGCCTGTGGAATTATTGTTCCCACTTGGTGCTGAGAAAACAGAGGCCAGGTCAATACCGAGCAAGGTGGGCACCACAGCTTGACTTAAATTCCTCACTCTCTGATCCCAAAAGCCTGTGCTTTTCTATGTTAATTTCATTTTACTCAAGAAAGGGCATTCAATGAATTTCACACACACGGAAAAGGACACGACTATGGCAGGAAACATTTGACCTCTGAATCAAGGTCTTTCTCTGGTTATTGTGCAAATTTTCCTAGCCAGACATGGATAAATGTAGTTTAACCCCATATATAGCACCAATTTCAGACCAAAGAAACAAAATACTCATCTAGCTTAGTGAACCAGTGTATTTACTGGAGTTACTTACATGATCATGGATGACTCAAGGACAGCTGGATCACTGAAAATCCTACTCCGGAATAGGTAATGACTCATGAAGCTACATTTCTGAAAATTGCTCCTTACTTGGACAGATACTTGACTGATCAGAGAGTTTCTTTTTCTCAGAAATTGTTGCTGCAACCGTAATTATGTAACCTTTAGGAGCTTTTTGAACCTTGGAAATTTTGTTTGCTTTCTGAGCTTTCTAAGTTTCCTTTATTTCTTTTATTTCTAGGAACCTTCCATTAGGTGTGAATGGTTCAATTCAGAGGAAAGAGCTACACATCAGTGTAAATGGTTCCTGGGTAAGTGTTCCTTGAGGGCATGTTCCCAATACTGCCTGTTCTCTGGTTGATTGTGAGGGTCCTTTATCAGCACTCATAAGACCCTTCCAAGTGAGTACAGTGGGGATGCTTGTTGAAAGCGAATGTCTTAATCAAGGAGTTGCTCAGTGCAGGACATAGAGAAACTTCTCAACAAATGGGTAACCAGTGAGTTAACACTACAATCTGTTTGCTCCACCATTCAATAAGGACGTTTTCTCAGCTATACTCACAGCAGCTTTATTCATAATAGCCAAAATCTGGAAGCAACCCAAATGTTTCTCAACTGAAAAATTGATACAAAAATTGTGGAACATCTACACAATAGAATAATACTTAGCTATTAAAAACAAAGAAATCATGAAATTTGCAGGCAAATGAGTGGAACTACAAAAGATCAACCTGGGTGAGTTAACCCAATACCAGAAAGACATGCTGGTGTATACTCACTCATAAGTGGATATTAGCCATATAATATAGGATAACCATATTACAATCTACAGACCTAAAGAAGCTAAACAACAAGGAGGACCCTAGGGAGGATGATTAATTCTCATCCAGAATGGCAAAGAGGATAAGTACCAGAAGCAGTGGAAGAGAGAGAACAGGATGGGAGCCTAGCATAGATGTTCTCTGAAAGGCTCCACCCAATAGGAGATAGAAGCAGATGAAGAGACTCACAGGCCAAAAGGGAGATAGAAGGAACCAGAGGAGACAGGAGCTCCACATGGTTGATCCTTGTTGGTCAACAAAGCCAAAATAGGTGGGCTTAGGGGGCTTGCAGAGACTGAATCACCAACCAAGGACCATACATGGAGAGGACCTATACCCCCTGCTCAGATGTAGCCCATAGGCAGCTCAGTCTCTATGTGGGTTACCTAATAGGGGAGCAGGGGTTATCTCTGACATGAAATCAGTTTCTTTGATCATTTCCCTCTGGTGGTGTGGCCTTGCCAGGCCACAGAGGAAGAGCATCTAGGCAGTCCTGATAAGACTTGATAGGCTCGGGTCAGATGGCAAGGGAGGATGTCTCCCCTTTCAGTGGACTAGGGAAGATTGATTGGGGGAAAGTGAGAGGGAGGTTGGAACCTGAAGAAGATGAGGGAGAGGACTACAATTGGGATATAATGTGAATAAATTCTGAAAAATTAAAATTAAAATATTTTAGAAACCCCACTACAATTTGTCTACCAACAACTGTGGAAGAGTCAAGGCATGTACACCCTATTAATATCAGTAGGCTCATGAGGCCAGGACAATTGGTCGACATTTTGTATGGAGTAGGAAAAGGAGGAAGATGTGACAAAGGACAGACAAGCAGTGTCATTAATTATGAAACAATTTCACTGTCGCCTTATAATGATGCTTTTAGGAGGCCAAAGCACTCCTGTGCCCAGGAGCCACATATTTCATCAACAAAATGTTCCTTTTTCCTTGTCCTTTGTACAAGCTTCTGTCTAAGAGGGCAACTTACTGAGGATACCACCTTTGAGAACTCCCTGATGCCCTCATGACTAACTCATCCATTATCATTTCAATTATAAAGTTCATTTCCTGCCTTGGTCTGAAATAGTCAAATAAATTCACTGTCTCGGTGCATTTTTAAAGTGTCCATGGTGTTAGCTTATTTATTCTCTTCCTTACCACACAAATGACTTCTAAAAAGAAGAGTTTAATTTTGCAGTTCACTGGCCCATCCAGTGCATCAGGCAGTCTGGTGTTTGTAGCATGCTGTCTCCTGTCATCACTGTCTGGACCAGACCTGCCATTTGGGTCCAAGGATTGGGATGGATGTGAGTAACAGAACATGTCCTACATGGAAGGAATATACATAGAGCTAGAAGTTTACATAAAAATTCATGGTTACCGGCCCTGAATTTTCTTCTGAAAGGAATAATGCTTAATATTAGTTGCATTTATAACTACTTCTTTTAAGATAATATGTGTCACCCAAAGCTCAGGAAACTAATGCCAATTCCCAGGGATTGAACATTGGACTTTTAAAAAATATCAGTTAAAAGCCCTTATCAGAAGGCCTGGCTAGATAGTAAAGATTCTGCTGGCAAGTCTTAATGTGGGTAGAAAATAGTATCTAGCTTGACAAAAGGCCATATTCATAATTATAAAACAAATGGGACTGAGGTAGACTCCATGAAGTTAGAAAGCCTTTCTTATACTAAATTTATCTTACATTCACTTAAAAAAAGATATATTTCGTTTGAAATATGTTTATGTGTGCTATTTTATATATGTGCTTTTAAATCCAGGCGTCCACAGAAGGCAGAAGATCTCACCCTGGAGCTGGATTAGCTATTTTGAACTGCCCAACACGGATGTTGGAATCTGAACTTGCGTCCTCTGCAAGAGCAGTATATTCTCTGAACTACTAAACCATCTCTCCAATCTCCCTTACATTCACTTTTGATGAGACCTGGACAGAAAAGATTTTCACAAGTTAGTTACTTATGGAGCTACAGGGTACTCAAAGGTGCAGTTGTTCATCACTTTTCTTTTCAATATATTCTGTAATCTCTGTTCTTATTAGGTGTTCCCACAAATTATAACTATTATTAGAAGCTGCATCTTTGGAGAAACACTGTGAATGATGACAATTGAAAGAGCAGGAACTACTGTCCCATTTTAACTCATAGTTTTTGAGCATCTTAAACTGTTTAAATCCTTTCCTGTTGGCATGTCTTATTTAATTCTGGTAATATTTTCTTTAGCTTGCCAAAGCAGGCTGCATGTGGCAGGACAATGGGCTACACTTCTAGTTATTTTTCCTTCCTGTTCCATATGTCCCAGAGGAGTTGGAGCCATCAGCAGCCTTCTGTATGCACCAGGGTCTTTTGTATGTTGTGATGGTTAATCAGTTTGTCAGACTGATTGACTCTGGAATCAACTAAGAGACATGCCTGTAAGGACATCTCTAGGATGGACTAATTGAGAGCAAATATCTTTCTTTGAAAGTAGGTGAAACCTTTTGGAAGTTCCCAGGAAAAAGCAGTGCCTTCACTGCTTCACGCTTGCTTGCCTTCACTCCTTGCTTTTGGATGCACCAACCTTATTGCTGCCATGCTGCTCCATCCTTTGCTAGCATTAAGCATCAGAACCCAGCTTCCTTAGATCTTCAATGTGGACAGCAACTCTCCAGTAATCCTCCAAGACTTCAGTGCCAGAGTAGAATTGCAGAGGCATGCAGCCTTTTGGACTGAGAAACTGCTGGATTCTCGGGCTCTTCAGTATAGTCTGTGTGATATAAAACAATCCCATTAGTCCCCTCTTTGTAATATGCATCCATTCTATCTGTTCAGTTCGTCCAGAGAAACCTAATTAACACCCAAAAAGTCAGAGAAAGGAAGAGCAGACAAGGAAATAAGAAACTTCACCTGCAGAATGGATTTTCTCTGAGAACCCTACAGAGATCTCTAGGTTGAGAAACTGAAGCTAGTTGTTGGCTTTCAGACTAAAGATAGTTATGGGAGGGTGGCAGGGGCAAAAAAAACCAAAAAAAAAAAAAAACAAAACAAAAACAAACAAACAAACAAACAAAAACCTCCTTATTTTGGGCCCAATTTTGGCTGTTTGTAGGTGTGTCAGGGAGTGGCTAGTAATGAGTAAAAGAATGTCAGGTGATCCAGAAACCATGTCGGCAGGAGAGGCTGAGGAATGTGGTAGTGGCTCAGTGTGTGGGACTGATGTCCTAGCAGTCCCATTCAGATGCTGAAGGTCTGGAAGATTCCTGGAAATCTGGTGGACCTCAAGTAATTAGGTTAAAGAAGCTGGATTTTGATGTCAATGAAGGATGGCACCATCATCATCAACAACAACAACATCAACAACAACAACAAGAACAATAATAGAATAGATGTACTCATCAGCAGTAAGTTAAAACAAAGAAGTAAAAGTGCTTTTCCTTAAGACCTCTTTATATATGGACCTCTCTATATTTTTAGATGGTGACCACTCAGGAAGAGTTTTTCCCTGTGGTTAGTCCTTCTCAAAAATATCTTCATAGATCTACCCAAAGGTGTATCTCCTAGCTGATTCCATATCCAATCAAGTTGATAATTGTCTTAGTTTTACTAGTGTGAAGAGACACTATAACCAAAGCAACTCTTATAAAAGAAAACAGTTAATTTGTAATATATTATAGTTTCAGAGGTTTAGTCCATTTTTATTGTGTTGGCATGCAGGCAGATATGATGCTGGAGCAGCTAGGAGTTCAACATCTTGATCTGAAGCAAGAGGAGACTGTGTCCCACAATGGGGGAGCTTGAGTATATATAAGACCTCAAAGGCCACCTCTACAGTGACACACCTTTTCCAACAAGGCTACACTTACACCAACAGGGCCACACCCCCTAAAATGCCACTCCTTATGACCAAATATTCACACATGAGTTTGTAGGGGCTATACCTATTCAAACCACCATGATAATCAAGATGAACCATCACAAGTTATAACAACTGTTTAATGAGGTTAAAAAGGAGAAAAAGAAAAGCATTCCCCATGGGCCAAAAGTTGGCTGGTATTTATAGATGGGCTTGCTGCTCTTGTAAGGATCATCATCATCAGAAAACATCCACATGTGCAAGGTCAGCAAGACAAGGGCAAGCTCACATCATCACCATGTATTCATATAAACCAAGAGAGGATAGGAGCCAACCCACAGCAATGAGGGCACCCTCAAGTTAAAGTAGGTGAAGCCTATTCTCCAGGTACAATGTGACCTGTGTGTGTGTATGTGTGTGTGTGTGTGTGTATGTACACATGCATGAGTATACATACAGGTACACAGACATGTGTTCTTTTCACTTTCTCAGTTTCTGGGCTATGGGTGGTTGTTTTTCTAATCTTTAATATTTTCTAAGCATCCTAGACTTTTATATCTTTTAGATGGAAAAATGAATGACAATATATTTTTTTTTGCATCTGTCAGTAAAACATAAAGCTGAGGATGACTTGCTGGGTTGAAGACAATAGTTACCAACGTTTGCATGACAATCGAGGCTCTAACAGAGGCAGAGTCCTGTTCAAGCTGGATCCAGATTGTAGGGTTCCTGCTCCACACAAAAGCTGCTGAGCCCCTGTAGTTTAGATAGAAAGAGAACATAAGGCACCCCAGTGGCACTGCTCAAACTCAAGTTGCTGGCTATTTTCACCAACTTCAGACTATGGCTCAGCTTTGCTATATCCTGAAGTGTTCTGAGTACTGGTCTCTGAAATTGTGTTAGGCAGATTAATGAAGCTGGCTTTAGTTGAAATGCATGAACCAAAGCTAGTTACCTATTTATAAATAACAAAACACTATTTATAGTAGCTAATCTTTGGGAACCAACCTAGGTGCTAAACTACAGAGGAATGAAAAAAAAATGTGGTACATATGTACCTATATGTACTGTTTTAGCCATAACAAAGAATGAAGTTGTTGTTTGCAGTACAATGGATGCAACTTGCAATAATTATATTATTTAAAGACCCAAAGTCAGTCTCAAAAAGACAAATGTCATGTTTTATCTCATTTGTGAGCCTTAGACCTTACAAATACATCAAATTATGCTTGTACAGATGACACAAAAGTAGAAGCAAAAGTGACCAGGGGAACAAAGTGGGAACTAATGGGAGGAGGGAAGGTCAGAGGGCAGGAAGTGGGGAATAAGAGGAAATATGCTCGAAGTATATTATATACATGCATGAAGATGACCTTTTGCAGTCATTTGTAGGAAGAAAAGAAATGTTTACTTAGCTCACAGCCCTGGAGGTTCAGGGCCACTTGAGGTGGCCTCTGCTCAGCTCTGCAGAGGACCTTATTAAATATGGTAGTGGAAGTATACAGTAAAGAAAGAAATGATGCTGAAAAACAGAAAGACAGGGAGATCAGAGCCCAGTCCTGCTCTTTTGTAGACACTGACTGTAGTTATGTAAGAACTACTATATTATCTCTGCAATAACCTAACCACCTCCCACTAAACTTCACTTCCTAATGGAACCATCAACTCTCACACTGACCCAGTGGTGACCATGCTTCTAACACAGCATATTAGAAGCATGGTCTAACTGGGATGACAAACCAGATCCAACTATAGAATTGTGTAATGTAATAGTGGGAAGGATGAACACAGAGGGTGGGCAGAAAAACTCAGAGAAGAAAGGGCCATGGATCACAAGTGTAGGAGGCTGTCTCTATCTTTAACAATTAAACTTGGGTGTCACATCTTTGAGGCAAGACAATAAATAAGGCATATCACATTTTCCTGAAATTTGTGGAGCAGATTAGGACATTAAGATAATTTAATTGCTAAGTGATTTCATATCATTATTTTTATATTAACCAAATACAGATAAATTAAAAACTGAACTGTGAAAGAAATATGCATGAATTATTAAAACATAATGTTAAGGTCTAGAGATAACAACCCCAAACTGGAGTAGCATTCAAACAGCGAAAGACGTTTATTCTGTAGAGGATCTGCATGCAGGGATCACCATCCAGGCAGAATGGGGACCTCAGGCACATGCACGCTGGCCTTTTTTATAGAATCTAGCAATGCTTAGGTAATCTAAAACCTCATTGGTGGGTGCTGGAGAATTTACAAGGGTCAGTTCTTCATTGGCTGGCATCCAATGATCAGTGCACTGCACTCTTGTGCCAAGAATGTTTTGCTACAGTATGAGATAAGGCTGCCCAGCATAGATGCCCCATCCCGAGATAAGATAGCTTCCACTCTTGTGCTTATCTCCAGACTATTCCTTGGGTAGGGGATTTTATGATTTTATTCCTGGAATTGACGACCCTTGGCCTAGTTCTTGGACCTGATGACTTTTGGGAGGGTCAATCCTGGTCCTCTCAATAAAACACTAGAGCAGAAAAGAAATTTTGTTCCTGTCTCAGGCTGCTTCGTAGCACATCTTTAAACAAGCAGGGATTCACTCTCCTTGGCCAAGTTTTCATTTTTTTAAAACCAGAAACTGAATTTATAAAGCAAAGAATGGAAAAATCCTCTGGGACCCTGAACTAGGGACCAATTTCTACTTCTTTTTAGCTATGAAAGGAAAGAGAGGAAATAACCTGTGATAAAATTTTAAAAGCAATTAATGTGCATATAAAATTCTAAGAGAACTCCATTAGGGTGAGGAAATGGTCTTTTTCATCATTTTGAAGGGACAAAAAAATGGACCTTCTCCATGAAAAGCAGTGCGGCTGCATCACAGAAGCTGCAGCTTAGCTTATCCCTCACCAATCTACAGGCAACATTCATCTACTAGTGTTTTCTTCATTCCATTTGTTCATTTCAACTCTCTATGATATGGAAAACCCCTCTAAGTACCATAAACACAGAGAAGCACAGTGTTTTGGTTGGAATGTGAAATGTATCATTAGGTTCATGTGTTTGAACACATGGTCTCTAATTAGTGATACTGTTTGGCAAGGCTGTAGAAACTTTAGGAGATAGGGCTTTGTTGGAGGAAGTGGTCACTGAGGGTAGGCCTTGAGGTATCATGGCCCAGCCTGCTTTCTATTCACTCTCTGCTACCTTAGTCCAAATGTGCTGGGACTAGCTGGTTTCCCTCTCCTTCTTCCATGCTGCTCCCCTTCTCCCCACTACCCCCCACACACACACCATGGAATGATTTTCTGGAACTGTAAGCCAGTAGAATAAGAATAAACTCCCCAAAGGCAGGAAAATAACTAATGGCCACACGCTATTGTACGATTGGGGTTTGCAGCTCCCAGGTCCTGTGTAGGTGAACACAGTAACCTAGTCATGGCTGCGATTGTAGAAAAGGGAACTATGAACTATAGAACTTTTGTGCTTTCTTCAGCTGAACTTATTTCACCGATTGACCATGGGGTAGTCAGTTGACCTCTGTTGAAAGGTCTGCTGATTCTTCTGTGCTTCTGTTTTAAAATATCACAGCCCATGAAATTTACAAAGAAAGGACATTTATTTTTTACAGTTTTGCAGGTTGGAAAGTCAAACATAAACGTGTGCACCCGGCACGTGTATTCTGCAATGTCATAACATATGATATCAGACGAAAAAAAGTATGAAATATGATGCCAGCAGCATCAAACACTTTAGCCTTACTGTGAGTGGGGCATTCATGACTGAAATTCCCTCATTAGCCCTTCTAATACTGTTGTGTTTCCTGTGGTGTAGATATTTCATGCAATAGAAATATTACCCTTTAAAGGAGGACTCTTTGAGACTCAGAAAGAAAACTTACAAAGCTCCCGAACTAACAGCAAGCTCACAAGTCTCAGGAAACTCCTGGAACTTACATGCACAATGGACCCCACCCTAGGAAACAGCTACAATGTGCAGAAGACTCATCCTCAGGTAACATCCCTGGAAAAGCAACTCTCCAATCAGCTTTGCTGTCTGCAAGGTGTACAAGGATGCAGCTTTCATGAAGGGTCTCCTACACTGCCCTGAGTTTTTGAAAGATGTCTGCTGTCACCTGCTCCTTCATTCAACTCACTGGTTCACTGAACTAACTTTGTGTGAAAGCATTCCTTTGCTCTGTTGTCAATGCCATATCTGTAGTGGCTCGACAGTGTTCACATCCTCCAAGGAAAAGTCACAGAACAGTTTCCAACACATGGTTTTTAGATGATATGTTCATGCCACGACAGGATCTGTGATTTTTTATCTGGAATATGTATACACAACTATCTCTGCTGGACAGTCTTTTTGTCATGATGGACATGGAGCTTTCTATTCATAGGTAAGAGCTTCATCACCTGCACATGTGTCTTCCTGGGTCAGTAAATAGCCTAAATAATAAAAACAATGATTTAAAGTGTTATTATTATAGATGTTATGCCACAGGGAACCTGTGTCTCATATTAGTCAGGATACAGTGCAGTCGCAGTACATCCTTGATCTCAACATTTCAGTTCAACATAATAAACATTTATTTACCTCAAATTCTCCATGTACAATAGTTCAACAGAAAGCTTTGCTTTCCACAGTAATGTCTTTGGGCTGGTGTAGGTTGTATTATTGCAGAGTATATGTATGACACACAGTCCAAAGTTGCTGGAGTGGAGAAAGAGAAGACTGGTGGGTCTTGCTTCTGGAGTTAAATACCTCAGACTGGAAGCAACACACAGAATGAGAGCTCCCTGGATGTAGGCCTTCTGGCTCCTACCTAATTTCAATGAGCAGACAAATCCATCTTCCTGCATTGGAGAGGAGAAATGAATTTTGATGATTATGTCAAAATATTACTCAGGTATGAGCTCTTTTCTGTTTAGTTGGCTTCATCTTCTTCGTAGCTTAGACGCAAACCAGAGAGGAGCTCCTTTTTGCTAAAAGATCTAAAAAACATGCTGCTTCTGTTTTTTTGTTGTTGTTTTGTTTTATTTTTCACTGCAGACAGACATGAAGCCCCAGATAGTAATATGACACAAACCAGTGGACTCCAATCAGAGAAATGTCTTTTGGATGAAGTTTCTTAGAATCAGAAGTTAGGAAATGCAATTTAAGAGCAGCCTGTTTCTTCTACTTACATGGCACATCAGCCAGGCTTCTCTGGTTGTTTTAACTCAACACTTGTCTGTGAAGGCTTTAGAGTAGTGGTTCTCAACCTTCCTAATGCTGCGACCCTTTAAAGCATTCCCTCATATTGTGGTGAGCCCACAATATTACTTTTTGTTGCTTCTTTGTAACTGTAGTTTTGCTACTGTTATGAATCATAATGTAAATTTGTGATATGTGACCCCAAAGCATGAGAAACAATGCTTTAGTGGCTTGGAAATAGGAAATGTTTGGGTTGCCCCATGGTTCCACTGCCATTATAAGAATGAGTTTGATATCTGACAATATTTTGGATACATATGATAATCAATATTGACTGTCAGCATGATAGGACCTAGAGTCACTTAGAAGATGATGCTCTGATCCTGTCTGTAAGGGATTTTACAGATTCGAATAATTTAAGTGAGAAGGGTCATTGAAACTGTGGTGACACAGATCCATGGTTGGGAATCATACAACAAGGACACAGTGAGCTGAACATCAAATATTCTTGTCTCTCTGCTTCCTGACTATGGATGCAATTTGATAGCTGCCTCACACTCCTGCTGCCACGTCTTCAAACTGAGTTAGAATAAGCCCTTTCTCCTTTAAGTTGCAATTGTCAGGAATTTTATCACATCAATAAGAAAAATAACAAATGGAAATTATTATAACTGTAGATAACAATGCAAGGAACCTACCCAAACATTTGACATTTTCTCTAATATATTAACATAAAATTAAATTTATGGTAATCTTGAAGGTTTTGAGAGATGCATGCTTGTTTGAATTGTTTCCTTGCTTTTTCCCAAAGACATGGCATTCAGATGGAAGAAGGCTGAATGTGAGATCCTGACCTATTGCTTGGCTTGGGACCCAACCTTTTTACAGCTTCAACTTCCCCACTGTTAAAACAGGGTCATGATATGCCTGATCTTGTAAGGTTGTCCTTAACAGAATGAAGTATAGAACTGTTAAAGGTGCCTACAAGTACCTCAGGCATATTGTCTAACTGGGTATGATTTCACTTTCTTTGCTTCCTCACCACAGTTGGTTGGGGTTCTAGTTTCATATGCTACCTTCCACCTGCCAGTGGATTCTGAGATCTTCTCATTCAAACATGTCACCTGAGCAGCAACCCTCAGTAATTGGACCCTGGTTCTTGTCAAGCAATTACCTTCTGTTTTCAAGGGAAACTTAATAATATCACACTGTCTTTTCAATCAAATCACCTTAAGCTGTCTGCCTTTCACTTATACTGTGAGTGACAGGGTTGGAGAACCCAGTTTCTAAGCTGGGAGAGAATACTCTAGTAATGATGATTTCTACCCAAGACATGGGTGTGGAAATCCAGAAGAAAAACATCAAAGTAGAAGTCTTTATCTGTTAGCTGGTAAGCAGTGTGTGTGTAGTGTATGTGTGTGTGTTACAAATGTATGCATGCACATGTATGCACATGCATGTGGAGGTCAGAGGTTGAGACTGGATGTTTTTTAAACCACTTGCCACCTAATATTTTAATTTTTTATTTTGAGACAGGGTCTGTCACTGAATCTGGAGCTGCCAATTCAGCTGCACTTGCTAGCCAGCAAGCCCCAGAGATCCACTTGCTTCTGGCTTTCCAGAGTCCTGGGACTGCAGGAAGAATTCCATATTCTTTTTATTTATGTGGGTTCTAGAAGTCAGAACTTAGGTCCCAATGCTTCAAATCCTTCAAAGCCATTTCCTCTGCCCAGTAAGTAGTTTTATTTTGGAATGTTTGCAAATTTGAAAAACATATTTTTGTGCAAAAACATAGACATGAAGCAGTCCGCTGCCTGCCACAGACCCTGCATGAAGGAGATAACACAGGTTGCTGTCTAAATACCCCTTCCCCATACACACAGGGCAACTTTCTTTAGCTCAGTAGGAAGACAGTCATTTCCAAAACTTTCCATGTCCTATCAGTCAATGTACAGGCAACTACTTGGCGGAGTCATGTTTTCCAGTTTTGATGTGTTTGGGTAATTTGTAGGGTTGCAAATTAGAAAATGATTGAGGTGGAAAGGGCCTTGGCAAGTCAGCCAGCCAGAAACTTGCCTGTGCCTGCAAGCTGTCCCTTATGGCAGTACATGCTTCATTGTAACAACATTTTTCTACTGGACTCATCCATTCAGTAGTCACATGCTGAGAAAGAGTGAACATAAATAGCTAATCCTTATTAATTACTCACTAGGATGCCAAATACCCTGCCCAGTGCTTTACACTAATTTCCTTATGGGATAATTGTTATGGTTTGAAATTAAGTTTCCTCATTGCCTTCTGCTTTAGATATATTTTTCTAGATATTTCCAGTAGACAGTGCTATCATGATAGGCTATAGAACCTTTATTAGGTAGTGTATAGCTGATGGAAGTAGGTCACCAGGAATGTGTGAGTCTTTAAAGGTTATATCTACCCAACCCTAGTTCCTACTTTCTCTCGCCCTGGGCAGTTACGACATGACTAGTCTCTGCCACACATTCCCAGCACCATGAAACCAGTGGCTTCACCTTGCCTTTCCCAACATGATGGACAGTGGTCTTGAGCAGAAGAAACACTAAGAGCCAATTATAAAAGGTACAACCACCACAGTCATCTACACAATAGCAGAATGCAGCTGAGGTATGATCCTGAAGGATGACAGGTTAAATGTGTTCCAGAGACATTAAGTGCCATACTTAGAGTCACACAATCAGTTAGCCACAATGCCAGAGTTTATACCCAATCCTATCCAAATCTGTTTGCTTGCAAGATACTGATCTTCAGCTGTCACTATTGACATAGTTCTGAAATCTTCAACCTTAGAATAAGGGAATGGCTTCTTAGACAACCTCTGGGTGTGGAGAGTAAATAAAACATAAAAATAAAAAGGAAAGGAAAGGACATGCCTGTTCCTAGGTATGGTAGAGGAGAAAGTTCATTATAAATGTGTGGGAGAACATATCCAGAGGCCGACACATCTGGAAGAGTACAGAGTGGTAATGATCCTGAACCTTGTGGGGAGAGGGGAAAAGAAAGAGGGAGGGGGAGCTAAGTACAGCAGCCAGGAGGCCAATGGTGCAAAAGAAAAGAAGGGGCAGGTAACCAACATGTCTGGATTATATGAGGAGATATCTGAAAGAAGGGAAGCCAAGGCCCTGGGTTGGAAAGTTCAGGGGAGAGTGCAGGGTGTGCCAGCCATGCCCTCTAAGAGGTAGGGACTGAGGAATGCTGGGAGAGCCTGACAGCCAGTTCCACTTCGGTATGTTAAAAAGGCATCTCAGCTGCTTGTCCTGGCTTGAAACTTAACAGAGGACAGTCCTCGTTTTGATGCACAGGTTTTGGCCAGGGACTCAAAATGTTTTTTAGATGATTTTCAGGGTATGCACCTGACAGAGAGAGAGAGGGACAGAAACAGAGACAGAGACAGACAAAGACCTTGTACTGCACATTTTAATTCCTCTAGTATGGGTACATTAATTGCTTTTCTGTGTGACAAATACCTGACCAAGGCGATTCAAAGACTGGAGGAGTCTTTTGTTTCACATTTCAATGGTGGATGCAGTGTGAGGTGACAAGTCAGGAAGCCAAGGTGAGGTGAGAGACCTGAGAATGGGACTGTGCTAGCCAGTTAGGGCAGGCCTTCCTGCGACAGGGCAAGGCAAAGCAGAGGTTCCTGCATCTTGTATTCTTCATAAGGCCATTTCAGGTTTAACTAGAGTTTGGTCATTTTTTTTCAAGAATCCCATGGAAAATTCCCCAACTCTATGCTAGAAACCTGATGTGGAGATGCCCCAGTTAATTTGGCCTCTGCTAAAGTGCATGCTTGTGCAGAACTCCTCCACCTAGCTGCTCGTCTTAGCATCTGCTAAACTGCTTGTTTCTATGAAGCCCTCACGATACCCTGCAGCTACTGAGGTCTTTCAGAATTCCAAATACCAGCTGGGACATTATATCAGCTATGAACTATGTCTGAGTAGTTATTTCTGGTGGACATCCTGTGACATTTCCACTACAGAAATTAACTCAGTCAAACAAACAAACAAACAGAAAAAAACTCCTTATAAAAATGCCCAGAGTTTGTTGGATACCATAAAAAGCTAAAATGATACGCTCAGGATGCGAGGCTAAGCACTGCACTCAGGGTCAGCCGCTTTCGACCCAGAGAAGAGCATGTCTGATTGCATGCGGGTTGATGCCCCAGGTCCCGCCTCTGAGAAAAAGGTATTGGACGGGTCTGATGCTCTTTGGGTGGATGACACCTAAATGAACATCTGTACAAAGTCCCAATTTATTTCTAATATCAGAGATCAGACCTCTACTCTTGCCTGATGCGTCTAAAACAAAAAGGGGGAACTGTAGAGAGCTGCGGAATGCTATGCCTTAAAGATGGAGCTGGTTTCCGCCTTCCACCTTCCCGATGGTGAGTGCTCTCTGTCACGAACAATTCCACATTTGGCTAAGGCTGAGGATCTGGCTTGCTTCCATGTATGTGGACCTATCTGCATTGCCCCCGTGGCACGCCTGGGTTGGCTACCCAGAGGCTATTTAAGCTGTGGGCTGGCTTTCCCCGAGGTCCGAGGATTGTTCAGTGTTCCTGAATAAACTGCATTGAAAAAAAAATAAAAATAAAAAGTAAAAAAAAAAAAAAAAAAAAAAAAAAAAAAAATGCCCAGAGTTGTGTGTCCTAGGTGGTTCTAGATCCTGTCAAGTTGACAGTTAATATTAGCCATCACAGCTGGTAGACAAGAAGCTTAAAGTGTACCTTGAACTCCTGCAAATTCACAGGTACAGCTAGTAGGTAATGAGGGTGGAACTCAGTGACCCTGGGCCATATATTCCATATGCCAGACAATCCTATAGGGAATGATAGGGAATGGTCAGGATTCATCTTCTTCCCCACATCCCTTAGTTTGGATGGGGGGAGGTAAGGAAGTAAGGTTATAGAACTATGCCCTGCTTCTGCTAAAGCTCAGTCTGGCCGTGCTGCTCTGACCCTTTCTGTCAACTCCAGCTCTTATTACTATGACTATGTACACAGCCTTCACTCAGTTGTGCATGAAGAGATGAGAAATGTACATTTGAAAGACATTTATGGCAACAGCCTCCCTATTATTTTGAAGAAGAAGAAAAAAAATACTGCTGGAAATATGGTGTTTTCCTTAGAATGTCAATATAAAAGTTGATATAAAGATTGGTGATGTGTAAGGTTTTACAATACATAAATATATAAAAGTTAACTGCCATTTTATTTATAATTATATTGCACACTTCTATTTATATACCTACATTGTCGATAGTAACCTTTTTGTGTTCATTTCAGTCATGTCCAAAATATTTGTGTAAGATTTTTATGTATGCATTTTGTGTCATAATATCAGGACACAAGCTGCCTTACCTTAGCACAGTAGAATGAATGTTTCTTATCTTCTCTTTCAGGAAAGAAAAGAATTATTGTCTCCCAAAATTCGTTATTCATGGCATTCTGGATAACAAGTCATGTGGATGTAAACATGCTTTTATTTTAATCACAGGTGTAAGATATGGGACAAATTCAGATTATCCACAGAAGCAACATATTTGCCTCAGGCAAGTTGGGAGAGGAGCTCTTTGGCATTTAAATCTGAAGACTCTAGAGAGCGAATAAATGCCAGAGCACAGACAATGTTAAGGGAGCTCTGAAACAGAAGAAGGCTACTGGTAATCCCCCCTGCTACTCCTGGTTGCTGTTGCAGTGTGACAAGAAGTTGGAGATCTCCTGAAAGGAGGATTGGACTTGCCCCAAGGAAACCGATGACCCTAACCATCAGGAAGTAGCCTAAGAGAACTATGTGCACTCTCTTCACTAACCTCTTTTATCTCCTGCCCAGTATTGGTGTGTTGGAAGAGATTTGGGTGGAGAAAGGAAGAAGAGGTATAAGAAACCCAGATAAAATAGTATTAAAAACTATTTTAGGCACAACAATTGGCACCCAGATCTAGGGCTGTAAATAATGGGAAACTGTTTCTAATATTGTAGAAGAGACATCAAGTACAGAAAAAATGAATATGCTGTTTCAGGATATCCTCAAAAGTTTATTGTGGCTACTGCTGCTGATTTTTCTTCTGCTTTTCTCCCATAAGAAATTTTCTGCTCTTGCTTCTTTGTCTTTCTGTATTCCATTTGAGAAAAGATTGGGAGAATTGTTGAATAATTAGAAAAGTTGCAAGTGAGTATGGAGAGATATGAAAAACAAAATAAAAAATGGATGAAATAGAAAAATCAGAAGTTTTACTTGCTTTAGAAAGGTTCACGGAGTTGGCAGTTCAATGGGAAAATTTGCGGGTAGAGGTTGAAATGCTTGCAAAGCAAAAAACGCCATTGGCAAAGGGAGAATACCTGGTAACTAAGAGCTAGAATTTCCCATAATTGCTTCCCACCTGTGCTCCTGGTACTTTTAGTGTCAAGTTCCCAAAACCCCTGGGTGGGCTGAGGAGCCAGGTTGAGCAGAAGGACATACACAGTAAAAGAGTTAAAGAGAGACAGTCCATTTTAAGAAAAAAAAAAAAAAAAAGGTTAATCTCCAACAAATCATGCTGCCAGAGAAGCAGCCTCAGGTTACAAGATTATCACCATTATCTTTCCCAGTAGCCACCAAAAGCCTTAGATATCAAAATGCTCCAGGCTTCAATTGTGGTAAATTCAGTCACTTGAAAAGAAATTGTGTTTCTGAATGAGGATTGAGCATCTTACCCAGGGTGTTCCTTCTTGCTTAACTTATTTAGGTGTACAGATTTTAGTATGTTTATCCTATATTTTATGTCTAATAGCCACTTATCAGTGACTATATGCCGTGTGTGTCTTTCTGCTTCTGGGAGACCTCTCTCAGTATGATCTTTTCTAGTTCCCACTGCTTGCCTGCAAATTTCAAGATTTCCTTGTTTTTAATCCTCATTCAGAGAGGCAAAATGGGATAGACATCTGCAGAGGGAGAAAACAGGGAACAGGATAGGGGCCTAACACAGAGGGACTCTGAAAGACTACCCAGCAGGGTATCAAAGCAGATGCTGGGACATATAGCCAAACTTTGGGCAGAGTGCAAGGAATATTATGAAAGAAAGGGGAGACAGAATGACCTAGAGGGGCCAGGAACACCACAAGGAGAGCAACAAAACCAAAATATTTGGGCCCAGGGGTCTTTTGTAAGACTGATAATCCAACCAAGAACCATGAGTGGAGATAACCTAGAGCCCCTGCACAGCTCTAGTGCATGGCAACTCAGTCTCCAAATGGGTTCCTAGTAAGGGGAACAGGGGCTGTCTCTGACATGAACTTAGTGGCTGGCTCTTTGATCACCTCCTCCTAAGGGGGGAGCAGCCTTACCAGGCAACAGCCTTACCAGACAATGCAGCCAGTCCTGATGATTTATAATAGACTAGGGTCAGAGGGAAGGGGAGGAGGACCTCCCCTATCAGTGGACTCAGGAAGGGGCAAGGGAGGAGGAGGAGAAGGATGGGCAGGATGGGGAGGGGATAAAGGAGGGGGTTATAGCTGGTATACAAAGTGAATAAATCGTAATAAACAAAAAAAAAATAAAAAGAACTTAAAAAAAAAAAGAAAATAAATTGTGATCAAATTGTTAAAAGCCTGAGAGCTCAAAATGGCTGGTGTGTTAACTCTGAGAAATACAGTAAAGGAGGACCCAATTCTGGTAGTACTGGGTTCTCTCCAAGAACTGGAGTTTGTTGAAACTGTGATAAAAGGAGTCATTTGACTACTTAATGCATGTTCAAGAGGGACATACAAGGTCACTTTTTGCTGTAAGGTAATAGCTTTGGAGTCTTAACTTGAGGTTCAACAGCAGAAATGTACAAGCTGTTCAAGACAAGAGCAGCAGAGAGTTATTAGGTTATAGAAGAAAGTATTGATTCAAAAAGTGTTTGGTTCATGTATAAATCCTTTTAAGAAAACAATAACAAATCTCATTCATATTAAAACAAAATTTTTTTTTCTTTAAATAGAAAGTGGGAAGTGTTTATATCCACAGTAAACCACTTTGTGTCTCTTCTTTACACATCATGTTTTTCCCCTCTACATTTTCACAGTAGCAATCCTGGATTACCATATCCATCTTGTGATTTAGATAAATTATATTTGATTGATGTGTGAGCTGCTAGATTAAGAAGTGCCTCTTATATGAATCTTCCCAATTTTTATGAGTGTCGTTTCAACCTGCCCTCCTAGCCTTAGTATGAGATATGCTCTCTGCCAGCTCTGCTCCAAGATGGACAGTGTCTTGGTTTCATTATCTGACCATCTATAAAAATGCTCTCCCACTGCACAGGAAGTAGTCTGCTCAGCTTGCAGAAAGCCACCATGTGTTGCCAATAAGCAGAAAGGGAAATGAATGTCTCTGTTACATAGGCACAATTTCTCCCTGATCCATGCTCTGATGATTCATCTTCAGTGTAAACTTGTTGCAATTTAGAATCTCCTTGAAAATGTATCTCTCAGTGCATCTATGAACATGTTTACAGAAAGACTTAACTGAATAAGCAAACCTACCCTGAGAATGTTAACACCATACCTTGGGCGGTAATACCAGACTAAACCAAAAGAAGGAAGTAAGCTGAGTGCCAGCATTTGCATTTCCCTGCTTCCTGACTATGGATTTAATATAACCACTTGGCTCCTGCTCCTACAGCTATGCCGTCCCACCATGATGACTATTCCTTCAAACACTGGACACACATAAGCCCTTCTTTCCTTAGAATGACAGTGGCAGGAATTTTGTTGTAGCAACAAGGAAATTAACTTGTTATTTTCATTTTTGATGGACTCCATATGGAACAACACCTAGTTGAGCCCAATTTATCTCCTGGAGGAAATCTCAGTGCATGAAAAGAGAACACATATTGGGGAAGGATAGCTCCTGATTGGTTGCTGGGTTGTGCTGCCTGCTAGCTCTGCACTCTTTCTAAGTTCCAGTTTCTTCATCAAGAATGACACTGAAGGTTTCCCAGTCTACCACATAAAATGATGCACACAGAATTTTCCTGTAAGCACAATGAATGTCCTGTTTCTCCAGAGTTTAGATCAACGGAATGGTTATTTCCTTGGCTAAATTCAATCAATTTCCAGTCAAATAACACATGTGTGTATAAATTTAGTGTATGTATTTCTTTGGGTATTTGCATGAATATAAAACTAAACATTTACTATTCAAAGTTGTGTGAAGTCCAGTGGTTGACTTCTTTCAGTAATTTTTTTCTCAGGCACTCTTGGCTTTATTCCTTAAGGACAGAGTCCCTAACTGGGAGTTCACTAATTCAGCTAGATAAGCTGGCCAGCAAGCCCCAAGGGTCCACCTGTCTCTAACTTCTACATCAGTAGGATTACAGACAAATGCCATTTTGCTCACCTTTTCCCCCTTTCATTTTTTATATTTGCATGCTTGTTGTGGTATACGTATCTGTACATGTAAATATGTATGTGGATGGGTACATGCCTTGGTATATATAATAAGGCCAGAGGAAACCTTGCAGGCTCTGTCTTCTCCTTCCATCGATGGTTCTGGGTATCAAACTTAGGTTATCACACTTGGTAACCAGTACCTTCACTTGCTGAGAAAACTCTCTGACACCCTGACTGTCCTTTTTATGTGGGTGCTGGAACTCGGGTACTCATGGTTACATGGCTGGCTTTACTGACTGATCCATATCCTTAGATTCCACTCAACATATTTTAATCAAATTTCTGTCCCAAGACTAAAGACTATGTCAGAACGATGTTGGAGGGTGTACCCCCATGGTGAATTTGGTACAGTGGTTACTGTCATCTTGTTTTTGGTATGTGTACTTCAACTGCATAGCCCATCTCAGGTCTTTAATCGTTTCATATGAGAGAGCCTAGCTGGGCCTTCTGGGGAGGTATTCCTCGCCAGCTCTTGGCTTGGATGAAATAGAAGTGGCGCTAGGAGGAGGGTCTCCATCAAAATCCTCCTCTTCTCTTCTTCTACATGCCATTCTCAGGATAGAGATGCTGGGATTTGCCATTCCTTCCCAGGACAGGGAAGCACTCAGTGTTAAAGGGAACTTAGGAACTCTACACACTCTCATAACTATTTCATCACCTCCCTGTTCTTGGCCATCATTGCTGATTAGAATTATGGCCATGAACATCATGAAGTTTCTTCCCTAGGAAGTTTGTGGGGCGTCTCCTCATGAGCCTTGCAGAGACACAGGTCTCTGACTGTGTGTTTCTAGGTTCTTGTTGCCATGTTCAAGGAATTGGAAAAGACTCAGGTGGAAGAAAATAAAATAAGAAGAATTTTATTAAAAGCAAAGTACAATTTGTAAAGTAAAAGTACAATTTTTCAATATACTGGCAAAAGACAATGGGCCACAGGAGCCATCTCAAGGACCTGTGTTTCTGTACCAGGCTTCCTTTTCTGGTTCCAAAGGATAAAAAGCTGATAGCCAGAGGTGGTTCTGTTTTGAATAACAAAAATGGGTTATGTAAGTTCTGTACTTCATATGTCCTTTCTCTACTGCAATTCATAATTCATCTTATTTTAAATCATATATAGGTTTACTTATATAGTTCACTATAAAAGTTCACTCAGAGGGCAAAGACTTTCTGTGCATATACCAAACAGTCCTTTATGCATTCAGGAACATGCTTGTATATAAGAGGGGTTATTAAGAACTGCTAAGCAGATGGATTTTCTTCTATTGTTTGAAGTGGAGTGCATATACAGGTCAAGGCAGTTAAGGGGTCCCCTGATTTTGACAGGTTACTGAGTGCATGCTTATGAAGGGAGTTAATGCACAGCCACACTAAATGGGGTCTTGAGTTGCAAAGTTGTTTTCTATGCTTCCTTGCCTTATACTATAAGTATTTGTATTTTACCCATGAAGAAAACGAGGTTCTAATTTGTAAAGGGCATCAGTAACATTACATAACCATAAAGGTTAGTGTTGTCAACCTGTCAAAATCTAGAATTACCTGGAGACAAGCCTTGAACATGCCTATAAGAGATTATATTGATTTTGTTAATAGACAAGGGAAGATCATCTTAATAGTGGGCAGGCCCATTCCTTGGACAGGGTATCCTAAATTTTATAAAATAGAGAAAGCAAACTGAATGCTAGGAAGCATGGATTCATTGCTCTTTGTCCTTAACTGTGGATTTAATGTGGCAGCTCCCTCAGTCTCCACATGCTGTGACTTCCCTACTATGAGACAATACAAATCCTCTTTCCTTTAAATTGTTTTGGCCAGGGCATTTTATCACAACTATAGGAAAAAAACCCCAGGACACGTCACCACCATCACCTGGATCATATTTGAGAAAATCATACTTTATCCCCAGTTATGGCACTTTAATCTACATCCCCCCTTTCTCCTACATATGCATAGCTTATGCTGAGTCAAGGTTGTCATCAACAATCAAATCATACTCACACCAATAAAGAATATGCCTTCAGATTTAGAGGTACCACCAGGAATGGCATTGACTATATGTTAGTAGTAGATTGAATGGGAAAATAGCCACTCTAACAATATGATGCAGAGAGGAGTTAGGACACACAGTTTGTAACTGATGAGGCCACAGATATCACAGAGATCAACATTTCATGGGTTAAAGCTGAATATATCTGAGTAGCACCAGGTCTTTCCATAGTGTGAGTTCAACATTTTAGATGAGGCTCCTGCTAGAAAGGCAGGGTTCCAGGGTTGAAATTTTTTAAAAAGCCTTTCCTTCGTGGGCCATCTAAGCAAAGGTGACTCAGACTTCCAGAAATTAATACATTTACATTAAAGCAAGCATTCATACAGACGGTAGAAAGCAAGCATCCCAACTTTTATTTGTATTGCCTTTGGTAAAATACTGTATTCCTTCTCTGGAGCCAGAGCATCAACTCCAAGTTTTGTCCCATTTTACACCTCATATCATAATGATTTTCATCTCTTCCTTTGGTCTATTCTGATGGTTACCACCACTACACTATCCCCATGTTTGTGTATGTGTGTCTGTTTGTGTGTGTTTTTATGAATGTGGGAGCTTGAGATCAACTCTGGATGTCTTCTTTAGTCATTCTCTACCATCATTTTTGAGACACAGTTTTCTCACTGAAACCTGGAGCTTACTGCCTAAGCAAGACTGGTGGGCCAGCAAGCCCCATGGATCACTTGTGTCTGAAACTAGAGCACAGGTGACTTTTAAACTATGCAGCCACAGTCCAGGGGCCCAGGTATCCCAAGAAAGGCAAAGGTACTTCTGTTAGATAGTTTAGCTCTTCTTTTACTTGGAGAGCTCATATAGCAGGGCCATCCTTGACTCTGAGTCTACTGCTGATAGAAGGCTTTTTAAGATGACGCAGAAAAAAAGTCACTCCTACTCATCTGAGGAGTACTGCAGAGCTGAGCTAGTCTTTGAAAAGCAAAGGTCAAAGGCAAAGGCTCTCTCAGATGTTGTTTCAATTTCTGGCATTCTCCCACACTCACTGCAGTTTGTGCACTTTGTCCTAAACGTTAATTTAGCAACAACTTTACTCAGAGAGAGGGTTGCCTCTTTGGGTTCTGTGTGAGAAAAGAACCAGATGAAATTACCATGGCATGCACATGACAGTTGCTTTATTAATTCGACTGCTTTATTTAACAGACCATTTTTCCTATCACTTCACTCTTAAGTTTGCAGAGTAGTCGTCTACTTATTTGTTGTGAATTAAGGTGTCTCATCCAAAAAAAAAAAAAAAAAAGAAAAAAGAAAGAAAAAAAAAAAAGCCTCCCTACCAGCTGTGGTCATATCCAGTAGCTTTTGCAGGCAAGCTCCTATTGACCTAGCCAGGGAAACATCCCAGGAAAATATACTATGGAAATGGAAAAAAACTAAGCATTTCCTTTGTCCAAACTTTTATTCTTGTGGGAATTCTTTGAAGATTTGAATAATTTTCCAGACCTGGTCACTTAGCTATTGTGTGGACACTTTTACTAGTAAGGAATTACCCCCTTATATGGTTAATTGGCCCTACTGGTTAGGAAGCTCTATGTTTTGGAGAGCCCCAGTAAGCTTCTCTAGGTTTCTAAATATCTGGGGAAAAAGTATAGGCCTCAGAGTTATCCTTTCTTAAGATGCTTTTAACTGCAGCATTCACATTTCTCCATCTATTCTCAACTCAAATTGAAGTGATCACCATCCTCTCTGTGAGATTTCTCTTTTAACTTTAACTGTTCTCTTACCATTTGATGCTTTCTCATTTATGTTTGAAACAAAATTCATAAGCATTATTCCATCACACTTTTCATTAAAAATTCTTCTGGCATCAAATTTCTTGAATGTATGATCTAGCCCTTGCTTCAGCTTATGTGTACCCACATATTCAGGCAGGCATTCTTTTTCCATCATCCATTCATGCATCCAAGTATTTGTGTATCCATACATGTGTCCATGATGAAGGCATGCAAGCATCCGTCTATCCATCCTTGTTTTCATTCACATATTAACATGTTTATTCATATACTAAAGAGGTATTTTTTATGTTTTTGATAAAGGAGAGAGTTAAAGGAAAAGACTCAAAAAGAAAAAAAAAAACCCATTTCCATGCCCCAACTCCTATTTTCTTTCCAGGATCACTGGAGATTGTACTTTTGTCAGAATCTTCATAGGAACCATAGATGAAGATTATCTGGGAAATATGCTTGTCAGACAAACAGACCTTAATCAAAGTGGAGCTTTAGGGGACAGTTATGTTGTTGATCATAATACATATCCAGTAGCATCTAGAACAAACCATCCCTTTGCCAACATAGAATTCATAAACAAATCTATGCTTATATTTAAATCTCCATAGAATATTAACCCAAATATGCCTCTCCCTAAGGACAAAGATATTCTCATTTCTATCTGCGACATGAAAGCAACAAAGTCCTAATGGTAATAGCATCTTTCTCCAAATGATATTCACTGTCCTAGTGTATTAGTAATAATTCTTTTTTACCTTGGCACTTCAAGACTAAACCATCAGCAATGAAGGAGAGCAACAGAACCAGAAATTTGAACACAGGGGTTTTTCCAGAGACTCATACTCCAACCAAGTACCGTGCATGGAGATAACCTAGAACCCCTGCACAGATGTAGCCCATGGCAGTTTAGTGTCCAAGAGAGTTCCATAGTAATGGGAAGAGGGACTGCCTCTCACATAATCTGATTGGCCTGCTCTTTGATCACCTCCCCCTGAGGGGGGGAGCATTCCTACCAGGCCACAGAAGATGACAATGCAGCCATTCCTGATGAGATCTGATAGACTAAGATCAGAAGGAAGGAGAGGAGGACCTCCCATGTTAGTGGACTTGGGGAGGGTCATGCGTGAAGAAGGTGGTGGGAGGGTGGGATCGGAGGGGAGTAGGGAGGGGCCCATAGGGGATACAAAATGAATGAAGTGTAATTAATAAAAAAAAAGTGAGTAAAAGGCTAGGATGTAAGCAATCAATAGTTAAATTGCTATCACACTCTGGTCAATAGAATTGGTTAAGATCATGTTTGGCATTTGTAATTTATTATAATTTTTTATTATTCATTTCAAACTCCCTTTGCCTTAAACAAAGACCTGACCTGCTCAACATTCTTCAGGAAATGGAATGACTTGAACACATACTGAACCAGGCCTCGGAACAATGGCCTCTGAACCATCAGATCACAGGACTACAAGCAGAAAGAGGAAGTCTGCAGTTTGTTGAAATTACAGTGACAGTGATCACTCTTACATTCAATGGTGAGAACTTCCACTTTTGTATTTTAATGTCGGAAAAAGAGTCTTTGGTAGCTGGTTCACAGGCATTATAAAGATCACTGTTTTCATTCATTTGTTAATTAATTATTTACAATATATTCATTTTCTATCCCAACTGTAGCCCCCTCCCTTGTCTCCTCCTAGTCACACCCATTCTCCCTCTTCTCTCCATAGCAGGGTACTAAGGAAAGGGTATAAAGATCACTTTTAAATTCTGCATAGTGGCTTTTCCAAGGCTGTGCTACAGTGGAGTTCTTATTAGGCCAGTGCAATATTTGAAAATGTTAGTGGTTTGTCTGTAATGGGGAAAGTCATAATCATGGGTGACACCAAGAGCAAAGGGCCATTGTCTTTCTTTCTCCCTTCCATGTCTGTAAGTGTGCACACTTATTGTATATACATGTGCACTTGTATGGAGGCCTGAGGACAGCTTCTGTTGTTCCTCAGATGCTGCCTGCTTGTTTTTTGAGATAGAGTCTTTTGTTGGGTTGGAATGCATAAATAGGCTAGGGTAGCTGGTCAGCAAACCTCAGATATCTGCCCACCTCTGTTCTATGCCTCCCTAGAACTGAGATCACACCCTACATACAGCTTTTTCACATGGTTTCTGGTGATTGATCTCAGGTTCTCAATGAATTTTGCCTGAGATAGTTCCACAGCCCTACCTTATTCTTTCTACTGAAATGAACTTCATTTTTAGAAACCGTGTTTGATGGGAGGTGGTAGTTTTGAGGTAAAAGCATTCAGTAGGTTCAGGAAAAATGATTCGTTAAAAGTTTGGGAGGAGGGAGGTAGCTACAAGGGGGATACAAAGTGAATAAAGTGTAATTTATATATATATATATATATATATATATATATATATATATATATATGTAACACTTTTAGGATCGTGAAAGGCAAGTCCCCACTAGAATGACTTTACTCAAATGAGGATAAATTGATGGCTCCTCATTGGAAGGTGTCCAATATAAACACCAGGTGTCCAGCTGCTACCCTGAGAAATGATGCCATATTGTGGCATGATCTCTCTTTCTTGAAGGCAGGACATTTGAATTGTAAGAGCCAGTGGAAGTACATGTTTATAAACTGATACATAATTTCAATTTGTGTCCTGGTCATTCTGGTCATGATCTCATTGAACAGGCGCTATGGCAGTTGGACAAAGATGGTGACTTATTAAGCTGTAGTGACTTCTTGTGTTAATTATTAAGACTAATTACGCAACAACTATTCTCTGGGAAGCAGCCAGCTGGGACACAAGAGTCTGCTTGCACATGAGTCCTTTTGTGATCCATATTCCTTAGAACTCTTGATACCAGTTCCATGACCACCTACTTTCTCCCAAGTCTTCACTCATGTAGCCTAGCTACTGTTTTTTGCCAAGGATTCAATGATATCTTTCCTGATATATCAGGTTGTAGTACTACAACTCAAATTGACTTCACAGCCTGACAACATGTTGGGTAGCAGCTGAAGCACAGACTGAGAAAGGGAAGGAGCTAATAAAGGAATAGGGATGGTTGGCGTATTCTAATCAGAGTGGTGTTTCAAAGTCAACTATGTGCTGAGTTGTATTTGTTTGAAGGTGCTACTCTTCTTCTAAGGAGACACTGTAATATCTTCACTGGGATGCTAAATATACCAAGAGCTGTAATTGACCTAAATTACTTTTTTATTTTTTTATTATTAATCACAGTTTATTCACTTTGTATCCCCACCTGCAGCTCCCTTACTCCTCCCCTCCCAATCCTATCCTCCTCCCCCTTTTCCCCCCATGTCCCTCCCCAAGTCCACTGATAGGGAAGGTACTCCTCTCCTTCATTCTGATCTTAGTCTATCAGGTCTCATCAGGAGTGGCTGCATTGTCTTCTTCTGTGGCTTCCTAAGGCTGCTTCGCCCTAGGGGGAGGTGATCCAAGGGCAATCAGTTCTTGTCAGAGACAGTCCCTGTTCCATTACTATGGAACCCACTTGGACACTGAACACCCATAGGCTACATCTGTGCAGGGATACTAGGTTATCTCCATGCATAGTCCTTGGTTGGAGTTATCAGTCTCAAGAAAGACCCCTGTGCCCAGATTTTTTTGGTTTTGTTGCTCTCCTTGTGGAGCTCCTCTCCTCTCCAGGTTTTACTATCTTCCCCTTCTTTCATAAGGTTCCCTGCACTCCACCCAAAGTTTGCCTATCAGTCTCAGAATCTGCTCTGGTATCCAGCAGGGTACAGTTTTTCAGAAGCCCTCTCTGGTAGGCTCCTGTCTTGTTCCCTTTTTTCTCCTTCTTCTGATGTCCATCCTCTTTGCCTTTCTGAATGGGGATTGAGCAACTTAGCCAGAGTCCTCCTTCTTCTTAGTTTCTTTAGGTTACAGATTTTAGTATGTTTATTCTAAATTATATGTCTAATATCCACTTATGAGTGAGTATATATCCTGTGTATCTTTCTGCTTCAGGGCTACCTTCCTTAAGATGATCTTTTACAGTTTCCACCATTTACCTGCACATTTCATGATTTCCTTGTTTTTAATTGCTGAGTAGTTTTCCATTGTGTAACTGTACCACAATTTCTGTATCCATTCCTCAGTTGAGAGGTAATGACTATTATAAACAAAGCTGCTAAGAACATGATTGAGCAAATATCCTTTTTGTATGCTTGAGCATTCTTTGGATATATGCCTAGGAATGGTATAGCTGGATCTTGAGGAATCACTATTCCTAATTATCTGAGAAAGTGCCAGATTGATTTCCAAAGTGGTTGTGAAAGTTTACATTCCCATCAGCTGTGAAGTAGGGTTCCCCTTTCTCCACATCTTCTCCAGCATGTATTGTCATTTGGGTTTTTGATCTTAATCATTCTGATGGGCATAAGATGAAATCTCAGGTTCGTTTTGATTTGCATCTCTCTGATGACTAAGGACGTTGAATATTTCTTTAAGTGTTCCTCAATAGATATTCCTCAATAGATATTCCTCTATTGAGAATTCTTTGTTTAGCTCTGTACCCCATTTTTTAATTGGATTAACTGATTTTGTTGCTGTTAACTTCTTGAGTTCTTTATATATTCTAGATATTATCCCTCTGTCAGATATAGGGTTGGTGAAGATCCTTTCCCAATCTGTAGGCAGTCCTTTTGTTCTGATGACAGTGCCCTTTGCTTTACAGAAGCTTTTCAGTTTCATGAGGTCCCATTTATTGATTGTTGCTCTTAGAGCCTGTGCTGTGGGTGTTCTGTTCAGGAAGTTGTCTCCTGTACCAGTGAGTTCAAGGGTATTCCCCACTTTTTCCTCTAACTTGTTTAGTGTGTCCATTTTTATATTTAGGTCTTTCATCCACTTGGACTTTAGTTTTGTGCAGGGTGATATGCTATCAATTAAAGGAGATCAAGGGATACAAATCAGAAAGGAAGAAGTCAAAGTATCACTATTTGCAGATGATATGTTAGTATACCTGAGTGACCCCAAAAATTCTACCAGGGAACTCCTACAGCTGATATACACCTTCACCAATGTGGCTGGATATAAAATTAACTCAAAAAATCAAAAACAAAAACAAAAACAAAACAGTTGCTCTCCTGTATACAAAAGACAGTAGGGCTGAGAAAGAAATTAGGAAAACAACACCCTTCACAATAGCCACAAAGGACATAAAGTATATCGATGTAACCCTAACCAAGCAAGTCAAAGACTTGTATGAAAAAAAAAATCCAGTCTCTGAAGAAAGAATTAGAAGATGATATCAGAAGATGGAAAGATTTCCCATGCTCATAGCTTGGCATGATTAACATAGTAAAAAATGGCCATCTTACCAAAAGAAATCTACAGATTCAATGCAATTCCCATCAAATTGCCAACACAATTCTTTACAGACCTTGAAAGAAAAATTCTCAACTTCATATGGAATAACAAGAAACCCAGAATTGCTAAAACAGTCCTCTACAATAAAAGATCTTCTGGAGGTATCTCCATCCCTGATCTCAAGCTGTACTATAGAGCAACAGTTATAAAACTGCATGGTACTGGCATAGAAACAGACTTGTGGATCAATGGATCAATAGAAGACCCTGAAATAAATCCACACACTTATGGACACCTGATTTTTGACAAAGATGCCAAAACCTTTCAATGACCTCAGTTATATTCTCACTGCCTTATGGCTCCTTCAGACTCATCACTCTAGGTGGAATTTAGCAGACCTCAGAGACATATAAAAAAATAACTGCTGTTAATATTAGTTGTTCATCACCTGACTCAAGGGTGGTTTTCTATAGAGTGCCTTGTCTCATCTGCTAGCTGCAGGAATAGCAATGGCATCTGCCTCTTATGTCTTTCAGATCTGGATGGAAAGATTAAAAATAAACCAGACAGGCAAAGGGTCTGTGGGATGTAGTTTCTGTCCTCTTCACATGTACCATATGAACAACTAAGTGTTATAGAATGAGTGGCAACTATAGGCACAACTCTTCAGCCCAATTCTAAACATTAACTTGTTGCTGAGACACAATGCATAATGAAAACATCTTAAGGAAGGAACTGTTCATTTTGGCTGGGAGTTTGAGGCTACCATCCTTCATAGTATGGAAGGCACGTTGGCAGGAGTGTGAGGCAGCTGGTCACATTGCATCCACAGTCAGAAAGCAGGGAGGGATGAATGCTAGCACTCAGTTCACTTTCCCCTTTATTCAGGTCAGGACCCCAGCCTACTGTGGGTGGATAGTGCCACCCACAGTGAGTGTGGGTCTTTCTACCTCAATTATCCCAATCTAGAAATTGCTTTCCTGGATGATTTTATAACCTGTTAATACTATCAACAAATATTAACCATAATATGCAAAAAAGGGCTGTTAGTGCTGTTTTCTATGAACTAGATAGTTGGAAGTTTATAAACATGATTGATATATCTGAAACCAAACAAAAATCTCCTAATTGTTCTTATTTCAAATGACAGTTCAAAGCCAGCATTTTCTACAAAGCATAGCCACAACAGCCAAGACTACACAGAGAAACAATGTCTCAAATAAATAAATGAAAGAAAGAAAGAGAAAAATGAAATTAACCTTCAGTCAAATTAGTGTGTTTGTTTAGGGTTTGACTTAAAGAGCTCCAAAATCTGCACCAGTTTGGATTTTTACAAGCCATACATTTTGAATCCAGCTCTCAGTACCTGTGCACATGCAGGCCTCTGGATCATATTATATCATATCATTTCATGTCATATCTCTTTCTCTCTCTCTCCTTTTTCTATCTCCAAAACGTACATATTTACCTGAAAGCTTCAGCAAACCTGGGTCTTTTCAAATCTATCTATCTATCTATCTATCTATCTATCTATCTATCTATCTATCTATACAATTTTTTTTCACTTTGTATCCTGGCTATGGTCCCCTTCCCCCATGCCCACCTTCCCTCTTCTCCCCTATGCTCCTCCCCTAGTCCACTGAAAGGATAGGTCCTCCTTCCCTACAATCTGACCTTAGCCTATCAGGTCTCATCAGGACTGACTGTATTGTCCTTCTCTGTGTCCTAGCAAGGCTGTTCCTCAGGGAGAGGTTATCAAAGAGCATGCAACTGAGACCCTGTCAGAGAGAGCCCCTGCTCCCCTTACTAGGGTACTCACATGGAGACTGAGCTGCCTATGGGCTACATCTGAGTAGGGGGTCTAAGTCCTCTCCATGCATGGTCATTGGTTGGAGCATCAGTCTCTTCAGACTTCCTATGGGCCCAGGTTTTTTGGCTCTGTTGTTCTTGTGGAGCTCCTGTACCTTCAAGGTACTTTTATCTCCCCCTCCTTAAATAAGATTACCTGCACTCTGCCCAAAGTTTGACTATGAGTCTCAGCATCTGCTTTGATATCCTTCTGGGTAGATTCTTTTAGAGGCCCTTTGTTGTAGATTCCTGCCCTCTTTCCTGTCTTCTCCTGCTTCTGATGTCTATACTGTATACAAGGAATGTATACAGAAATTGTGGTACATTTATACAATGGAATACTATTCAGCTATTAAAAACAAGGATATCATGAAATTTACATGCAAATGGATGGAACTATAAAAGACATCCTGAATGAGGAATCCCAGATGCAGAAAGACACACATGGCATATACTCACTTATATGGATATTAGTCATGTAATATAGGATAAACTAAATCTATAGTCCTAAAGAAGCTAAACAACAAGAAAGACTCTAGGAAAAATGCTTAATCCTTATTCAGAAGAACAAACAGTATAGACATCAAATCTGGTTCTTTAGAAGGCCTGGGGCTCACTGGTTGAGTGCCATTCAGACATCACAGACTTGTAGAGCCAGGGAGGTATTTCAGCAAAGAGCGTGCATATAAACTTGACAACCTTAGTGTGACTCCTCAAACCCTGGCTAAAATCAGATGCAGAGACACAGGTGTTTATAATCCCAGAATTATTTGGAAATAGGAGATGGTAGCAGGGAAATCTCTGAAATCTCACAGGCTAGCTAGTTAGCACATGCAATTGTGAGCAACAAGAAATTCTACCTCAAACAGGAGGTGAAGACAAACACAAAGATTGTCCTCTGATGGCCACACATGTGCTATGGCACCCATTTCCTCACACTAACACGCAGACCATAAAGATTCACATACACATAGGCAATGCACATACGTATTCACGACAATGTGCATACATACATATGCATACACACTTATACACATGCACACATGTGCACTCACATACACAGATCTCTTGCTGGAATGTTGCCTGTAGGCCTGGCAAAGTCCTACTTACACAGTTCATTCTGAGCAATGAGTGCCACAGTTCTGGCTCCATTAATTTCTAGCCACTTTGGCAATGCTGTCCCAGCCTACACAGAGTTCTCTTCTATTTCTGTCTTTGGCCTGAGTGACCACATCTGTGTATTACTGGATTTAACCACAGAGAGTGAGCCAGAGCCAACTTCCTCAGCTTTGTGATAGATACTACGTTGGGGCAGGAAAAAGCACCCTTCTTTGTGATTTTCCAGAGGGAGTAGTGGATACATGGTTTTTCAGAAAGGTTTAGTCTCCCAACACCCAACATGGGGTTGCTGGGGTCATAGCTTGGGCTGTGTCAGCTCTGAGAAGATGGGTTTAGCCCCCTGCCATCAATAGGCTGATTTAACAGGAAAATGATGGTGACAGAGAAAGGAGGTGTATTCACTCTTATCACCCCAGGAAGAAGAACAGAGGTCCAGTGACCTCCAAGTCTATCTTTCTGTCTTGACATGAGGTTCAGGGGTAAGTAGATAGCAATAGGTGTGCACAGCTAAGCTGTCCTGGTCAAGATGTGGTCCCCTCCATGGTGATTCCAGTCTCTCCTGCAAGGCTGTTAGAACTGTGTTAAATGAAACACAAGCCTCACCTATGGCTGGCTCCTGGCTTTAGTTCTTCCCTTCTCCCAGCCTGAGATTCCTGGGGAATTTAATTTCTTGGGCCTCATTATTTCAAAAGTCTGAAGGCCAAACTAAGGAACACAATGGTCTGCTGAGAACATAATTGTTTCTGCCATAATGGTTACAGTGTGACCACTTCGTGCAATAAAATAGAATGGCAGTCTCCCAGTTCCTGATGTGAGCTGAGATCCTAAAGGACTTCAAGTGGTTCTGTCTGTTCTTAGGATCCATGCTGTCATTATGATGACTGTGTCCCTGGAGCATGAGACATGTGAAGGTCCCTGGGATTGGCCATACCAAAATCCCTCTTGACATGTGCTTGAAAAGTAACACTTTCTGTTTTACAGCTAGAATTTTTTGTTGTTCTGCAGCAAAATCTCTCATGTACCTACACAGATATGATGACGAAGGTATATAACCATGACTTAATGTGTGAGACAAGGAAAAGGCTGTGGTACATAGTGAGTCCCTCCAGCAAATCTTAGGATGTGTTGGTCCCTATGGGATCAGACTCTTCTTGGGGATTCTGCTCCAGGACTTCCTGTTCTGTCTCTCTCTGCTATAGTTAACACAGGCGGACAAGCCCATCTCTTTCAGGTCCCATTGTTTAATTCCTCTTACACATTCCACCGAGTAATGTCTCCCTAGAAACTTCCAGGCAAGTCAATTATGGGCCTCTGGATGGGCTGGTTAACACTACAATTATTCAGGAGGGATTACTGAGTGCTACACTTTTTACCATTAAATGTTATAATTATGTCAGAATTTAAATGACAACCATTTGTCCTTTAGATAGCATCTTGTGAGATCTGTGGCTCTTTTATGCTTTCTTTTTAACGTGGTTAAACCACTAATGACTTCTATCATTAAATTTTGGTTCTGAGATGACTGTGTTCAGAAAACTCTCCTGGTAAGTACACTGAAAGCAAAATATCAGTAAAGCAGCAGAGAACAGCATTGTCAGGGGCTCCCAGAAGGGTGATATCCTGAGCCATGGATGGGATGTGGTGAACCTTTGCAGTTTGAAAAAGTAAGGGACATGCCCTCAAGGTATGAGCAGGGACTGAAGCACACACATGTATGTGCATGTGCGTGTGTGTAACATGTGTATATGTGGAAGTTGGAAGACAAACTTTAGTGCTGTTTCTTGGATTCTGTCCCTGGTCTCTTTGCAATAGCATCTCTCATCGGCCTGGAGCTCACCTAGTAGAAGGCTAGGATGAGTCTCAGTGAACCTCAGTGAACCCTATCCCTGCCTCCACAGTGATGGGTTTATACACACATTCTTCCATGCCCAACTTTTCTTACATGAATTCTGGGGATTGAAATTCAGGCCCTTGCATGTTGAGACAAAACTGGCTGAGATAAGTTCCCCAGTTTGGGAACTTAGACTTATGGAACACCTTTCAATAGGTTTTTAACAACAAACTCTGACTTTTTTCTTCTTTTATTTGTTTTGTTTTCATCTCTTTTTTTATCTAAATATATCATAATCTATACAACAAAGCAATAACTATTATTTTTTTCTCATTATTTTGAAGTTGGTTATTCTTCAATAACTGAGGCTCATGGAACATGGCAACCAATTTTCCCCACTCCACAAACAGAAGTATTCTTTCTCTAATAAAGGTATACAGAAAAGCCCTTTGAGCTAGTCACTAAGCTCAAGGGTTTTAATATCAGTTGCACTAAAAAACAAGAAAAGATGGTGTAGTCAGTAAGTGACTTGCCACTTGAACTTGACCTGGATTGAGTGCCCAGAGTCCAAATAAAATAGCTGGCTGTGGTGGTGTGGATTTATAATCCTAACAGCAAAGACATGGAAACAAGAAGATCCCTGGTGGCTAAGATTTAGTGGAACTGGTGAATTGTAGGCCAGTGAGAAACCTTGTCTGACCAAATAAACAAACACCAAGAAGAAGGTGGTTTGATGGTTCAGGGCACTGGCTTCTCTTTCAGAACACCCAGGTTTGATTTCCAGCACTCATATGGTGGCGCTCATTCACTCCATTCTAAAGGATCTTATAGCCTATTCTGGCTTCTATGGGCATCAGGGACACACAAAGTATACAAACATACATGCAGGCAAAACACCTATATACATAAAAGTAAACAAATTAATTAAAAACCTTGGAGTGGACAGTATCTGAGGAAGGACAGTTAAAGATGATTTCTGGCTTCAACAACACACTTACACTATGTGCAAGCACCCACCTCAACCTTTCCCCACCAACACTCAATCGGGAGCATCTAAACATCATACATTCCATTACAGTCTATACTCATGGTCACCAAGACACCTGTTTGTCAGGCTTCTCAGGATGTCTCAGTATGGTAGGTGTGTAATTGAAGTGTCCAACTATATATCTTTCATTTGGTCCATAGGTCCACCTGAAGACAAAGATAATAAAGTTTATAAACTGGGATATTTCCTGCCGGTCTCACTTTCTTGTTCTGGTCCAGGAATCTAAGAGTTGGCAGTACCAACTGCCACACCTGACTACTCACATCCCCCTTGTCTCTTGCTGTCTTTCATTGCATGAGTCTTTCCTGTCTGCTGTCCCCAAGTAGACATCCAAATCTTAAAGATTTCTACATTGTGTTTTGGTGGGAGTGGCTAAACATGTCTTCTCTTTTACTTTCATCAGCTTCTTATCTTGGAGCTTTTATCTCAGGGAGGAAGGGGGCAGCACTTGGGTGACCTACATTCTTCATCAGATAAAGCAATTTGGTTTCATTCATACCATGAAATAGCCCCCCTCATACAATCATAACAGGAGGCTTTGTTTTCCTATGAGGGTTTCACCCATGAGGGTGAGGACAGGCTGAACATATGTAGCTGGAGGAAGGGCTATTTTTGAAGGAAAGATTTATCACTTCATCCATGAGCTCTTATTTGACACTGAAATCTCCATATACGCACTTACTCAGCTTTTGTTTTATGTTTCTTATAAACTGTAATGTTGCCAAAGTATGGCAGAGTGGAAGAAGGATTTCCTTCTCTTCCAAGTTCTGGCCCAAATATAAACAAATTCATTTCATGTTGCCAAATCTTATCTCCTGGATTTTAGTAAAGTGCCAAGACATACCAGAGACTTCAGTTAGGATAGAGAGTAGTACGTGGGGCTGGTGAAATGGTTCAGTGGATAAAGTGTGGCCAAGTCTCATAATTTTAATTCCCTAGACCTACATGGTGGAGGAGAGAACTGACAACTACAAGGTATCTTATATCTCTACAAACCCACACAGCACAATGAGAGAAAGACAAAGAAACAGACACACATGTACACCCACACAATAAATAAATACAAGTGGTTTGCAAAATAAACTAAAAAGCATTTACTTTGAGAGAAGTCTTTAGTACTTGTCCACTGTGTATGTTGCAGAAGGGTGGTTACTTCCAGAGAACATTTATGATCATGGAAGTCATGAGAACATAGAGAGAATCAGTAGTTCAAGTAGAACCTTTGATATTCTTGGGCTGTGGCGTGAAGGTGTTATTCTATCTAGGGGCACCCAGAGCCCAAGTGTGGTAGGTGATGAGGTGTGTGGCTCTACTGAGACCCAGTAAAACTGTGTCTTCTTGGGTTGTGTGGATTTCCACAGACATGGCTTCAAGAAGCTTGGATTAATTAAATGCCTGTTTTTGTGCATTGATTCTGGGGATCATAACACATGTCGTTAAGCTTGTGAGGCAAACACTTTACTCACTGAGACATTTGCCAGTTGTCTTTGAGCTTGTACTTTAAGAATGAAGTCCAAAGGGACAGTGGAATATGTACAGTTCTGCTGACACTTCATGTATGTACAGAGCCTACTGTGCCCTGTGCATGCATCATTCTAGTGAGTTCACAGAGGAGCGTTCGAGAGACACAAAAGCCAGGTTGGTGCTTTAGGCAACATGTCAGTGTCCATGGAATGGTGGTATGAGATACATATGAAAGAGTGAAATAACACCACCACCACCAGTAACCACAACAACAACAACAACTACTGTTATTTCTACTACTAGTAATAATATATTAGCACATACTATTACTATATTATTACTATTACTTCAATAAAAACAACAAAAACAATGAGTTGCTTTTGCTAAGCTTCCCCTCTTCTGGTTAGAGTGGAATAGATGTGCACACGTACATTGAGAAAATCATGTGTGAGGGGTATGCTGTAGTTCACTGGTCTTACATTTGCATTTACATCTGGGTTGTACATCTTAAAGGGAGATGCCAACATTTATGTTGGGTAAAGTGTTTGCACTGCAAGGAGGACCAGGATTTGACCCCTAGAACCCATATAAAAATCTGAATCCTTGTAATCAGTTCTCAGGAAGCAGTAAGTCCCAGAGGCTTACTGGCTGGCCAGCCTGCCTTAATAGGTGAGTTGTAGGACAGCAAGAGACTCTGTTTCAAAGTGCATGTAGACATATTTCCTGAGGCATGGCATTTGAGATTATTTTCTGGCCTCCACACATTTACAGACATATGTGCTCACCTGCAAAAAAACACACATGAATCTGAACACACACACATGCACACAGATGCACACACACACACACACACACACACACACACACTGGGGGGCGGGATTCCAAAGACGATCTTATGTTTTCAGGTTTGCAAATAATCATAGTAATAAGGAGGTGATATTTTTTCCTTTTCCATTGCCCTCCTCTCTTCTTACTAGATGTATAGAATTTCTTTTAGTATTAAATGGGTTGTTACTCATCACAACTGATGGAATAGGTAACAAAAGGACAGTGGTGTTTATAGGAGAATAACTTCCTAGATGCATGTGGCAGAGTTGTGCTTATGCAGTTGTGTGTGTGTGGGTGTGTGTGTGCATATAAGTGAATGTGTGTGCACGTGTGTGCATGCATGCGAGTACATGCATATACATGTGTGTGAGAGCGAGCACAGATTCACAGGGATAGGAGTAAGCAAAATCACTGCTGATAGTCCAAACACATCTTGTTTTCTAAACGCTCAGCTCATCTGCTCCCCTAATATGTCTGGGAAGCCAAGGAGAAGTGATTACTCCCATCAGTCCCAGTGGAATGTCAAATGAGCTTGATCTTCAGAGCACTTCATCCCAGAGCAGGTCTCTGCAAACATCAAAGCAAATTACTTTCAGCTTTGAAAGTCATAGGATTGTTTAGTAAACACCTAAAGCAGTTTGCAGAAAGTCTGCATCAGAGCCACCTGGGACATGGCCTCTCCTGGCTCACTGAATCAGAGAACGAGGACAAGAGACCAAGGACTCTGTGATATCACCAGGGCATTCCCACACTTGTTTCATTTGTGTCAGTGAAAAATGTCCTTCCTCACAGCCCTAAATGACTGAAGAATAAGTTCTTAACTATTCTTGTCACAAAGCAGTCATTGTGTGAGGTATGATTAAACAATATGATTTATTCACCCATGCATACATGGGTATGTACCATAGTTATACTCCACTTGCCACTTATTAATCGAAGCATTTAAATGAGAAGAAACAGGGGCAATCTAGGAAGAACATTCTAGATGGCTTAACAGCAAGTGCCAAGGTTCTGAGGCATGAACTGAGTAGAGAGGGGGCTTGTGAGATAGGCTTGGCTGGAATGGGGAAGATGTCATCAGTGAGGCTGGAGCATGACAGAGTGGCACGGAGGAGGGCAGCCCCAGGCAACTGTAAGTGGATCTGCTGAGTTTGTCCTGTATCATGAATAGGCAGGTTAGCAGTTATGAGCTCAGGGATGGCAGGACCCAAATCACATCCTGACAAGGTCTCTCAGGCTGTTTTGGAGAGGGGCCAGAACTTAGGGAAATATTGTAATAATCTGAGCAAGTCAGTTAGTGCTATCTATTTTTGATGCCTGTCTCTGTATTCCATTCGGCATCTGCTGAGCCTTATAGGAAACTTGTTAATAAATTACAGGTACTTGTAAAAACAGTTGCTACTAAAAGAATACAAGAATGGCAGGGGAGCAAGAGAGAGCACAGTTGGTAAAGCATGTGGAGGGTCCCTGCCTGTAATTCTGCTGCTGGGGAAGTAGACACAGGAAGATCCCTGGGGCTTCTGGCTAGCCAGCCTAGCCTACTTGGTGAGTTCCAGGCCAGGAGGAGACCTTGTTTTAGAAAATAAAGAGAATGGCTCCTGAGGAACATTACCCAAGTTTGTCCTCTAGCCTACACACATGTACAAACATAGATAACACACACATGAACACACACGCATAAATGAGCACAGATACTCCATGCAAGCAGCATAGAGGGTAGACTAGGAATTTGGGATTCAAATTTTGACTACTCACTGCTGAGCTAGCTGTGTATCTGTCTAGGTTCATTATTTGTGAGTGGGAATAAAGACAGAAGCAACTCAGCATCCTTTCAGAGAAGACGGTGGGCCATGGCATATACAGGGTACTGGGGGAGGGACTGGACAAGAGTGAATGCTCAGTAAACATAGAAAATTACCACTGTCAGAGCAAGACAGGAAACGCTCTTTTCACATTTAAACAACGTATTCTTGAAAATATGTATGTACAGTGAAATATGATAATATCTACCCTTCCGTTTTCTCTTTCTACTTGCCTCCAGGTCCCCCAAGCATCCCTCCCAGCTTCCTGTCCTCATCTCTCTACCTTCACCTTTTAACCATTCCTCCTTTTCTTTTTAACAGTCTAGTTAGTGCTGCCCTTATGTGCATGGGTGGGGATGTCTGCTGGAGCAAGGGAAACCTGCCAATAGCCACAGCCCAAAAGAAAAATAATTGTTTCTCCCCCAGTAGCGGTCAACTGCCAGCTCCTCAGTCACAGGCTGGGCCTCACTTGTCCCTCCTCCATTTATGCTATTTTTTTCTGGCTTACTCTTGTGTGGCATCCTCAGCTGCTGTGAGTTCATGAGTTAGGTAGCTATGCCATGCCCAGAAGACAGCACACACAGCACAAGCCTCCTTCTCATCCTCCAGCCTGTGCATCCTTTCTTTCTCCCTTCCATGTTCCATGAGCCTTGGAGAGGTGTGTGATAAAAATGTTGCCTTTAGAGCCAAGCATTCATGGTCATTTTTCCTTAGTGCTGTGACCAGTTATGAGTCTCTACACTGACCACCACTCACTGCAAAAATAAATAAATAAATAAATAAAAAATAAGCTACTCTGTCCAAGGCTGAGAGCAGTACAGGTCTGGAGGCATAAACATAAACATAAGTTTCTAGAAGACAATTTGACAATGTGAACACTTAGCAAAATAATGGAAGGTCTCACTCTAGGGCCAATTACCTTCTCAAGATCTGACCAGGTTTACCATACTTAACATTCTTTCTAAGAAGGATAATGTGGGATGAAAAAGAGAATCTTGGAGAACCATTTAGAAATGTGGGAACTGTATAAAAAATACGGAGCCATGTTCTTTCTGGTGTGTTTCCATTAAAGTAACACCAAGTTTATGCGTCGTTATTTTCATTTCCTGTTATGAAACCAGACTTTCTTTTTGGTGCTATAAATGACTGTGCTGGTGTGCTGGTGGTCCCATTCATTTAGAGCTGGGAAACCGGCTCCAGTGCATGCCTGGCACTCCTTCCATCGCACAGTAAGCATCCTTTGCCTTTGATGAAGCTTCCTGGGCTTCACATTGCGAGTTTATTGCTAATGTTATTAGTTTCTAATCAGAGATGACTGTGATTATCACCTAGTAGTCATTGCTTTGCACATCTATCCAGATGTCAGATATGATGAGCCAATAAAACTGCTATTAATTTAGGCCCAATAATGATTTTAGACCCTTTGAGCTGAAGAATAGGTGAATCTCATAAAAGCAGGGCACAAATCAAGTATTCAAAAGTAATAAAAATAGTGAGAATACGAGTGATTGGATGTTTCTGACTTAGAAAGAAAACAAAGCAGAGAATATTAGTACTTGTGTGTTTAGGTGAGATGTCTGGAGCACTCCACAGATATCCAGGCCTTCCAGGATTTGGACAGACTGGCTAGAAAACTTGGCACGTTAGCAAGGACACAGTGATGTCTTGTATTGGTTTGTCATGGGCTCCGAAAAACAAGGGGCATATGATGATGGTGGGAAGAGGACTGCTTCTCCAACTATCATCAAGAGCTCAGCAAATAATCTCTTTTCCTCTGCCAGGATCAGATGTTTCCTCATGGCCACATACTGAGCTGTGCCCCACTCTCCTGACACTATTCCATTAAGAAATAGAGTTAGTTAGCCTTTGACCAAGACAGTGGAAATTAAATCAAACCAAATCTTCTCTCATTTTATAAAGTCAGGTGTTTTGCTACAGTGATGGGAAGTTAGTTAATAAATCAACTTTTTGGGTAACTTTTCTGTTAATTTAATGTTATTTATTTATATTTTCTAGCATATACCAATGACACATAACAATGAGTTTCATTATGATAGTTTCATACAATATATTTTGATCATTACCACCCTGTTTCCCTCTTTTGTCCTCCCTGATCCTACTGATCCCTTTTCTCTTCTCAACTAGTTCCCATCTACTTTCATGTCTTTCTGTTGTTCTTACTGACCCAGTGGTTTAGGTTAGTGTTGTTCACACAAACATGGGCAACTTACCAGTTGTTACACCACTGTAGAAAACATGTTTACTCTCTAGCAACAGTTAACTGCTTATGGATCTCAAGAAGGGATATGGTTCCAAAAGCCCCTCCTCCCATGACACTCTTGTAGTCCCTTGAGACATCTAGACACTTTTTTAAAAAAGATTTATTTTATTTATGTATATGAAGTGGTCTATCTGCATGCCAGAAGGCAGCATCAGATCACATTATAGATGGCTGTGAGCCACTATGTGGTTGCTGGGAATTGAACTCAGGACCTCTGGAAGAGCAGCCAGTGAGTGCTCCTAACCACTGAGCCATCTCTCCAGCCCCTAGACATTTTATTAATCGTTCATCATTGCAAATTTCTTTTCGACTATCATCTCTGGGGTCCCTGCCTCCTGCTCCTGGTAATGAAGTTATTGGTTGTTTTGGGCTTGCTGGAACTGTTCTTCCTTTATATACAATGGTGAAAAGGCTGCTACACAACTCATTTTACTTCTAGCCTCAGTGTAATTTGCTCATCCACACTGAATGAAAGTGAGCATTGCTTTGCCCGGGTGTTAACTGTGATGATCTCAGTGCTGTGGTAAGAACATTGGCCACACAGGACATGTGTTCTTGTCACTGTCTCCATGTCTGTGACTCTTGTATGCTTCATTACCTTATTGTCTGTGTGTGTGTGTGTGTGTGTGTGTGTGTGTGTGTGTGTGATGGGGCATGCCTATGAGATGATATACAAGTGGTGGTCAGATGGGCATAATTTTCATCTTGTCTGTTGTTCACTGCTGCATTCATGAGGCTAGTCGGTAGGCAAGCATCGAGGGATTCTCCTTCCTTTGCCTCCCATATCTGGCTTACACTCACACACTACCTTGCCTGTCTTTACTAGTGTTCTGATGATACAAACTCAGGTCCTTGTGCTTGCGCAGAAAATGCTTCACCCACAGAGTCATCTCTTCAACTGTCCATGGCTCATTTTTTCCCTTAGAATCTCTAGAATGCTGATTATTAGAGCTGTAACGTGTTAAGTGGGCTGTGAGGGCAAGGCAATCCTTAAATTTAAATCTGTTTAAAATCCACCCTAAATCCAGAAGAAGGGAAATTATTTTAAATTGATCTGAGCAAAATCTGAACATGTTCAGCACTGCCAACTTATCCTTCGGTTCTCTGGTTGAAACACAACTTCCTAATTAAGTTGTCTGCTTGGCCTGATGACTTCTGCTGCTGTTGAGTAGGGAAATCAATGTTAGTACTTCCTCACTGTTAACCATCTGCCTTGACCCAATGTTTTCCTTCTTTCTCTCTCTCTATGGCTTTGCTACCTGTGCATTTTATTGTGTGTGTGGAACTTACTGATTTGTGTGTGTGTAGTGTGAAAAACATACAAACTGTGATAATCCTGTATTCCTTATATCATCTGTAATTAGTATTTGTGATAGTCTATCCTGCTCAGCTAATGACGAACACCCTTGTTAGCTGATAAAAGGAGATTCTTTTTCACAGGTAATGAATCTTTTCTTTTCTTTTTTATATCTTTTTTTTTATTTTTATTTTTTTATCAGTTACATTTTATTAACTCTGTATCAGCCATGTCCCGATCTCTCATTCCCTCCCAGTCCCTCCCTCCCTCCCTCATCTCCACCATGCCCCTTTCCAAGTCCACTGATAGGGGGGACCTCCTCCCCATTCATCTGATCCTGTTTTATCAGGTATCTTCAGGACTGGCTGCAAAGCCCTCCTCTGTGGCCTAACAGGACTGCTCTTTTTTATATCTTTCCTGTAAGAGTGCAGAGGTTACCCACTTGGGTGAACTTACCAGTCCCTGCAGTGTCCTTTGGAGGCCATGTACTACTGATCACAGATCTCGTGGCTTCTCAGTGCTTCTCCCAGTACCATGTTAGAGGTGGGCACCCTTGCTGCCCAGGATATTCCTTGAACATGTGTCTTTCTGTGTCTCACCCCTGTTGTCATACTGGTTGAAGTACCTTCTGAATTGTGGGTGCACAGTTGCTGTTTCTGCTGTCAGGGCCTCTCATTCTCCCCCTTGCTCTGCATTTAGTTTTGCTAAGTGCTTTTTCTTATTATTTAATTTTCTCTCTCTCTCTCACTCACTCACTCTCTCTCTCTCTGTGTGTGTGTGTGTGTGTGCTTGTATACACACTTGTGTGTGATGGTGCAGGTATACATGTGTGCATATTCTTGTAGAAGCCAGAGATCAACTATCTCACAAAGAGACTGAGCCATCTTCCCCATCCCTCAAACCTTATTTTGCCACTAGGAGCTTATTATTGAAACTCCTCAGCATGAACTTTGTCGCCCGCTATGATCTCCTCAGTTCTTGTCTCCTTGGCTTTACCTTTTTACCCATGTGCCAAGAACTCTGTGGTTTTGTCCTGCTGAGCTGCCTTGCATTTCCTGAAAATATTTTTCAAAAGGTTTGCTTTATGCTGCTTCTTGGCCTGGCAATTTTCTGCCAACCTCCCTTCTAGGCCAATTGCTGGGGATTCATTTGTTCCCCAGGGTGTTATCATTTTCTGCCTTCCTGGTCTGCGTTTTCTACCTTTCTCTTTTCCTTACTATGCTCTTAGCACATTAAGTGGACCTTTGGGTTACCTACTGCCATTGCTATCATCCAGCAAGTGGCTTGCTATATAGACATGATCAGCTGTGGCTCACTGAATGCTGTCTTTTCCTGTGTCCTCTGGTAATTTCGTTCTGTTCTGTGACTTTCATGAGTATACATGAACTAGTGTCACCCCACTAGGGCCTCAATGACAGACCAAGGAAATGATTTTACTTAAGCTGAGCTGAATTAATCAGCAAGTTTATTGAGATTATTTATTGAGTATGGGTGACTCATCAGCTGTCTTCCTACATGCCCACTTCAGGGTGACCTGTAAGAGCTTCACCCCTGGGAGGGTCTCCATGAAATTTTTATGCAGCTTGGCTGGTGAGAAATTCTAATTTCCCTGTCAACTATTATGGTGCCTGTAGAGTGAGAATGGAGTCTTGTGGATTTTGTAAATTTCAGGAGTTCCTGAGACTTGTGAGTTCTGCTTACATCCTGTAGTTGTTTCAATGAGAACTACCCCCTATAGGATCATGTTTTTGAACAGTTGGTCCCTCGTTGGTGGCACTGTTTGAGGAGGTTACAAAACCTTTAGGAGGTGGAGCCTTATGTCACTTCAGGATGTGGCTTTGAGGTTTTATATCCTGGCTCCACTTCTTGTTTTGTTTTGTTTTCTCTCTGCTTCCTCTGTATGGATTTACGTGATCAGCCAGCTTCTTGCTCCTATTGCCATGCTTCTTCCACAATGGTGGACTCAATCCATCTGGAACCATAACCTCAAACAATCCCTTCTTTGATCAGTTGCTTTTATCAGAGTGGATTAGCACAGCAACAACAAAGTAATTCACTTTGTGGGTTTAAATATTTTAATTAGGATGAAACGACTATACAGCAATCTTATATTCATGGCTTCACTTCTGTAATGAAGGCACATTTCGAGTCTTTCACAGATGAGTCATTTAGGAAACAGAGAGTTTAAATAGATCATATCAATAGTGGGTCAGCTTTTAAGTAGAGGGGAAAATAGAAACCAAGCTACTGTGCTTCAAAGCTTCTGTTTTTTTTTTTTTTAACTTTTATTAATTACACTTTATTCACTTTGTATCCCCCCATAAACCTTCCTCCTCCCCTCCGAATCTCACCTTCCCTTTCCCTTCTTCACGAATGCTCTTCCCCAAGTCCACTGATAGGGAAGCTCCCCCCTCCTTCCTTCTGATTTAGTCTATAAGATCTCATCAGGAGTGGCTGCATTTTCATCCTCTGTGGCTTGGTAAGGCTGTTCCCTCCTCAGGGGGAGGTGATCAAAGAGCAGGCCACTCAGTTCACGTCAGAGGCAGTCCCTCTTCCCATTACTATGGAAGCCACTTGGGCACTGAACTGCCATGGGCTACATCTGTGCAGGGGTTCTAGATTATCTCCATGCATGGTACTTGGTTGGAGTATGAGTCTCTGGAAAGACCACTGTGTTCAAATTTCTGGTTCTGTTGCTCTCCTTCTGGAGTTCCTGTCCTCTCCAGATCTTACTATTTCCCACTTCTTTCCTAAGATTCCATGCACTCTGTGCAACAGTTGGCCATAAGTCTCAGCATCTGCTTTGATAGTCTGCAGGGCAGAGCTTTTCAGTGGCCTTCTGTGGCAGGTTCCTAATTTGTTTCCTTTTTTTTTTTCTTTTTCTGATGTCCATCCTCTTTGCTTTTGGGGATGGGGATTGAGCATTTTAGTCAGTGTCCTCCCTCTTGATTAATTTCTTTAGATGTACAGATTTTAGTAGGTTTATCCTATTTTATATGTCCATATGAGTGAGTATATACCGTGTATGTCTTTCTGCTTCTGGGATAGCTCACTCAGGATGATCCTTTCCAGTTCCCACCATTTACCTGCAAATTTCATTATTTCCTTATTTTTCATTGCTGAGTAATATTCCATTGTGTAGATGTACCACAATTTCTGTATCCATTATTCAGTTGAGGGGCATCTGGGTTGTTTTTCCAGCTTCTGGCTATTACAATAAAGCTGCTACAAATATGGTTGAGCAAATTTCCTTGCTGTGTAGTTGAGCCTCTTTTGGATATATGCCTAGGAGTGGTATAGCTGGATCTTGAGGAAGTGCTATTCCTAGTTGACCTAGAAAATGTCAGATTGATTTCCAGAGTGGCTGTACAAGTTTACATTCCCACCAGCAGTGGAGGAGGGTTCCCCTTTCTCCACAACCTCTCCAGCATGTATTGTCACTTGAGTTTTTGTTCTTAGCCATTCTGATGGGCATAAGGTGAAATCTCAGGGTCATTTTGATATGTATTTCCCTGATGGCTAATGAGGTTGAACATTTCTTTAAGTTTTTCTGTTCTATTCAATATTCCTCTGCAGAGAATTCTCTGTTTAGCTCTGTTCCCCATTATTTTAATTGGATTACTTGCTTTGTTGCTTTTCAGCTTCTTTAATTCTTTATATATAGTGGATATTAGCCCTCTGTCTGGTCCATGGCCTCCTCTGCTTTCTTTGCTTCTGCTTCTAAACACTCAGAATTCCTTTTCTCCTTTGCTGCCTTTCTTGTGTCTATCTCACTGGTGCAAAAGAACATGGTGGACTCTTTAGTCTGATCTGAGCATGTACTGTATGGTGGCTGTCTCTATTTTCCTTGTGAAGATTCTGTGTTTCTCTGCCCTCCTTCGTTTTCAGGAGCTGAGTTCTATATGCTTCTCCCTCATTCTCTCACCGGAGTTTGGCTCTTGGGAGATACTGAAATGAGAGAGAGAGGGAAGAAGGCTTTCTGATTGTGTTTCTTGGAGCAGGGCTCTGAAAATCAGGAGAAATGTATGTATGGCAAATATTTCATTGTGTGGCTCCAGATATAAAATGAAGTTCTCAACTTAGTAGTGTTAAACTCATCACATAAGTTTTCCCTCATGTGATGGTATAAATGTGATATGTATTTGGTAGTCATTGTATTTCAAATCTTGAATTATCTGTGTATTTTTACTTCATTGCCAATATAACCTCTGGCCTCCCGGTTTATCTGCACACATATGAGTGCACTCTCTCCATGCACACTCACAGACTCTAGTACACACACCAACATAGGTATATACACTTTCACATGTGTGTCCACAGAAATGCATGTGCAGTCTCTCAGACGATTTAGTGGAAACACAAGACATCATGGATGAACTCAGAGGTTTCTCCAGCAGCATTTGGCATATATAGATGCAAGCCATGAGAAGAGAAGATTGGGTACGTCTTAACAAAAGTGTGCTTGCGGTATCAGAGGTGATAAAACTGTGTGGAAGGACAGGCAATTTTTGTGGAGTGAGCAAAGGCCGGGTCACCAGATGGGTATCCTAAGAAAATCTGTGGACCTTAGAGATTTTAATCATGCAATACATGTGGCACTGTTTTGAAGAGGAAAGGTCACTTCAAGCAAGGCATGGTGGTACACCCCTCTAGTCCTAGCAATTGGAAGGTAGAAGTATGAGCATCAGTAATTCAAGTTCGGTATCAGGTGATTTGGAGGCCATCCTGGCTTACATGAGCTCCTGTCTGAAAAACAAAACAACCTCTCCCAAACTCCCCAAACCAAAAAACAAACCAAATAAACCAACCAAACAGAAAAACAATGTGATTCTACTCTTGATGTCACTAGACTGGACTGTACTATATCAAGGTAGAGCCCTGACGGAATGACAGATGCAAAGCTTTGTAATCTCAGTCCAGCCCAGGAATGGCTCCTGTGTCCCCTAGTGAGTAAGTGAGGTGTGGAACCCTGAGAGATGCTGTCTTTGCTCTGAAACAAGCTTACTTCTGTGACTCAAGCTGGTAGTTTCATTCACATACTGGAAATATGTAAGAGACAAAGCAGTTCAGTGAGATGCAGTGTCTTTCTTGTGAAGACAACACTTCTCTGTAGCATTTACCCAGCATCTCAGAGAGTGCCTGGCAAACAGGAAAGCCTTTAAGAAAAGGTCAGCCTTACCTTAATTGTTACCACTTAGAAAAACAGAACAACCTTCACTGCTACATGCAGTATCTGCTACAGTATTTCCCAGAAGACAACCCTAGGTGATTTTATTTTAACAAAGAATGGTCCAGAAATAAAATACTTTTGGCCAGGTATGAGTGGAAAAAGAGTAATACGCTGTCTTGATGTCTTGTTCTTTGTGTGTGGTTTTAGGAGGAATTCTTCTTCTCCTCCTCCTTCTTTTATTTAACTCTTTTTTTTAATTTATTCACTTTACACCCCAATTGTAACCCCTCCCTCCTTTCATCTGTCCCACCTCCCCTCTTTTTATCCAGACCTCCTTCCCCTAATCCTCAGAAAGAAGAAACCCTCTTCCCTCATCAACTTCCCCTAGAACATTCCTAAGGAATGTCTGCATACTCTTTCTTCCTCTGTGGCTTGGTGAGGCTGCCCACTAGGGGGATGTGATGGAGTAGCAGGCAACAGAGTCCATGCCAGTGACAGTCCCAGCTCCACTTTCTAGGGAACCAACATGGAATCTGAGCCACATCTAAGCAGGGGACTTAGGTCCTCTCAAAGCACGGTGTTTGGTTGGCGCATCAGTCTCCATAGGACTGTTTGGGCCCAGATTTGTTGGCTTTGTTAGTCTTCTTGTGGAGTTCCTGCCCCTTCTAGGTCCTTCTATTTCCCAACTCTTCCATAAAACGCCCTATGCTCTGCCCAACGTTTGGCTATGAGTCTCAGCATGTGCTTTGATGCCCTGCTGGGTTCGGAGGACATTTATGGTAGGCTCCCATCCTGTTCCCTCTCTTCAACCTCTTCTATTTGCCCTTCTGAATGAGAATTAAGCAGCCTCCCTAGGGTGCTCCTTGTTACTTAGCTTTTTTAGGTTTCTGAATTGTAATATAGTTATCCTGTACTGTATGGCTAATACCTGATTATAAGTGAGTATATGACATACTTGTCTTTCTGTGTTTGTGTTGCCTCACTCAGGATGATCTTTTCCATATCCATCTGCAAATTTTATAATGTCCTTGTTTTTAATATCTGAATACTATTCCATTGTGTAGATGTACCACTGTTTCTTCATCACTTTTTAAATTATGGGAGATCTGGTTGTTTCCAGTTTCTGGCTATTATGGATAAAGTTGTAATGCACGTGGTTGAATGAATGTCCTCGCTGAAATGTGGAGCATCTTTTGGGTACATGCCCAGGAGTGGTGTACAGCTGGATCATGAGGTAGAGCTGTTCCCAATATTCTGAGAAAGTGTTGGGTTGATTTCCAAAGTGGTTGTACAAGTTTTCAATCTCACCAGCAATGTAGACACATTCCCCTTTCACCACAACCTCGCCAGCATGTGTTTGTCACTTGAGTTTTTCATCTGAGCCATTCTGATAGGTGTAAGATGAAATCTCAGAGTCATTTTGACTTGAATTTCCCTGATGACTCATGACATTGAGCATTTCTTTAAGTGCTTCTCAGCCATTTGATATTCCTCTGTTAAGAATTCTCTGTTTAGCTCTGCATCCCCCTTTTAAATTGCATTATTTAATTTGTTGCTGTTTAATTTCTTGAGTTCTTTATATGTTTTGGAATATTAGCTCTCTGTCAGATGTAGGGTTGGTGAAGATCTTTTCCCATTCTGTAGGCTGTTGTTTTGTTCTATTGACAGTGTCCTTTGTTTTACAGAAGCTTTTCTGTTTCATGAGGAACTGTTTATTGATTGTTGCTCTTAGAGCCTGGAATGTTGGTTTTCTGTTCAGGAAGTTGTCTCTTGTGCTAGTGAGTTCTTCTTCTAATAGATTTAGTGTGTTTTCTTCTAATAGATTTAGTGTGTCAAGTTTTTCTCCTTGGAAGTGTTTTTCCCCATAATTATTTCTTTAAAAAAATTGGTCAGACAGTACCTTGTGATGAATTCATGGTCTTTGTTCTGTGATAACTGAATAAGCCTTTAAAATCTCATCTTTGGTCATCGTTTCTCATCTGTTCTTTCTTTCTCAACAATCTCCTCTGCCGAAATTGACTGGAGAGTCACCCATGAGGGCAAAATCTCCCTGCACCTCTGCCTTGTCCCCTTCATGGTGTCTCCTGAGCCTCCATGGATGCTTGGCAGTTGTCTCCATGCAAACTGCTTTGGCAAAATTGGTATGTCTTCAATTGGTAGCTATAATTCTGACCTGATTCCTTCATTTCACATACACCCACATACAAATTCTGACTTTTTCTATGCTTTCCTTTCAACTTGAATTCACTGCTCATAGTCTATATAGAATCCTGGCTACTGGCATGCCAACTTCCATTGATTTTTTTTCCCTCATAATCTGCTTTAGGATTGTTTTTTTTTGTTTGTTTGTTTGTTTGTTTTCATGTGTAACTGTCTGCCCTTTTCCAACTCCTCTGTCTTGGATCACTAAATAATGTTTCCATGTTTGTTGTAATTCATCCATTACTCAGAGACAAAAGATACATTGTTTCAAATACTGTTTATGATTCTATGACTTTTTTGGTCAAAATTTAAGACACATCTTTATCTAAGGAATGAATTATAGCTTGAATTTCCCAAACTCATGATGAAACTTAATCCTTAGTGGAACCATTCTGGGAGATGTTTAGGCCAAGAAAGCTCTGACCCCAAGAGCAGACCAATGTTATTTAGAGAGAACTTTATTGAGAGATTTTGTTCTGACTGCCCTTCTAGCATTTACCATCTAAGGATATAACAATAAGGCCCTTTGTCTGACCTCTGGAGATGGCTTGTTATGAAAGCATGAGGGCCTGAGCTTTATTTCCAGAATCCACATGAAAAAGAGAAAGAAAGAAAGAAAGAAAGAAAGAAAGAAAGAAAGAAAGAAAGAAAGAAAGGAAGAAAGAAAGAAAGGAAGGAAGGAGTGATGGAGTGAGAGGGGAGGAAGGAAGGGAGGGAGGGAAGGAAGGAAAGAAATAAGAAAGAAAGGGAGGGAGGGAGGGAGAAAAGGAAGGAGGGAGAGAGAGAGGGAGGGAAAAAAAGCAGGTTATGGTAACAATACTTCCAGCACTAGTAAGGGAGAGATATCTCTGAGGTTCACTGGAGAACTCCAGAGAAGTGAGACACTCTGTTTCTAGATGGATCAATCAGTCAATCAATCTATCAGGTGGACAGAACCCTGAAGTTTTCCTCTGACCTCCACATGTAAGTTCACAAAAGTGCATATCCTCCACAACAGATACCATTTGCGAGTTATCATTACTTTGATTTTGGATTTTCTAGCCACAAGAACCATGAAGAAACAAATTTAATTTTAAATAAATGGCCACATATAAGTTTTTTCTAGCAGGACAAAATGAAGTAAGACAGATGAGGAGATTGCTGTAATACCTACAAATATACAAGTGATTTTAGAACAGGCAATACATAGAGGCTGGAAAAGTCTGAAGTGCAGGCTAGAAAAAGTTTCTCTTGTTATGAATGGAACATTAAAAGTAGTTCCAGTAAGACACAAAAATGGGCTGCTGGGAAAGTTTAAAACTTGCTAGAGATTACATAAGTGATGGGCATAGCATATGATCACAGAGCCATAGATAGTAATGACCATTCTGGCAAGATATCAGCCAAAGAAAAGGTACTGGAGAAACGCCATTCTTTTTATAAAGTGAACAAAGAGGAATCTGTCCAGAAACTGAGTTTCAATTCCCATATGCAAAGCTGGGCATGGTGACACATCTCTCTAAGGCAGCCAAAGAGAGGTAGTGACTCCAAAGGCTCACTGGCTAGTCAAGCCAGCTGAAGCAGTGAGATCCAGACTTTGTCAGAGATACTGTCTCAAAAAGCAAGTCGAAGTTCTGCAGGAGAGATGAATTTAAAGATACTGTTGCTCTTGCAGAGGAACCCAGATTTGATCCCAATGGTGGAGCACAACTGTCTATAACTCCAGTCCTAACATATCTAATGTCCTCTGCAGTTACCAAGCGCACATATGCTGCACATACATGTAGGCAGGCAACACACTCATGCACACAAAATAAAAAGTTAAAAGTTAAAAAAAAAAATAGTAAGGAGTGATTGAGTAAGACACTCTTCGCGGAAAACTGAATTTAAGAGTAATGAAGTACACTATCTTGTTAAGAACATCTCCAAACAAGATGTCAGTGATTTGCACCTTTCCTTAAGAGCAGGTAGCAAGTGTTAAATGAGAGGAATGATTGAAAGGAAGAATTCTTAATTTAAAAAAGTGCATCCAAGGAAGCCTATGATGTCGTTAGTGTGAATGTAATGGAGATGGGAGCTGCTTTCCAGAAGATGGGGGAATATGCTAAAGTCTTTAAGCAAAGGGCTTTCTTTTCAGAGTTGATTTGTGTGTGTGTGTGTGTGTGTTGCTAATTTTATTTCTCTTGAAAAGTACTATTTTAGCATATTTAGATGCATGCCTGTTAATAGTTTACAGTTTCGTTTACCTGTTTTCTAAGTAGATTATATCAATACATATAAATTAAATTGTGTAACAACACAGAGAGAACTCCTAAAATATATTCACCTAGACTGTTAATTTACTCCATATATGGGTATGATGACATGAGAGCAGAGTCTTGTGGAAGCCAGAGTCACTGGGTCCCAATGGAGCTGGAGAAGAAGTGGATATAAGGCATCTTACATCTTTGCCAAGAACCAAGCTGGGATCCTCTGTAAGAGCAATAAGTCTCCTTAACCTTTGAACCATCTTCCTATCTCTATTGACAATATTTTTTTAGTGATTATCTGTACCGTGCTCAGTTATTCTAGTTGCTCTGATGATTTTACTTCTCTACATGCAGTCCAGCATAGGTCTGATAGCCTTATGTATGACCAGAGTAGTCTCTAAATGTATGCCACAAGTGGAACTACCTGTTGATATCAGTCTCAAACATCAGCAAAGAATGTATCCAATGAGTGGTAGCTCTTCCACCTGTGCTAAAGTAGGTGTTAATCAATTATAAAAGAAGACTAAAGTATTAAATTATAAAATCAATTAGATATGGATATTTACATTTAATTAAATGATTTTACTAAAAATATTTTATTTTAATATCAGAATTCTAAATTAGTACTATTTTGTCATTTCAAAGTCAGTAATATCCATGTTTCTAACTTCAGTTTAAAAACTAGGCAGCAATATTCTTACCACACACAAAATTACCTTGCTTCATGGGAATTAAATTCATTGATAAAGTGACACTTGTCTATTCTTTATTGTGAATTCAGGTAATTTTAATGGCTTTCAGAATGAAGGAGTCTTTAACAAGACCTGTGAAAGGCCACATAATTAAAGAGGAAAAGAAACATTATCTCACTGAAAAACAATGTAACATGCTGCTAAGCTAACTCAAAGAATAATATTAAAATAAGGCTCTATCCCAAATGAACAAATATTATTGTTTTGACAAAGGTAATAAGACCATTGTAATCATTCAATTACAATACTCACAAAATTGAATAGCATTTTAAAAATTACATAGGACACTAGATGTGAAGAGAGAAGAGCAGAAATTGTATGGTTCAAAGTGTTGGCTTACTCAACATGCTCACAACTGAGTAAAAGTAAAATGGATGTAAAATATATATAAATATACATATTTATATATCTGTATATATATGTGTGTGTGTGTATTTAAAATATCTATTTGTATTTTACCAATCAGAGTTGATTTTTTTACAATCTGCTTGACTTATAAACCATGGGTCCCGGGGTCTCAGGGATAAAATAATTAGAGAAGAATCCTGGGCCCTCAATGCTTGCTGCTGAGGGTCACCTCATGTCCTCATTCCTCACATTTCTGTGCATTTTTTTTTCTGGCTAAACCCTCAGCGGTTTCTCAAGAGGTCACAGGTCTGGCTCTAACCATTTTTAGAAGGTATAGTCTGTTAGCCTTAGCTCTCTACATTAGGTACATTCTGAAGATACACACAGCTCTTAAGTCCTGGAGACACAGATTATTCTGCCTAGATTTAAATGCTGCTGCAGAGAGCGTCTGTGGAAGTGAACTTGGACAGACATTTCCTGCTAGGACAACTTCTAGGGAGCCTCAGGAATGTTGGTCCTGGTCCACCAGAGCTGGAAAGTCATCTGCATGCTAGAAAAGCAGAGGGAATCAGTTCTAACTCACAAGATCAGCAAAGGTACCATCCAGAAAGTAATGGGAGTTTAACAGCCAGGAGCTCTGAGTTTCACAGTCTTAGTTTCAATCTCTTAAGTCTTATTTTTTTAACAATCCATATCATTTCAGCTTCCCCAGCAGAAGCTCATCTGTCTACTTCTGTATCATTGGTACTGCTATTCTCCTCAGCCCTGTTTAGGAAGTCGTCCACCTTTTGGGTATGAGGTGGACATTCTGTACTGGTGCCATGTTGGCACCCCAGTTGAATGTCTTCTCTGATACCATTTTTCATTTGGAGACTGCTGTGTATTATAGCTCTTGGTGCTGCATTACTGCAGCAAGCAAGATTTATAACATGTATGAAGCAAACAACCACACTAAGTTGCTATTGGGAATGTGCTTAGTTTCAATTTCCAGCTATTTGTTAAATCACCATGATTTCCATTCTGTTCTGACTTTCCTGTTGAGGAATAAATGCATTTAACTCACATTTCTTATTCTATGGGTCAGATTGTTTTCTAGGCAATGCTTTTCTAAAACATTCCTCCTTTCAGAAATCTAAACATGGTTCTTAATAGGTATTTCTGCTGAAATATTTTAAACATTTAACTACTTAGAGTAATACTGCCAATTTTGCCCCCTCAAGTCTGTTCATGAGACTTAGATTTAAGCATCTACAATATGTTCTTATCTAAAACAAAAGATGGCTTCTCCATAGTTTTGTGATTAAAATATTATTTCCCATGGGTGTTTTTTTATTTGGGTATTCATTTTATATCTGAATTGTAGCCCCCAAAAATCTGGGCACAGGGGTCTTTTCTGAGTCTGATCCTCCAACCAAGGACCATGAATGGAGATTACCTAGAACTCCTGCACAGATGTAGCCCATGGCAGCTCAGTGTTCAAATGGGTTCCTTAGTAAGGGAACAGAGGCTTTCTCTGACATGAACTCAGTGGCTGGCATTTTGATCACCTTGCCTTGAGGGAGGAACAGTTTTACCAGGCCACAGAGGAAGACAATGAATGCAGTCAGTTCTGATGAGACCTGATAGGTTAGGGTCAAATGGAAGGAGAGGAGGACCTCCCCTAGCAGTGGCTTGGGGGAGGTGCAAAGAAGGAAAAAAGGGAGGAAGGGTTGAAGACAACCAGGTACAATGGTACTTACTTTTCTTCCTCCTACCTACCGGAGCTGGCTTAATTTAAAGAAAAAAAAAATGAATTGTTAAAGCATTTAAAGAGTCTAAATACAAAAGGTATAATGTTGGTGGAAAAGATGCTGTTAACCAGGGAAACCTTAGAGGCCCCATAAACCATAAACACTGTTGCTATGACTCTTGGATGTATTCCAGACCTAGGTGGTGAGACCCTATTACTGAAGACATCACACACATTGACTGTAAAACATGGAGAAATAAACTGGGACTGAACTGGAAACCCATCCTGGTTGCCAGCTTTCATAGTGCCTGAAGGGGGCATGCAGGTGGCTGGTGCAGAACGGTCATCAAATTTCTGTTCAACTATGGACACCAACAAGCCAGACAAGATGTGCTTGCTTTTGCAATAGTGGCTTGGCTATCATAGATAAAACCAACAGCCTTATAATTGGAATTTAGGCCTGCTCCACAAGTGGGAGTTCACATCTGTTACCAAAAACCAAGACAAAACACCGACAGCTATGGAGTGCATAGGTCTCAATCGTGAAGCAACTTCTATTGTTTTACTATCTGGATGTGATACACCTGCCAAAATTCATTCTAAACATTTCTGCCTATACCCATAAGTCATTGTTGTCCGTAGCCTCTATTCATAGCCACTCCTAAGGGCAAGTGATTGTTCCTGTGGCACAGTGGTCCAATTCTTAGCTATAGACAGATGTTTGTAGTCACCCCTCCAAGACCCATGGATTATTGTCGAAGATGGGGCAGAAAAAGATGTAAGAGCTGGAGAAAGGGGTGGAATGTTGTAGAGCCATTTCCTCCTAGATTGAAATATTCCATCTTGCAAGGGAACTCCTTGAGAGAAAAATGGAAACAACCAAAAACTGCTTCAGAAAGTATCTGAAACTGATCAGATTCACTGGGTCTATAATTCCCAAAGTAAATAATAAAGACTGCTGAGGGTCACTCTCAGACAAGCCAATCTACAGTGAAAACTGAGACAAGAGCATCTGCTTGGCAGAAACAGAAACCAGCAGATCTGCCTGGAAGAGGTTTAGACTAACCAAGCCGCTTTGGAAAGACACTCTCCAACCCATTCAGCTGCCTGAAGGCTGTGCAGTATGTTCTAGATTTCTGACTTTTAGGCCTTTTCAGTCATACTGGGGTAGGCTTTCGTGATGCAACTGTGTTCAAGCCCTTTGTCCTCTTGTAAGCAACCCTAGTAAAACAAAATGGTTTATCAAGTCAGACTTGGGAGGTGTATAGATTTTGGCCTGTCATGAGCTCTTTATCTTTAGTAGGTAAGTGTGTGTATGTGTTGTATTTCCCCAGGAAATATTTATCATATAACATCTGTTAAGTAGCAATGATGATTAGCCTGGCAAGACATGACTATTTGGTGCAATGGTACCATAAATGTCATAGGAATGAGAAAATGCTTTCTGATTTCATTTAAGATCCTCTTAACAAGATGAATCTCATACTTGGCACTGTTATCAGCCAAAACCCTATGGCTAGAGAGGTAATAAGCCCCTGCTACTATTATTCTTCCAAATCGACAGAATATGAAACTGACTGCTTATGGCACTGTTAGATCTCTCAATGCTCATCAGAGAAGCTGCTTTTTTCAGTAGATGGTGATTAACACAGACACTCAGAGACTTAAATGGAACACTGAATTCATCTTTCCTCTTTACAAGCCCAAGAGATCATTGTGAAAGAAGCAATGGAAAGATTCTAAGAGCCAGAGCCTGTGGATAATGGCTAGAAAACAATGTTCTCTGAACACAGCAGGGCAGTCGTAATATAACTCACAGCCATTGTGATAAGATGCATTAAGACCTGTGAAACCTCAAGCCAGCAAATCCCAGCATGGAGGGTATATGGGTTTGAAGTCTCATGCCTAGCTGAGAAGGAGCAGAGAGATATGAACACTATTATTCAGCTCACTTTCTTATTTTGTATTTAGTACAAAATCCCAACCACTCACAATAAAAGGTGGGTCTTCCCACCTCAATATATCTAAGTTAAATAATAACACAGAAATGTGCCTTAAGGACATGTAACCTAGATAATACTTTGCAGGTTTCCAAAGGCTTGTCTCTTAGGTAACTCTGGACCTTATAAAGCTGATAATATCACAGACAGATGGGTTATGCTGAGGAAGTGCTTCCACTGTGACATCAGCCACTGGGCTTCATCCTATACCTAAATATGATGTGCATATGGGCCCTTTGTCTTGTAGCTTCAGATTATGATGTCAGCATTGCTTGGATTCCATTGTTCTTGCATTAACCTCATAGGCATTATTCAGTTTACTAAATAGGTTTTATCATGGATCCATTTTGACTGATATTCATGCCTGCTCATCTTCTCTTAACTCACTTTCACGTTTCTGGTTTATGTCATGCTGTATAAAAAAGTTGCTCATTATAATAAGAGGAATCAAGAGAGAATGTGGGGATGACACTACAAAGCTTCCTGTTGAAGCCACCTTCATAGATGATGGTGTTTTGGTTCCCACTAGGCTGCTATCTGCTTGAACAAATGTGCTTGTAAGGAGTTAATAGAATTAGAGGATGCAATCTCCCAGCTTCTGGCTCTGTCCTCTGCTTTTAGCTTTTTTCAGCATCATTGACCATATAACAAAATGAACTCATTCTTCCATATGTTCTCATTTGGCCATGATGTTTTATTGAAGCAACAAAAAGTAACTGACAAAACTGCTTTCTGAAACCATGGAGCAGGACTCCAACACCCCTCAATCTTGCCAACGCCATGCTTGCAAAACCAGTACCATGTGGGTGCTGCTGCTGAATTCTGTTGCTAGCTTGAGACATAGCATGACCCACTTCGGATTACAGCTCTGTTTGCTTCTGTGTGTTGGCCCTGATTAAAACCTTCCTAGGCCTTTGCCTTCAAGAAGCAGGGAGCCCTTTCAGTTGAGGCTTTCTTTCCTCAAATGGGTATGAATGTTCACAAGATAGAGTTTTGAGGGCAGGCTTTTTTCCTGGGATTTTTGTCTCAGAAAACTTTTTCTCATGTCCCATTGTGGCACAGGTTTTTTTTTCAGTGGTGATGATTTCTTTAACAATTAAGGTTATTTTTTCATCTCAAATCTCAGCATCTCACACTGGATGCTCTTCTGTCTTGAAATGCTAAAGACATTAGTCCAGGATCCTTAAATTCAACTTCACTCAAGTTTTCAGGATATGAGCAGAACAAAGCCAGACAAATGACCAAAATCCCATATTAATGGTATCTATCCATTTTCCCAGTCTTTGTTTTCCTTCCATTCTTCACAATCTGGCTCTTCATTATCTATTTTTCTCAGCACTATTATTTTCCAAGTTCTCACTGAGGGATCCATTAAGCTCTGCTTAGAGGACATGAGGGCCTTCCTTAGTCATAAATTCCAAAATCTTTTACTGTTCCAGCCTTAAAACAGTTCCTAAGTACCAAATGATAAGGTCCATCCCAGAAACAGCTTCATCTCTCAATAGCCTTTTATGTCTTGGCTGCATTGTCTGTTGCTATGATTAAATGTTCTGACAAGATCAACTTTAGGAAGAAAGGATATGTTCTGACTTACATGTCATGGTGCAGTTCATCATGACCGGCAAGCCAAAGTAGCTGGATCCTGAGTCAGGTGGTCCCATCATGCTTGAAATCAAGGAGCTAATGTTGATTGGAGTGTGTCCCATATCAATTCATTCTTGGTTGAAGCTGAACCATTGGTTTGAAGTATTTTACAAGGAATATTAACTACACCTTTTAAAAATAGTATTTATTATTTTATTGCATCAGATGTTTTACCTGCATGTATGTATGTGCACCATGTGTTTGCCTGGTGCTCACAGAGAGTGTTGGCTTCCCTAGAACTGAAATTACGTATGGTCAGTGAATCAAATCCAGGTCCTCTGCAATAGCAGCAAGATCCATCTTAAACACTGAGGCATGTATATCTCCCCATTCTGTTACATTATTATGCTGCTGATTTGTTGCATTCTATATGGAGTCTATTTACACTTATGCCGTTTTCTCATGTGAGATAACTGTCATTATGCTACTAAAACCAAAAGGCTGAGATGATCTTATCATAGAGTGGATGCAGCAAAACTTATTTCACTAGTGTGGGGTGACTTGAATCTCTATAGTTCTGTGAAATGGTCAAGCTTTCATGTAGAAGATACTGACCAAGAGCCCGAATACACAAGTGAACCCATTCAGATCACCTCTACTCAAATGTATAGATCATTCCAGTCATTGCAGGAAGCCAAGTCTTTTTGCATCATTCTTGCATCACAGTCCAAGCTTAAACAAATTCACATGTGTTCCAAACCTGTGGCCAAGGCTTCATCAAAGTTCAACAGCTTCTCTCTCCCCTCCCCGCTCAGTCCACAATCTTCTTCCAACTCAGGAATAAACTGTGAAAGTCAAGGGTGGTCCTCACAGTGATCCTATGAGATGATTTCTCTCTGCTTAGCTCACTACCATGTCCTCACAACACCCTCCTGTCACTGAAGCTTTCCCTTCTTTCTCTCTCCCTTTTTATCTCCATGCTTTCCCCTGCCTTGCCTTCCTTTGAGTGTCTTCCAAGCTCAAGGGCTGGTGGCAAACTCGTTTGCTACAGAAATTTATGACTAAACAGATTGTTTGTTCTTCATTACATGGTCTTTACTTATTTCCAAAGTTCTTAGCAATAAAGAATAAAGGGCATTCTCACCAATAATGAGCATATGGGTATCGAGGAGGACACTCTGAAAGGGTAAGGAAGAAAAGGTTAGTTTGATTTAGTACAAAAGTTAAATAAAGAATATTTTAGTTGTAATTTTTTTAAACACCAAATAAACTTTTCTTTTGGTCTCATACTTGACAGACTGAGACTACTTTTCCTGCCTCTGATTGGTCACAACAAACCTTCAGAGCTCCTGTCCTCAGATGCTGTTACTGAGCTGGTCAGCCATTCTTGTGGCAGAACTATGCCTAGTAAGCTTGTGTTCACTATTCTTTTCACTCCTTCTCCTGTGGTGCTGAGGTGAGCCTGGATTTTTTGCAGCACCTTTTGTCTTTAAAAAGTAACTAATCATGTAAATACAATGCTTATGTGTGGAATTCTCAAAAACTTAAAAATTTTAAACTGTCATTATTAGTGGGATTGGAGACATGGTTTACTGGATAAGGAAGCATACTGCTCTTCCAGAGGAACTGAGTTTTCCTTGTCACTCTTTCTGACACCAGGTCCAGACCAGGTCTTCCTCTTTTGGCCTCCACTGAGCTCACATGTATAAACATCCAAGCAGATATTAATATACACATATGATTAAAAGTAATTATAATATTTTATATAAAAGTTACTTCTTCAGCCAGGAGATCAGTTACTGTCAGCATATTTGGTATGCAGCTGTGGGGATCTGAGATTGAATCTTCAGACTCCACACAAAAAAGATTGGGATGGTAGCATCAACCTGTAGTCCTAAGGCTCATAATCGAGAGAAGGGAGCTGGAGACAGTAGAATCTCAGAAGTTCATAGGCCATTTAATCTAGTATATACAACAGTTTGCAAGAAACAAGAACTTATACCTGAGTTGTTTTCTGATCTCAAAGCACACACTGTGGCATGCTTGTGCACACACTCATGTATGTGAACAGGTACCCATATACAAACATACATACATATATACATACAAAAATACACATAAACACATACACACAGAGGGAGAGAGTGAGAGGGAGGCAGAGAGAAAAAACTTGCTACTTCCTGTTCTATTCCTTGTATTTAAAAGAATGATCCTATACATTTGCAAGAGAGAAAATGATTGATAGTATTTGTTTTAAGAAATTATGCCAGTATTATTTCCAAATTGTAGAGCTTCTCAAAATGAGGTTTTACAATATACAAAATTTGATTTTGTAGTAGAAGAGTAGAATAAACTAATGTATATTTTAATTGCTGTAAATGAAGGCAAATGATTAATAGAAAGAAAAAAGACAATGTGGGTGGAAGTTATGACTTTAATTAACATCTGTTTGTGGTACAACATCTGGTTGGACACACTCCAGGCCTCTTATCTAAGTCATTAATGCTGGGCAAGTGTGATATGTAAAATATAAACACTTTCTTCAATGATTTCCTTCCTCTTGTCTTCTGACTTCACAAAAATCAATGTTTTGGTGATAGTTTTCATATTAGCTTCATTACCAGCCTGCATTACAATTCTAGGATTCTAGAATGTCACCCCATTTCCTCCAATTCACATATATTTTTTCTAAAAAAAAAAAAGTTCTTCTTTAACTTTTTTGGTGGTGGTGGTAGTGGTAGTGATGGTGGCAATGGTGTGTGTGTGTGTGTATGTGTGTGTGTGTGTGTGTATGTGTGGAGACCAGAGGTTTATATCCCATGCATGTCTCAATTGTTCTCAAGCTTATATTTTTAGATAGGATTCCTTACTGAATCCTGAGCTTACAGTTTTGGCTAGATTGGCTGGCCACTAAGCCTCAGGGCTCCTTCTGTATCTGCCTTCCCAGAAATGGGACCAAAGCCTTGGTATGGAGCCAAATTTTTAACGTGGGTACTGAATAATAGGATCAATGTTCTCTTGCTTGCATGGAAATCACTTAATGACTTAGGCATATCTCCCCGCCTAACTTCTCTGGCTTTGCTCCATTCTGTCTGAAATTTATGCTCATGACGCCCTCAGCCTATCTCTCTCCTGTAGCTTGTCCAGATGGTAACTTTGTACCTTTCTCCTGGAATCTGATTAACCTTTGTCTCCATCAGTGGGCTGTGAGTTACATCTGCTTTTGTTCATGATGTAGCTCCTTGCTCAGCAGTGGGTGGTGGTTCAATAAATCATTACTGAATTAAGGGAATGAAAGTATTATGGTCATCTAATTATTTAGCTATTTTTATCTCTTTTCTCATTAGGTGATACTGATTCCTTAAAAGTTAGTGCTGAAGCTGACACACACTGGATATTTAGTAAATGACCATTGTTGAAATGAACAGGCTGTGTCTCTTTGGAGTCATTTTAACATCCCAGTGAGGAGTGTAAAGTGACAAAGCATCAATGAGCCTGACAGAGGATTGTCAATGAGAAAGTGTGGCTCCATGGAAGCAGCTGGTTCCATTTCTTGGAGAAAATGAGTGACTGAGTAATAGCCTAATTCTGTCTACAGTGGCATGTATTAATAATCATCTAAGATTGTGAACCAAGTAACAATCTACTATTACAGGAAAAAGGCAGACTGACAGGTAAGGTAATAAATTTTCAAAGAAGACAGCCAGAAAATTCAAGAGTTGAGGCTCTCACTGAACCTAGAATAGCTGTCCAGGTAGCACCTGGCAAATCTAAAGATAAAACACTAGTTTTTCTGATAAAGAACTAGGAAATATTTACTAAAATGTAGTAGGAAGAAGTCTGGGGAAGTGGCTCTGAGTATAATGTACCGACTATGCAAACATGAGTATCTGAGTTTGAATCCCTCAGCACCCAAGGAAAAAACTTACCATAGTGGCATATGCCTAAAATTCAAATGCTGAGGAGACAGAGAAAAACAGTCCCTGAGGTTCATAAGAGAGCCAGTTCAGCTGAATGACTGAACTCTAGGTTCAATGAGACATGTTTCAAAAATACGGTAGGAAGCTGTAGAATACACCCTATCCAATCAATGCTGGTCCTGCTTTTATGGGTTTGCTTTCTAGATTTCACTTTTTTTTCCATCTTAAATCAAGATTTTGGTATAAAATGCTCTAAAGTTTCTAATCTTAACATTCACTGTGTCTTTTAAAATGAGAAAGGATACAATGTTTGCCTTTTTCATTATTGATTTTACCAAAATTTGCACATTCTGTTTCATATTAAAAAAAAAAAAAGATGGTGGAACACCTCAGGAAGAATATTTAGAGCACAATGAGTTGTTGACCTGAAATAAGGAAAGTAAAGCTGAAACACAAAAAATTCTACATATGTAGGGCCAGAAGCATGGCTTTATTGATAGAGGGTTTGCTGTCCAAGCATGATGTTTGAGTTTGGATCCACAGCATGCATGTATAAAGCTGGCATGGCAGATCGTGCTTGTAATCTTATTGCTGGGGAGACAGATGTCAAGTTCCCTGGTGCTCCCTGGACAGGTATGCTCGATTCCATGAGAAGCTCAACCCTTAAAATTTCTGGTATCTTCTTTGAGAATGTAATACCTTGGCTGTCAATCTGCCCTTTTCCTCTAAGAAGAAAATTATAAGGATTATAAGCATTACTCAGAGCAGACAGGGGAGGGTCTGATGGAGATCCTGTTCCATTGCTAGGACTGTTACACACATAGATGGTGCATTAGTTGCTTCTTTAAATAACACAGCCAAGTGTCTGACAAGGACAGTTTAGGAAGGATAGGTGTGTTTTGGCTCATAGTTCAAGGGCATCTGTCTGATTCTTTCATCTTCTCTTTTTCAAAAGTACAGCAAAGGCCTCTGGGTTTTTCTTTATCTAGACTGATGACAATCCATAAATAATCATTCTTGAATTCAATTTATAAGGAATTTTTCATGACATGTGGCAGGAGAGTGATGGAGCTGGCCACGTTTCATGCAGTCAAGAAGTATAGGGATGAATGTCAAAGGAAGTAGGTCAGTTGACTTCCTACCTCCATCCTTTTGTGCAGTTTAGGACCCATGCTGTAGTACTGCCTGCTTTCAGGGTAGGTCTTCCACTTCAATTCACCTAATCTAAGATACCTCCCCAGCTGTGTTTCCATAGAAATTCTAAAGCCTGTCAAGTTGACAGCATTAACCATCAATGTAGGTACTTAATCAATGCAATGCTCTAAAGTTCCCCAACACCCCAGAAGCTGTGTGCAGTAAATGACTCCCTTTCTCCTCTGGAAATACCATAGTTCACATAAACAGTGGTTTTCAGATGGGAAGCTTAATAAAGAGAGGCCCATGGTTGGAGTGACTAACTGCTTAATGCTGAGAAGCAAAACAAAAGTGAAGAATGCTTTCTGTGGGTCAGGGAGTTAGCTTAGATGAACACTAAGCCAATAAAATGCAAATGCCATTACTGAAGACTGGTGACCTCACGAGCAGGGTGAAGTGCACCCATAGTCGTGCTCTCAAGATTGACTGAAAAACTATTACCCTTAAAATGCCTCTCCTCTGACTCCTTTCACAGGGCAGCAGAGCTATAAAAGTGTGGTGCATTATTTCCTGGTAAGCCACAATGGAAATGTTCTGGAATTGTACAGAAGACTGTTAACAATTCATCATAGTTTATTCGCTTACAATAAACTCCTAGAAAGCCATAATGGTCTGTCATCTATTACATAGTACTGTTGACCTTTTTAGATGTTACACAGGCTCCAAAGGCTTGCTAATGGCACAGAGGCTATAGAATCTTTATACAATCATGTTTAACTGCACCTGAAAGAGTGGGATCTTCTAGAGGTGCAGACGCACTTTGATTCTTTGTATGTGTATTTTGTATGTTTGTGTTTATGTGTGTTATATGTATATATATATATATATACACACACACATATACATAAATAGGTAGATATACATACATATTTATGTTCATGGAGGTATATGCACATGTGTGATTATACAAGTGGAGATTAAAGGCCAACATTAGTGTCTTCCTTCTTTGTCCTTTTCTTTATTATTTTGAGACAGGTTTTCTCATCAAAGAGATCTTTTGCCCCTGTTTGGTGGTCCATCCAATAAATGCCAAAGGTCTTCCTGTCTTTGCCACATCAGTGCTAAGGTTACAGACAGATGTTGTTGCACCTAGATTTTCCATGGGTGTTGGGATCTGGAGTCAGGTTCTCATGTCTGCTCAACATGAGCTGCATGCCCAGCCCCACCGGTCTGGTTCTTTCATCTTCTCTTTTTCAAAAGTACAGCAAAGGCCTCTGGGTTTTTCTTTATCGAGACTGATGACAATCCATAAATAATCATTCTTGAATTCAATTTATAAGGAATTTTTCAACTGATGTATGATAGTATGTGTATGTTCCCATCCCTGATGACTCCACTGAGAACTTCAAATTAGCAAATCAAACAAAATATGTTAGACTATGACCACGTAATTTGCAAAAATCACTATTAACTTCCCTATCACAAGCTAAATTTATTGTTTCATTAACTACTAGAAAATAAGGATCAACACTTTAAAAGGGGGTAAGTAAGAAAACTTATAAATGATTCTTATAGTGAGTTTGAAATGAATTTGTTTTTCCATTATGTGAATGTCATGGCTTTCCTTTTCTCACTAGAACCCATAATTTTTATTCCCATTTATTTAATAGTTTTATTAATTTTCTCTCTTTCCCCATCAAATCACACTTTTCTCGAATTTTCCAAGTTTGATGCACCTCCTTCTTGACAAAGGGATAACTGAATTAAAAAAAACAACACAGCAGGGCTGAAGATGGGTGTGAATAAAATGCTTTCTGTGCAAGAATGTGAAGATAAGTTTGAGGCTCAAACCCATGAGAAAATAGCTAGACATGGTGGCAATAGTGGGATGCCTGGTACAATAGAGGCATGGTTGTTGTAAGGGTAACTGACAGCTTTTCGTTTGGCTTCAAGGGATATACTACACAGAGAGTAATTCACTTTTATGTATTGTAAAGTTGTCAAAAGCCTGTGGTTTGGAGATGTTAGGTCTTAGGGTAACCTACTACTCCTGTCTTACTAAATAGATATGATATCCTTGTTAAAAGAAATTGCAGTAACATTAACTGAGAGCATTCGCATGCTAAATGGAGACTGCTAACTAAATCCAAGATAAAATGAAAGGTTTATGAAATATTTATTTCACACAATTTGTGTTCTATTGACTATGTATTTAAGTAATACTTGTTAATATCTAGAGCCACTTCCCATAGCGCATTTACAAGGAATGTTTAAACCAGATTCTGGCCATATGTATATAAACCTGGAGCTTTGAGCATTCTTAGACCTGGGTAGAACAGAGAAGATAGAGCCATGAAGTCAGCACACATCACTCTTGTGGCAACTGACTATGTGCATATGACTCCATTCAGGCTTCATCATAGAAACTGGCTAATAACAACATACATTTCATTAGGCTACAGTTGGAATTCAATGCAATGCATGCAAGCACATGGAGGAGAGACTGCATTCTTCTTAGCAGTCTTGGTGTGAGTTGGAGCCACTTGGGCTATAACAGAACATTAGAAGAGTTTGCCTTGATAACAGGATAATTGTACCTTTTTCAGGAGATACATGGCCAATAAGTGAAGGAAACGAACAACTTCAAGTTCTTGCCATTCTCACAAATTAAAAATTTCACAGTTGTTTGAAAATCCCCTCCCATGTTCAGATGCCTTTAACTTTGCAAAGGAGAAAATTATGACTCTATTCAGTCATAAATATATAGAATAGTTTGCCAGTGGTCAGTGTATATATTAAAGGATTGGATGGATAGAAAATGTTTGGATAAAAAGTGCATTTGACTTAGTACCCAAGGGGAACAGTTCAGTCAGCCAGGCTGAAGTCCAAGTTGAGCTATCAGTCTAGGAAACAAATGGTAGAACAAAGACAAGTATCTTCTGTTATTTTACCAGAATGATTAGGACCCCAGGCATGTATTTTCCTCATGTATGAGTGCAAGCAAGTTGCATTCTCCTTAAAATTAAGAATAACAGGAATAGCACTCAGTAGAGAGGTCTTGTGGATGTTTTCAATTAAATCTCAATGGCTTATAACAATATATTTATTTTTTTGTTTCAGAACCTAGTAAAGAATAACATCACAGGGTGCCACAAGCATTGTATTATACAAGGAACCTGTGAAATAAACTGAAAAATGGGAAAAGTATATAAAAACAGACATCAGCTTCACTCATATTTTAAAAGATTTTTTTCTATGTTTGCTTTATTTCCATCTAAAATTCACAGTTATTCCCAAGGAAAGCTGAAGAATGCTCTGAGAGCAAAAAAAAATTTAAGAAAAGAGGAATTTCATACTTGTCATGATGAACAGATGGCCATGGTCATTTCCATGATTCTGTGGCTCCAGGATTTTTGTCACTCAAGATTATGTTCCATGCACCTCTGTTATTGACGCTATTCTGATTCCTACCTCAGAAGCATTCTATTTGTTTGCCTATTCCACAGAGTCTTGTTCTAACTATTCACTAGAGAAACATCTTCTCCCCCACATTAGGTACATGTTAGCCAAATGCACCTGAATGTTTCTCCCTTTTGTGACTGACTTTTGCCCAGATCCTCCCCCCTTTTTTTGTGGAGTTTCCTGTCATTCTGATACTGAATTATTGCTGTACATTCTATATATTCTATAGAATAAAGAAATGGTCTATTATTTGATGGCTACCACAATGCATATTTGAAGTTTGTTATCTGTTAGTGATGTAAAATGTTTTAATATTTTTCTATTTTGAGATTTATTCTGATAATTTTGAAATTGAAGACCACAACCTACTTTGTAGTTTATAAAACATAACTGCCAATAAAGAGTGTTTTCTCCTTTCCATGTATCTCTTATTGTCCTTTTCATTTTGTTTTCATAGCTCTTCATTAAAATGCCCAATATTAATTGGCATTGATTGTCTTAGAGATTTTGAATTTTATTCTTCTGCAATAAATGGAGAGGTACGTGGCAGAATATGCTTGTTATTACAGCTCCTTGGGATGCAGAGGTAGAAGCATTGCAAGTTTTAGACTAAGTTGAGAACCTATCAAAACCACATCATGGAAAGAAAATAAATATACAAGAAAAGAGGCTGATTGGGCAAAGAGATATTAGCAACATGTTATTGGTTTTGATCTGCATTAAATGATGGATGAGTTTATACACAGGTTAAGATGTTGTATTTCTAGGTTATTCTATTTTATGTGAACAAAAGAGATTGTGTTCAAAAAAATTAAATATTAAGTGTATCAACTTACTAATTTAATCAAACATATCATAAATCAATGATACAATCTCATCTGAAAACTTAATTGTGCTTAAAAATGAGTTCTGCATAATTACTGTGACAGTGTAGTCTCCCTCCATGCTCAGGGCCTAATCCTCATGAGAAGTGGCCATCAAGCATGGGCATACATAATTATTCTTGTGGGCCAGTGAACTGCTCATTAGGTTACAGTGTGTTGTGCCCATGCCTGACAACCTGAGTTCCATTCTTAGACCTACCAAGAAAGGAGAGAGTCGGCTCTTAAAGAAAGTTGTTTTCTAAATTATTCTGGGCTCTTAGGGGGTACACAGAGACTTTTCTGTCAACCAGGAGCCTGTATAAGACAGACCTAGGCCCTCTGAACATATGTTACAGTTATGTAACAGTTTTCTCTTGGGACTCCTAACAGAAGGAGCAGGGACTAACCCTGACTCTGTTGTCTGCTTTTGGGAATTGTTCCTCCTACTGAGTTGCCTTATCTAGATCTAATAGGAGAGGAGGTGCCTAGTCTTATACAACTTAATGTGCCATGGCTGGTTGATATTCATGGGAGGCCTGCCCTTCCTTAAGAGAAATGGAAGAGGAGGGATGGGGAGGGGTGTGTGGAGATGAAAGAATCAGGAGGAGAGGAGGGAGGAGAAACTGTGCTTAGGATGTTAAAAATTAAAAAAAAAATAAAGCACACAGGAAAAGTTGTTTTCCAACCTCCAGACATGCACTGTAGCCTGTGCTCATGTGTGTGCATGCACACACAAATAATAAATAAAATATTCTTAAAATCCCGCATGCACATAACATTTATATCTTATTTGAAGACTGAAACAAGAATATGAAAAATAACATAACACTGATTTGATCTACATTTTTTGAAATGCATGAACAAATGTAGTGATATCTCATGTTTTTAAAAAGTAGCATATTTTTCTACTTCAGTAAACAATGGAATCCAGAAGGATGTGTGTGTGTATTGTAAATATATCTCCTATCATAAATATGAAATTATTGTAACTCATTTTTCTCTAAACCATCTTTCATTTTGGTAACATAATTATAGTAGAACATCAAGCCTACAATGATGCTGAGATCACATTTATACATCACTCCAACTTCTTGTTTAGAGTTTACATTGTTATTGACCTCTATATTACTTGGCTATTGACAGCTACCTCAGGAGGAGTTGCACCACTGTGTGGACTGAGATTTTATCACCAGGCTATTTCTTCTTACACAGCCTTTCTGAATTAGCATTGCCACAAGGAAGAAAATGTCACTTTTTAAAGCAGTTATTGTGAAGTTGGGGCACAGCTCAGTTGACAGAGTTTTTGTCTAGGTTGTGTAAGTCCCTGAATTTGTTCTCTATCATTACATGAAACTGCTGTAGTGGCACATGCCTATCATTCCAGTGCTCAGGAAGTGGAGACAAAATAATCAGGAATTCAAAATCATCCTTGGATACATAGGAAGTTCAAGATGAGGCTTTGCCTCAGCAACAACAAAAACCAAACAAAAATAATGTTCTTTGATAAATGAAAAGAAAAAGCTCAATTATATAAATGGAAGCAAATTTGCTAGTTGGCAAAGTTGAATGATCTAGCTAGAAACCTAGTGCAATGGAAACTCTCAGAAATCTACAAAGGTGACGCTAGCTAAAACTTGTAGTAATGGGGGATAAAGAACAATTTCCCATAACCAGGCAAGACTTTTAGTAGAGGCATTGGAATACCAAGCCAATCACATAAACTTCAACCTACAATTTACCATGCCTACAAGATGTGCTGTGGTAAAAGGTGGCACAGAAATTGTGGGAATGTCCAAGCAATGACTGGTCCAACCTCAGATCCATGCCATGAGAGAGAGTCGAGTCCTGACACTACCTGGAGGGCTAGGATCGAGAGGCTGGGTAGAACAGAGACTTAGGATAGAATCAATCATGACTGGCAAGACAAAATCAGCAAACTAACAAACAAAAATTGTCAAAGGAATGATGCTTAATGATATTTTGCTATACTCATAGATTGGTGCCTAGCCCATTTGTTATCAAAGAAGCCAGTAGACTTGGATTTTTCACAAACCTACTTAATTTAGGGTTTTTCAATACCTTTACCTCTCTTCCAAACCCTGACCTTAGGTAGGGGATTAGTAAGGAAAAGGGCCATAGAACTTTTTTGTCTATTTCCTACTGATTAGGGTCTATGGTTCCTTCGGGGATTTCCAACTCAGTCTTCAGGATACCAGCAGTCCAGTTCAAAAGCCAATACCAATCAACAGCAATACAAATCAACAGACTCAGTTAGATTTCCCCAAGTTCTCTAGAACATTTTTCATTATGAAGTCAACTGTCAAAGCATGAAGATCAGCACAGTGATGTTGGTCCAAAAAATTATGTCTCACTATCTGTGGGCTTCTTTCCTCTCCTCAGAGTCCACCCATGGATGTTCTCAGCTGGCCAAAGTCATGCCCCTACCATGAGAGAACTCACAGCAAAACATCACATGCCCTCTTTACAAGACACCCTCCAGCAAATCATCATACACCCTTCCACAAGACAGCTTTTAGCAAAGCATCACATGACTCAATTCAATTGGGTCTTCAAAGAAAACAGAAACTTCTACTTCAAGGTTTCATCCAGAGACTGATGAGAGCAAATGCAGAGACCCACAGCCAAACATTAGGAAGAATGAGGAAAATCCTGCTAAAGAATGGTAGGAAAGAGAGTAGAAAGTAGTGGAGTTAAGGACACTGCAAGGAAACTGTCAGAATCAATCATTCTGTGCTCATAGTGGTTCACAGAGACAGAACTGAAAACCAGGGAGCCTGCATGGGACTTACTTAGGCCTTCTGCATATGTTGCATAGATTGGGTCTTATGTGTATACCAGATTTTGGTTTATGCTCTATTCCTTTTGAAAAGTACATTTAATCATTCTCAGAAAAGATCCCTGTGCCCAGATTTTGTTTTGCTTTGTTTTTGTTTTTAAACTCCTGTCCCCTTCAGGTCTTTCTATCTCCCCATTCTTTCATAAGAGTCCCTGCACTCTGCCCAAAGTTTGGCTATGAGTCTCAGCCTCTGATTTGATACCCTGCTGGGTAGAGTCCTTCAGAGGCCCTCTGTGGTTGGCTCCTGTTTTCTTCCTCTTCTGATATCCATCCCATTTGCCTTTCTGAGTGAGGATTGATCATCTTACTGTGGGTCCTCCTTCTTGATTAGTTTCTTTAGGTATACAGATTTTAGTATGATTAACTTATATTATATGTCTAATATCCACTTATAAGTGAGTATATACCATGTGTGTCTTTCTACTTCTGGGATGCTTCCATCAGGATGATCTTTCCTTGATCCCACCATTTGCCTGCAAATTTCATGATTTCCTTGTTTTTAATTGCTGAGTAGTATTCCATTATGTAAATGTACTACAATTTCTGTATCTATTACTCAACTGAGAGCATGATTCTCCAACCAAGGACTGAATGGAGATAACCTAGAACCCCTGCATAGAGGTAGCCCATGGCAGCTCAGTCTCCAAGTGGATTCCCTAGTAATGGGAACAGGGACTCTCTCTGACATGAACTCAGTGGCTGGCTCTATGATCACCTCCCCCTTAGGGGGATGCAGCCTTACCAGGCCACAGAGGAAGACAATGCAGCCAGTCCTGATGAGACCTGATAGACTAGGATCAAATGGAAGGGGAGGAGGACTTCCTCTATCAATGGACTTGGGGAGGGGCATGGGTGGAGCAGTGGGAGGCATGGTGGGATTGGGAAGGGACAAGGAATGGGGACACAGTTGGGATACAAAGTGAATAAACTGTAATTAATGAAAATAAATTAATTTCTTTAAAGTGCATTTAATTTTCTTTTTAAATGAGTGATCTATTTCTTCTACCTTGTCTTTGAAACTTGATATTCTCCATTACACTTGATACATACTAGTGATATTTTCCCCTCATCTTTTTGTTTGACTTCATGAGTTTTCATTTTGAGTTTTATTTTACTTTTGCTTTTCTTCGGAGATCCCATTTCTTTATTACATTTCATTTTCACCTCTTGAAATGTTTTCATTACTTTATTCAACTCTGTGATTTTGCATTTCTCTTTCAGGCATTTGTTCACAATCTCTCTCAGTCCCTTGAATGTATTTATAGTTTAACTTTTAAAATCATTGTCTTTGGCATTAATTAAGTTGGTTTTCTCAGGGAACATGACAATAGGGGTGCTAATTATGGAGGAGACATTTGTTTTGTTTATTCACTGTGTATGTTCTGATGGGACCTAGGCATCTGGAATTTCCTCATTGGCAGTATTTATTGGTGTGGCTATCTGGTCTATGAGATTGTAGTCTAGCTGAATGGTGCTGTTTATTTTATTTTATTTTATTTTATTTTATTGTAGTCCAGCTGAATGGTGCTGTTTATTTTATTTTGGGGCTACTCTGTGTTAGTGAATGGGGTGTCAGAAATTGTCTCAGTTTTGCTAATGATAGGTATAACTTCTGCTCTAAGAGTAAACTTCTTTCAGGCTTAGAAGATGGTTTCTGATAATCCTCAGAAGTTGGTAGAGGCCTCTGCAGCTGGTCATTTCATTTAAAAGACAAATTCACTTAAATCATACTACATCTGATAATCCATTCTTGAAAATTTGCATCTATCTATCTATCTATCTATCTATCTATCTATCTATCTCTCTGGGAGTGATGCACTTGTCACAGTGGTATATGGAGGGCAGAGTAAAATTTGTGAGAATCAGTTCTCTCCTTTTACCTTGTGGACTCTGTGGAATCAAACGTTAGTTGTCATGTTTGGAAGCAAGAGCCTTTACCTACTGAGAATCTCACTGGCCTCCCCACTCCTTCTGTTTTGACTAATAGTTTCAACATTTTATAAAATATTTTATTTATTTTTAGAAAGAGCTATTTCATTACTACTTTATGTATATGAGTGTTTTGTGTGCATGAATAGATGTGTACCACATGTAGAACTGGTGCCCTCCAAGTCCAGAAGAGGTCATCAGGTTCCATGGAACTGGAATCACAGGATGTCTCTAAGTCACTGTGAGTGCTGAGAATTGGACCCATCCCTCAGCAGAAACAGCAGTTTCTCTTAACTATTGAGCTATCTCCAGTCCCTGGTTTTTTACCTTAGCATATGCTTACACTCTTCTGGGAGTTTGGAAACCTTATTTTGTGCTTTCAAGCTTTTTCCTTAATATTATTTAGTTATTTTTATTGATATAGTAATACTATATGTAACCACATATTATCTGACTATGAAATTCTGACCTAATGATTATTGTTCTACTATGAAAGATGAACTAATTTCCACGGTTGTGTTGCTTTTGCTAACATTCCCTTCCTTTACCTAAACCCTGGTCTTTATGCTGTTTCTCTTTTCCTCACACAGGAGCCAGTTTTATGATACCTTTGCACTTTAGGTAACATGTGTCTGAGCTTGTCCATGTGGTTCTGAGTGTCTCTCTATTCACTGTGTAGGGTTCTGTTAGAGAAAAATAAGGAGAATGCTAATTTATTCAAAACAGCAGGGTTCTTATATTTACAATTAAACTTTTAGACACATGTCAGCAGGGATAGATCCCTTTCAATTTTCATTTTTGTTGTTTTGAAATACATCTAGAGGAGAGATTAGAATAGAAATGTTTTCCTCCATCTTTAATTAGAAGCTTCACACTATTAGAGCACAGGTCCTCTAGCTTCCTCTCAACTCTTTCGCATAAATCAGGTTAAACCTTCTGTAACTGTCTCTGAGATACAGAGTTGAAAACAAGCTGTGGTGTAAACTTTAACTTTCCATCCCATTGTGGCAACTGCAGAATTAGTTTATTTGGTGCCACCTAACTTCTGTGCCCATAGACCAAGCCAGGCTTGATCAGGTGATCTGAAGGTCACTTACCCACTCCTGAAAAAGCTTTAGGAGTCCAAAACTCCCTTTGCTCTCTTTAATTAAAGAACAAGTTCCTCTCTCTCTCTCTCTCTCTCTCTCTCTCTCTCTCTCTCTCCCTCTCTCCTTCTGTTGTCGAAGCTCCATTCTGGCTGCCTATTGCCTCCTGTATTATTCTTCCACTTTTAAGGCCAAATCATGTTTGCCTATAATTTCTGGGCTAATCACTAATGAAGTTCCTATGGAGAGTAGTTTCATATAAGCTCCTTTCACTAAAACTGCATTTCATTTAATTTCTAATATGCGATAGTTTTTAAAATAAAAGTTGAAAAATAGGGAGATAGTAAGACCTGGAGAGGACAGTGTTAGGCAACGTGCGCCTGTGAAGATTACAGGAGGGGTTCACAAATCATACCACAAGATCGGTTCCACGTGAGAGGTTTATTAGGGGAAGGGAAAAGGGGTCTCAGAGAGACAGGCAGAAGAGAGAGAGTGAGAGGAGGGGCTCCAGGAGTTCTCTTATAAGGTGACCAGGGCATGTGCAGGTAGTTCCAGGTGATCAGCAGGTGGTCTGGTGGCTTCACAAATGCCTGATAACTAGTTTGTCAGGTCCCTTGGGGCTGGCCGTAGAGGTGCTTGCTTACTAATCCCAACAGACAAGAGCTCTACAAGGACAGCGACAGATCCAAAAAGTCTGGGCACAGGGTTTTTTTCTGAAACTGACAGTCCAGCCAAGGACCACTCATGGAGATAGCTTGGAACCCATGCACAGAGGTAGCCCATGGCTGTTCAGTATCAAAGTGGCCTCCATAGTAATGGGGACATGGACTGTCTCTGACATAATCTGATTGGCCTGCTCTTTGATCACCTCCTCCTGAGGGGGAAGCAGCCTTACCAAGCCACAGAAGAAGACAATGCAGCCACTCCTGATGAGACCTGATATACCTGATAGGATCAGAGGGAAGGGGAGGAGGACCTCTGTTTTCAGTGGACTTGGAGAGGGACATGGGTGGGGAAGAGGGAGGGTGGCTTTAGGAGGGGAGGAGGGAGGGAAGTACAGGGGAGATACAAAGTGAATAAACTGTAATTAATAAAAAAAATAAGTAAAATGCTAAAAAGGTGAAAAATAAAACTAAAATATAAAACTAAGTTATATGAATTTGACATTAGCTTTTTGAAATTCATGAAGAAAAAGTACTGTTGTTAAGTTCATGTACTTGAGTTGTCAAAGTGTATTATTTGATTTTTCTTATTTTTTAAAACAGATGTTTTCATTTGGGAATTTTAATTAACTGTGTAAAGAGACTTATCGCATGTCATTTGTAGATTTAAAATAACAAGAATAAAACTCAGAAAGAAAATCTTTCCCTTTATCTTGTGTCCAACTGATAACATTTGCCTAGAGGGCATGGTGGGGGAATTCTGTCTAACTACAGTAGTCTTTGCAGAATTAATAAGGCTTTCCGAAAGGCTCACTTAAAATTTAACAAGGCCTACTAAGACAGGTCAGAGGGTAAAAGCACTTGTCATGAAAATCTGGTGATCTGAGTTTGATCACCAGATACACATAAAATATATATACATGTAGTGGTGTGCATCTGTAATTCCACATAAGGTAGGAGGTGAGACAGAGGAACCATGGAGAAGCTTATGAGCCAGTTGGTCTAGAGTATGGAGAATGTCAAAAATCACACAAGAACACTGCCTTAACACTAAATAGAAACAGACCATGATATGTACCTATACATATACAGATACACATCATGTGCACAAACAACACACATGTACACACACTCATACTCATGTGTACACACATGCACTCTACATAACGAATACACTCATGCAAATACACACAAAGACACACACAACTTTTTTCAACGTGAAAGTAGACAACTCAAGAAAAATAAACATTGACTTTAAAGAAGGCAGCCTAGAAGTTCCTATGAATCATCTGAAGGAAAGGGCGGGCATGGGAGCGTTAGCAGGCCTTCTGGTGCTGGCCTCCTTGGTTTGCCTGTGGTGTATATGCAAGATTAGAGTCTCACAACAGCGTAATGCAGCCATGATCATTCAGGCCTTTACAGCCATTGAAGCAGGACAGTCTCCCCAAGCATGGTGGCTACCATAAAAAGCTAAAATGTTACGCTCAGGATGTGAGGCTAAGCACTGCACTCAGGGTCAGCCACTTCCGACCCAGAGAAGAGCAAGTCTGATTGCATGCGGGTTGATGCCCCAGGTCCCGCCTCTGAGAAAAAGGTATCAGATGGGTCTGATGCTCTTTGGGTGGATGACACCTAAATGAACATCTGTACAAAGTCCCAATTTATTTCTAATATCAGAGATCAGACCTCTACTCTTGCCTGATGCATCTAAAACAAAAAGGGGGAACTGTAGAAAGCTGCATAATGCTGTGCCTTAAAGATGGAGCTGGTTTCCGCCTTCCACCTTCCCGATGGTGAGTGCTCTCTGTCACAAACAACTCCACATTTGGCTAAGGCTGAGGATCTGGCTTGCTTCCATGTATGTGGACCTATCTGCATTGCCCACGTGGCACGCTGGGGTTGGCTACCCAGAGGCTATTTAAGCTGTGGGCTGGCTTTCCCCAGGGTCCGATGATTGTTCAAGGTTCCTGAATAAACTGCATTGAAAAAAAAAAAAAGACAAGGTGTCCATCCATGACCAGTACAGGCAAACATGGACATCTAACAAAAGATGGCATTTGCATATGGCTGAAGATGGCATTTGAATATGGCTAAATGAAGGAGGCACTCATCATTGAATGTGAGTAAATTGAAGCCAGACCACTACTTCATTAGGCAAAGCAGCATGTTTTCAAGTCAAATCTTCCCTCCATTTTGGAGATTGCCTTTGTCAATATGGTGTTCCAGGAGGAGTGACACAATTCTTTTCCTTTCTCTTCAGCTGCTTGTGTACTTGTTTCAGTACTCACTTTTGTGTTAGATACAAAATTATCTGACAAGATAAAAGTGAAATGACAGTTTCTAAGAAACCTTTGATGGCTAATATGGTTTCAGCAACATTGGTTGTATAGTCAATGTCTCGAAGCCAGAGAACTCTCTACATGAGTCATTATCACCTCTCTTCACAGTGCCTATTGTGATAATCATTGTGTTCTCAGAGACTGAGCCTTTCTTCTTCCTTTTCCTGGGTTGGTATCAAACCATGAGCATTTTGTCAGTGAGCTGTGTTCTTACCTTGTGGTTCATATTTGGAGAGGCCTACAGGAAGGTTTGGTTCACCTGCCTGGAGAAAGGCAGAAGCTAACCAGCAGCCATGTGTTTGTGCCTGTGCGTATGTATGTGTGTGCATGTGTACATGATTTTGCATATGACTCAGAAAACATGTAGAGGTTGGAGGACAAGTCCAGAATGTCAGCTGTTTTCTTCTTCCACAGGTTCTAGGAATAAACTAGGGTCATCAAGCTTGCCTGTCAAGCACGTGAAAGTCTTCTGATCCATCTCTCTAAGTCTCTTTATTACATTATTATATCTTTTAGCCCCCTCCCTCACCTCCTCCAGTTCCCACCCTACTTCCCTCTTCCTCAGCAGTTTCTCTTCCTTAGTCCAGTAATAGGGGAAATCCTCTTCTCTTGCTGTCTGACCCTAGCCTATCAAATCCCATCAGGACTGCCTGGATCCTCTTCCTATGGCCTGGTTAGGTCACCCCACCAGGGAAAAGTGATCAAGGTGCAGGCAACCCAGTCCATGTCAGAGACTGCCTCTTCCCCCGTTACTTCGGAACCCACATAGAGACTAAGCTGCCTATGCACTGCATCTTTGGTTGATGCATCAATATCTGCAGTCCTCCCTGGACCTTGTTTTTTATTTTCTGTTTTGTTTTTTAATTTTTATTTATTTGTTTGTTTGTTTGGCTTTGGCTCTTTCCCCTCCAGGACCTTTGATATCCTACTTCTTCCGTAAGACTCCCTGCTCTATGTTTAAAGTCTGGCTGTGAATCTCTGCATCTGCTTCAATCCCCTGCTGGTCAGAGTCTTTTAGAGGACTTCTGAGGTAGACTCCCTTTCTGTTCCATCTTTTCTACTGTTTCCAGTGTCTATTCTGTTTTTCCTTCCGAATGAGAATTAAGCATCTTCTCTAGGGTCCTGCTTATGGTTTAACTTATTTAGGTCTGCAGATTTTAGTCTGTTTATCCTATATTATATGACTAATATCTGCTTATAAGTGAGTATATAACATGCAAGTCTTTCTGCTTCAGGGGTATCTCACTTAGGATGATCTTTTCTAGATCCATCCATTTGCTGCAAATTTCATTATTTCTTTGTTTTTAATAGCTGAGTAATATTGCATTGTGTAAATATACAATAATTTCTATATCGATTTTTCAGTTGAGGGACATCTAGGTTGTTTGCAGATTCTGGCTATTAACTAGTAAAGCTGCTATGAAAATAGCTGACTAAATTTCTTAGTTTCTCTCTGTAGTTTGATGTTGGCTATAGGCCTGTATGTTGCCTTTCCTATGTTTAGGTATATGCCTTGTATCCCTAATCTTTCCAAATCTTTAAACATGAATGTTTAAAGTTGGAGGTTGGATTTTGTCAAATGCTTTTTCGTCATCTAAGGGGATAGATGATCATGTGTTTTTTTCTTTGAGTTTGTTTATATGGAGGATTACAATGATGGATTTCCATATGTTGAACCACCCATGCATACTCTGGATGAAGCCTACTTGGTAGTGGTGGATGATATCTTTGACATGGTTTTGGATTTGGTGTATAAGTATTCTATTGAGCATTTTTGTGTCAATGTTCATAAGAGAAATTGGTCTGAACTTTTCCTTCTTTCTTGGATGTTTTTCTGGTTGAGGTATCAAAGTGACTGTGGCCTCATAGAATGTGGTAATGTTCCTTCTGTTTCTATTTTGTGGAATAATTTAAAGAGAATTGGAGTTACCTCTTTGAAAGTCTGATAGAATTTTGCACTGAAACCATCTGGCCTTGGGCTATTTTTTTTTTTTTTTTTTTGGAAGGGAGACTTGATGATAGCTTCTATTTCATTGGGGGATATAGGACTATTTAATCTATTTACCTGATCTTGATTTAATCTTAGTAAATGGAATCTATCAAGAAAATTGTCCATTTAATTTAGATTTTCAAATTTAGTGGCATATAGGCTTTTGTTGTAAGACCTAATGATTGTTTGGATTTCCTCAGTGTCTGTCATTATGTCCCCATTTTCGTTTCTGATTTTGGTGATTTGGAAAGCTTCTCTCTGCCTTTTAGTTAGTTTGGCTAAGGGTTTGTTTATCTTGTTGATTTTTCTCAAAGAACCAATTCTTGGTTTCATTGTTTTTTTGAATTGTTCTCTTTGATACTAATTTATTGATTTCAGCTCTGAGTTTGATTATTTCCAGCTGTCTACTCTTCTTCATTATGTCTGTTTCTTTGTTGTTGTTGTTTTTAATTTATTATTTTAAAATTTTTTATTTTGACAGCGGCACAGCGGACTCATCTTTCTCAGCGCAGACCTAACTGCCTGGGGTATACAGCCGCTGAGACTGAGCCCCAAGCACTTTAGCGGCAGACAAAAGCCAGCAGTATGTGTCCTGGAGTCCCAGATTCACACAGTGTCTGCACCATCTTCCCAGGGCGCGAATCTGCTAGACACCATACTAGGTCCACAGGATCGCCATCACTGACGGTACGGCCCGCCCAATCCCACAGTGACAGAGAATACGCTATATACTCACCAAAACCAGGCAAAAACGTCATACAACCTGGACACACCAGGCGCTGGGCCTCCCAAGCTTGGAGAGCACAAAGAAGAGATCCCAGGACTTCCCAGAAAGCATTGGGACTAGCAACCCAGTCTCCAGTTACAGCGGGACATGGCAGCGGAGCAGCACTGAACTGGCGAGGCACCACAGCCCTCCAGTTTAAGACTAACCAGGGCCAAACCAGAGAACAGAGAGCCTGGTTACCCCATCCCTGCTGAAGTGACCACCCTGAAATCTCCAGCTGCAGCAAGACCTCAGAATCTGGCAGTGACAGCAGCACAGAACTGGCGGAACACATCAAAGAAGCAGGGCCAAACCAGAGAGCAGAGAGCCCCGGATACCAAGATCTCTGCCAAGAGACCTGCCTGTAAGTGAGTGCACCCTTGAGAATCTGCAGTTCCAGACCCTGGGTCCTTCTAAATCAGAAGCCAGGCATCGAACCCCCCTCCCACCCACATACCCACTTTGGGAAAGAGAGGGGCACTAGGGACATTGAAGTTCCTGCCCTGTGGGCCTGATTGAGGAGTTAAGACAATTAATACCAGAAATTGCACTGCGATCATCATTAGCGCCTGCGACATATACAGTGCAGAGCCCCTCCCACACACTCAAGGGTTCAACATTAGCCATCACTCTGTCCCTCAAGAAACTCATTCACTCACACTTACACACACAGACACACACACACGCGTGGGCACACACGCTTACATTTGCCCCGTTTGCGCCTGCGTACTTTCCTCCCACAGGTACAGCTAGTCCTCAGCACACGCTGAGAGTGCTCAGCTTCCTGAAGAAGTCTCCAGACACCAGAGAGAGACAGCACCAGTCTGATCTGCAGAATCCAGAAACAAACAGGGAAGGTTTCAGATAAGCCAATGGCCAGGGGTAGGCGAAAGAACACTTCCAACATAAATCAGTACATCATGACTTTACCAGCAAACCCCAAAATCGATGGATACACCAATTCAGCAGAAGCACGGGAAAATGATTTTAAAGCCACGCTTGCCCAATTATTTGAGGCTCATAAGGAGGAAATGAACAAGTCTTTCAAAGAGATGGCCAGTCAATTGGAGGCAAAGAAAGAAGAAATAGACAATATCCTTAAAGAAACACAGACAAACATAGCCAAACAAATAGATACACAAGTAGAGGAAAAATTAGTGGCATATAAGAAGGAAATGAAAAAAGAAATAGAGGCCATCGTAGAGAGACAGGAATCCAAATTCAAACACATGAAAGAAATGGTGCAAAGCATGAAAACAGAATTAGAATCAATAAAGAAAACACAAAATGAGAAAACCCTTGAGCTGGAGAACTTGGAGAAAAGATCAGGAACCACAAAAGTAAGCATCACCAACAGAATACAAGAGATGGAAGAGAGAATCTCTGGAGCTGAAGACACACTTGCAGAAATGGATACTTCTCTCAAAGAAAAAGTAAAATCAGAAAAGTTCCAATCACAAAATATCCAAGAAATCAAGGATGCTATGAAAAGACAAAATCTAAGAATAATAGGAATTCATGAAAAAGAAGACTCCAGACTCCAAGGTCCAGAAAATATTTTCAAGAAAATCATAGAAGAAAATTTTCCCAACTTAAAGAAAGAGAAGTCCATAAATATACAAGAGGCCTACAGAACTCCAAATAGACTAGACCAGAAAAGAAACACATCACGTCACATCATAGTCAAAACACTAAATCTACAGAACAAAGAAAAGATATTAAAAGCAGCAAGGGAAAAAGGCCAAGTAACATATGAAGGTAGACCTATCAGAATCACCCCGGACTTCTCATCAGAAACTATGAAAGCCAGAAGGGCCTGGGCAAGTATCATGGAGACTCTAAGAGATCACAAATGTCAACCCAGACTACTATACCCTGCAAAGCTTTCAATCAACATAGATGGAGAAAACAAAATATTCCATGACAAAACTAAATTTACACAATATCTACACAGCAAACCATCCCTACAGAAGATACTAGAAGGAAAACTCCAATCCAATGAAAACAAATTCACCCAAGAAAACAGGGCATACAGGTAATGTCCCAACAAAAATGAAAAGAAAACAAGCAATGAAACAGGGTTAGATCATCGACTCCATTACAAAAGGAACTAACATGCATTGGTCACTATTATCTATCAATATCAATGGACTCAACTCACCAATAAAAAGACACAGGCTAACAGAATTGTTAAGGAAACAGGATCCAACATTCTGTTGCATCCAAGAAACACACCTATGCAACAAAGACAAACACTACCTCAGAGTAAAGGGCTGGAAAACTGTTTTTCTTTTTTTTTTTTTTTCAATGCAGTTTATTCAGGAACATTGAACAATCCTCGGACCCCGGGGAAAGCCAGCCCACAGCTTAAATAGCCTCTGGGTAGCCAACCCAGGCGTGCCACGGGGGCAATGCAGATAGGTCCACATACATGGAAGCAAGCCAGATCCTCAGCCTTAGCCAAATGTGGAATTGTTCATGACAGAGAGCACTCACCATCGGGAAAGTGGAGGGCGGAAACCAGCTCCATTTTAAGGCATAGTATTCCGCAGCTCTCTACAGTTCCCCCTTTTTGTTTTTCAAGCAAATGGTTCCAGAAAACAAGCTGGAGTAGCCATCCTAATATCTAATAAAATAGACTTTCAACCCAAGTTAATCAAAAACGATAAGGAGGGCCACTATATTCTCATCAAAGGAAAAATCCACCAAGAGGACATCACAATCTTGAATATCTATGCCCCAAATACAAGAGCACCGACATTCGTAAATGAAACATTATTAAAGCTTAAATCATACATTGATCCTAATACCTTAATACTGGGAGACTTCAACACTCCACTCTCACCAAGGGACAGATCAACTAGACAGACACCAAATAGGGAAATAAAAGCACTCACAGAATCCCTAAATCAAATGGACCTAATAGACGTCTACAGATCATTTCACCCAAACTCAGAAGAGTACACCTTCTTTTCAACACCACATGGAACCTTTTCCAAAATAGACCATATAGTGGGCCACAAAGCAAGCCTCAACAGATACAAAAGGATTGAAATAATCCCTTGTATACTATCTGACCACCATGGACTAAAGCTCGACCTCAACAACAACAGAAACAACAAAAGCCGACACACACATGAAAACTGAACAACTTACTACTCAATGAGAGCTGGGTTAAGGAAGAAATAAAGAAAGAAATTAAAGACTTCCTAGAATTCAATGAAAAGGAAGGCACAACATACCCAAATTTATGGGACACATTGAAAGCAGTGCTCAGAGGAAAATTTATAGCACTAAGTGCCTGCAAGAAGAAATTCGTAACATCACATACAAACAACTTAATGGCCCAACTGAAAACCCTAGAAAAAAAAGAAGCAGATACACCCAAGAGGAGAAGACAGCTGGAAATAATCAAACTAAGGGCTGAAATCAATCAACTAGAAACAAATAAAACTATCCAAAGAATCAATGAAACAAAAAGCTGGTTCTTTGAGAAAATCAACAAGATAGACAAACCCTTAGCCAAACTAACTAAAAAGCAGAGAGAAACTATCCAGATCAGCAAAATCAGAAATGAAAATGGGGACATAACCACAGACATTGAGGAAATCCAAACAATTATTAGGTCATACTACAAAAGCCTATATGCCACAAAATTTGAGAATCTAAATAAAATGGATAATTTTCTTGAAAGATTCCATCTACCAAAACTAAGTCAAGATCAGGTAGAAAGACTGAATAGCCCTATATCTCCCAAGGAAATCGAAGCAGTCATTAACAGTCTCCCCTCCAAAAAAAGCCCTGGACCAGATGGCTTCAGCGCAGAATTCTACAAGACCTTCAAAGAAGTGCTAACTCCAATTCTCCTCAAGCTATTCCACAAAATAGAAACATAAGGAACACTACCAAACTCATTCTATGAAGCCACAGTCACCTTAATACGTAACCACACAAAGACCCAACAAAAAAAGAGAACTTCAGGCCTATCTCTCATATGAACATTGACGCAAAAATACTCAATAAAATACTTGCAAACCGAATCCAAGAACACATCAAAGATATCATCCACCATGACCAAGTAGGCTTCATCCCAGGCATGCAAGGGTGGTTCAACATACGGAAATCCATCAATGTAATCCACTACATAAACAAACTGAAGAAGAAAAACCACATGATCATCTCCTTAGATGCCGAAAAAGCATTTGACAAAGTCCAACACCCATTCATGTTTAAAGTCTTGGAGAGATCAGGGATACAAGGCACATACCTAAAGATAGTAAAGGCAATATACAGCAAGCCTATAGCTAACATCAACCTCAATGGACAGAAACTTAAATCAATCCCACTGAAATCAGGGACAAGACAAGGCTGTCCATTGTCCCCATATCTCTTCAACATAGTACTTGAAGTCCTAGCCAGAGCAATAAGACAACTAAAGGAGATCAAGGGGATACAAATCAGAAAGGAAGAGGTCAAAGTGTCACTATTTGCAGATGATATGATAGTATACATGAGCGACCCCAAAAATTCAACCAGAGAACTCCTTCAGCTGATAAACACCTTCAGCAAAGTGGCAGGATACAAAATCAACTCAAAAAAATCAGAAGCCCTCCTATATACCAAAGACAAAAAGGCTGAGAAAGAAATTAGGGAAACAACACCCTTCACAATAGCCACTAATAACATAAAGTACCTTGGTGTGACTCTAACCAAGCAAGTGAAAGACCTGTTTGAGAAAAACTTCAAGTCTCTGAAGAAAGAAATCGAAGAAGATATCAGAAGATGGAAAGATCTCCCGTGCTCATGGATTGGTAGGATTAACATTGTGAAAATGGCCATCCTGCCAAAAGCAATCTACAGATTCAATGCAATTCCCATCAAAATACCAACTCAATTCTTTACAGACCTTGAAAAAAAGATTCTCAGCTTCATATGGAGAAACAAAAAACCCAGAATCTCCAAAACGATCCTGTATGACAACAGATCATCTGGAGGTATCTCCATTCCTGATCTCAAGCTGTACTACAGGGCAACAGTAATAAAAACTGCATGGTATTGGCATAGAAACAGAAAGGAGGATCAATGGAACCCCATAGAAGACCCAGAAATAAATTCACACACCTATGAATACTCAATATTCGACAAAGAAGCCAATTCCATTCAATGGAAAAAAGACAGCATCTTCAACAAACGGTGCTGGACCAACTGGATGTCTACATGCAGAAAAATGAAAATAGATCCATATTTATCACCCTGCACAAAACTAAAGTCAAAGTGGATCAAGGACCTCAACATCAAACCAGATACCCTAAATCAATTGGAAAAAAAGTGGGGAACACCCTAGAACTCATTGGCACAGGAGACAACTTCCTGAACAGAACACCAACAGCACAGGCTCTAAGAGCAACAATCAATAAATGGGACCTCATGAAACTGAAAAGTTTCTGTAAAGCAAGGGATACCGTCATCAAAACAAAACGACTGCCTACAGATTGGGAAAGAATCTTCACTAACCCTTTATCTGACAGAGGACTAATATCCAGTATATACAAAGAACTAAGGAAGCTGAAAAGCAGCAATCCAAGTAATCCAATTAAAAAATGGGGAACAGAGCTAAACAGAGAATTCTCGACAGAGGAATATCGAATGGCAGAAAAACACTTAAAGAAATGCTAATCCTCATTAACCATCAGGGAAATGCAAATCAAAACGACCCTGAGATATCACCTTACACCCATCAGAATGGCCAAGATGAAAAACTCAAGCGATAACACATGCTGGAGAGGTTGTGGAGAAAGGGGAACCCTCCTCCACTGCTGGTGGGAATGTAAACTGGTACAACCACTCTGGAAAGCTAGCTGGCGCTTTCTAAGACAAATAGGAATAGTGCTTCCTCCAGACCTAGCTATACCACTGCTAGGTATATACCCAAAGTTTGTTCAAGTACACAAAAAGGACACTTGCTCAACCATTAGCAGCTCTATTTGTAATAGCTAGAACCTGGAAACAACCCAGATGTCCATCAACGGTGGAATGGGTACAGAAATTGTGGTATTTTTATACAATGGAATACTACTCAGCAATCAAAAAGGAGGAAATCATGAAATTTGCAGGCAAATGGTGGGATCTAGAAAAGATCATTCTGAGTAAAATATCCCAGAAGGAGAAAGACAAACATGGGTTATACTCACTTTTATAGACCTATAAAATATGATAAACATAATGAAATCTATACACCTAAAAAAGATAATCAATTGAGCGGACATGGGGTAAGATGATCAATCCTCATTTAGAAAGACAGATGGGATGTGCATTGAACATATGACAGGAGTCTACTGAGTGCATCTGAAAGACTCTAACTAGCAGTGTTTTCAAAACAAAGACTCATGACCAAACCTTTGGCAGAGTATAGGGAATCATAAGAAAGAAGGGGAGTTAGTCTGGTGGGGAAAGGATAGGAGCTCCACAAGGACCAAATATATCTGGGCACAGGGTCTTTTCTGAGACTGACATTCAACCAAGGACCATGTATGGATATAACCTAGAACCTCCGCTCAGATGTAGCCTGTGGTAGCTCAGTAACCAATTGTTTTCCCAAAGTGAGGGGAACAAGGACTATTTCTAACAGGAACTCAATGACTGGCTCTTTGGTCTCCCCACCCCCGAAGGGAGGAGCAGTCCTGTTAGGCCACAGAGGAGGGCTTTGCAGCCAGTCCTGAAGATACCTGATAAAACAGGATCAGATGAATGGGGAGGAGGTCCCCCCTATCAGTGGACTTGAAAAGGGGCACGGTGGAGATGAGGGAGGGAGGGAGGGACTGGGAGGGAATGAGGGATTGGGACAAGGCTGGGATACAGAGTTAATAAATTGTAACTGATAAAAATAATAAAAAATTAAAAAAAAATTATTTTATTATTATTAATTAGTTTATTCACTTTGTATCCCAGCTGTAGCTCCCTCTCCATTCCCTTCCCATTTTCATCCACCATTCCTTGACCCGTCCCGCAGATATGTCAATGGAGATCCTCAATGGGGGAGTGGAAATGAAAAGGGGGACAAGGGCACGAGAAATGAAGACAGTATCTCTGATCAAAGTCTTCATTTATTCGAGTTTTCCATACAACTATATAGGCAGAAGCAGAAGGAATATATTTGCCTTTGGCAGGGTTACTAAGTGACTAGAAATCACAGGATGGCCCACCAAGATGTGCTAATAATGGTAATTTGGAAAGTTCCTCAGAAGAGTTACCTAGGAAGCCCTGAGGGAGAGGAGGATTTAAAGTATTTCAGGAAGATGATCTTATCGTAAGCCCCAGGTCAGCCAGGAATGCACTATTGTATCCGGGCAGTAGTCTGGTCAAGCCAGATGCCAAAATACAGGGAGCAGCAAGGTGCCAGAAGGTCCCCAACAATTCCTCTTCTCCTATGCCCCTCCCCAGTCCCCAGAAGATCTTCCTCTCCTTCCTTCTGATAGTAGTCTATCAGCACTCATCATGACTGGCTTCATTGTCTTCCTCTGTGTATTGGTAAGGCTGCTCCCCCTTCAGGTAGAGGGGATCAAAGAGCCAACCCATGTGTTCATGTCAGAGAAGGTCCCTATGCCTATTACTGGGGAACCCTCTTGAACACAGAGCTGCCATGGGCTACATCTGTGCAGGGATTCTAGGTTATCTCCATGCATGGTCCTTGTTTGAAGAATCAGTCTCACAAAATACCCCTGTCCCTAGGTTTTTTGTTTCTGTTGCTCTCCTTGTGGAGTTTCTGTCTCCTCCAGGTCTTTCTATCCCCCCTTCTTTCATAAGATTCCTAAGTTTGACTATGAGTCTCAGCCTCTGCTTTGATACCCTGCTGGGTAGAGTCTTTCTTTCAGAGGCCCTCTGTGATAAGTTCATGTTCTGTTCTCTGTTTTCTCCCTCTTTCAATGTCTATCCTGTTTGCATTTCTGAATGAAGATTGAGCATCATACCCAGGGTCCTCCTTCTTGATTAGCTTCCTTAGGTGTACCGATTTTAGTATGATTATCCTATATTATATGTCTAATATCCCCTTATAAGTGAGTGTATATCATTTTTGTCTTTCAGCTTCTGGGATACCTCCTTCAGGATGATCTTTTCTAGATCCTACCATTTGCCTGAAAATTTCATGATCCCCTTGGGCTTTCAGGTATACTGTGAAGTTAATTTTATGAGATGTTTTGAATTTATTTATGAAGGCAGTTAGTGCTATGAACTTTCCTCTTAGCACTGCTTTCATTGTATACAATAAATTTGGGTAAGTTGTGCCTTCATTGTCATTGAATTCAGGAAGTTTTTAATTTCTTTTTTTTTTTATTTCTTCCCTGACCCAGATATCCTTGAGTAGAGGGTTGTTCAGTTTCCATGCATGTGTAGGCTTTTTCCCCCTATTTCTATTATTCATTTAAAATTTTTTTTGTATCTTTTATTTTTATTTACTTTGTATCTACCCTGTACTCTCTCCCTCCTCCCCTCCCAATCCCACCCTCTCTCCCTCTTCTCACACCCATGACCCTTCCCAAGTCCACTGACAGGGGAGGCCTTCCTCTCCTTCCTTCTGATCCTAGTTTTTCAGGTTTCATCAGGAGTGGCTGCATTGTCTTCTTCTGTGGCCTGGTAAGGGGCAACCTTACCATTCCTATTATTCTTAGGTTTATTCTTTTAATGGTGTCCTTGATTTATTGGAAGTTCTTTGTCAGGAACTTTTCCATTTTTACTTTTTCTTTGAGAGATGTATCTATTTCTTCTACTGTATCTTCAGTGCTTGAGATTCTCTCCTCCATCTTTTGTATTCTATTGGTGATGTTTACCTTTGTGGCTTCTGATTTCTTCACTATGTTCTCCTACTCCAGGTTTTACTCTGTGTTTTCTTTATTCTTTCTAATTCCATTTTCATGTCTTGAAAGATTTTCTTCATTTCCTTCACCTGTTTGATTCCTCTCTGTCCATGATGACTTGTATTTTTTGTTTGTTTCCTTTTTATGTGCCTCTAACAACTGTGTAATCATAGATTTAAGTTCATTTTCCTGTGTTTCAGCTGCATTAGGATATCCTTTTTTGGGGGGGGGGGATTTCTGGTGAAGCCATGATACCCTGGTTTTTGTTGGTTGCATTCTTATGCCTTTCTCTAGGCACCTGGCCACATAGTCTTGACCGTTCCTGGAGTTTGTACTTCGGACTGGTTCCACCTGTCTCTGGAATCTATTGTAGTCTACCAGAAAATGAGAGATGTCTAGGTGCTCAAGAATGGATGCTGGAGATTCAAATGTAGCTCAGAAATTGAAGGCATTCTGCTGAGTTCACTGTCTCCTGGCTCAGTGTTTGTGACCCAGATAGGCCAAACAGCTTAGGCACAGGTGAAAGGATGTTTGAGCCTAGAGGGGTTCCAGTGTTTCACAGACTTCTTTGAGATGGTGGACAATAGGACTTGGCTCCTTAAGCTCAGCTCCTCTGGGTTCATTGTCTGTGCTGGGGTAGCTGTTTCTTACCCAGGAAAGCCAGGCAGCTGGGGAGCAGGCAAAATGTATCCCTGCCCTCCAATAGTACCTGAAGGTATCCACTCTATAGGAAGGTGAGAGAGAGCACTACTCACCTCTGTGACCAGGAAGGGGTCCACAGAATGATGAGAGTGGGTTCCTGATTTTGGAACTAAGAACCTCTAGCAACCAGAAAGTGTCCACAGGATGGTGAGAGTGAGTGCCTGGGTTTGGAACCTCACCCTCAGTACTGGAAAGTATTCATTCCAAAAACAGTGAAAGTGAGTGCTCAAGGTTGGAGCCTCGAGCTGCCAGTACCAGAAAGGTAGCCACAGATTGTGGGTTTGGGCAGGTGGTCTATGGCTATGGTGAGAACCAGGGACTTTTTCCTCAGTATTAGACAGATGTCCTGAAGGCAGACCTTCGAGTATCTCTGTGGATTCTTCTTTCACCTGAGAAACACAGACGTTGGGGTTTTGGGGTTTAAAGTATGGCCTGATGCTGGCCACACTGCTCTCACTACTGAGCTGCTGTTCAGATACCCTGCATGGTCAGTGCCACTGTCTTGGATCTTTCCCTGTTTTATTTTTTTCAAGTTCTAGGATTTGGGGAGCTGAGGTAAAGCAACTGAAAGTTTGAGTTTAGTTTGCAGTGTAGGGAGCAAAAGATTTGGGGATGGCATGTAGAAGAGTGCTGTATGGATGGACTGAGGAAGGCTTATGTATGGTGACACTCAGATCTGAGTAAGTCCATGGGTTCTGTGAAGCAGAGAACTGGCCAGGCTTCCTTAGAAATAAATTGAAAAAAAAAAACAAAAAAAAAAAAAAAAACAAACCAGTCTCTATCCACATGGACTCCTTACTTGGTTCTCCTTTTTACTGCTGCATTCTGTATCTTGTCTGAGTCTTAAATGACTGTCAAGAGTGAAAGCAAAGGTGTGGTAGGATGGAATCACAAATGAATCAAAAGCAAAGACTATTTATTATGAAACCTTCCATTATCTTCTCATGGTCAGAACTGACATTCTGGCACTCTCCTTAAATGACAACATTTAACTTAGAAAAAATATGTATCGATGCCCAAACTGCAAGCATTGGGGAAAGTGGAAGGGGATTTGCATCCCATGGCAAAAGTTATTTAAAGTCCTACTGATAATAAACCCTTCATTCTTATAACAAGACTGAAATAATGTTAATCCTTCCAGGATTTAACAGATTTATTATTCTAATGAGCTACAGCCTGCAGCTTTGAACTGTACTCAAAATCGTATTAATCTCTAACAAATGTTGAAGGGGTTTTATCACTTGGTTTGGGTGTGTGATTAGAGATTAAAGCTGATGTTGCTCATTGGAGTTTTCCTTATGGCATAGCAGAATATTAAGGGTAGCCTTCTCTGTTGTCCTGAATTTACTGAATTCAGATATAGGAATAAAAGTTTGCACTGCAGAAATATGAGGAACAATAATGGAGAATATTTGGTGCTGTGCAGATCTAGTGATGAACAGAATTAAACAGTAGCATTCTTATCTGACACCCATAATGATTTAGTCTTATAAATTTTATAGCCTTGATAATTTAATAAATATAATCTGAACACCAGTTTTGTGCCAGGCACAGTGTTGATGCCAAGAATAAAGGGAAATTGGGGTATGGTTCTGCCTTAGAAGAGCTCAGCATGAAGGGAGCACCTGGGAATACTGACCATAGACTTATGCTAAACAAGGGGAAAAACACCAGGCCTGCCGGACCAGAAGGCTCAGCATTGGAACTGATGTGACTGAGATATAAGAGAGAGTAAGGAAATCAGTAGTTGGTTGCTGCTATGGCAGGAGAGACAGTTTGGGGATATAGTTTATGAGAGACACTACTCATGCTCTGGGTACATGGCCCTACACTCATGTACACACTGCCATCACCAAATGAGCTCTGTGAGTATTTTAAAAAATGCACATGAACTTGAGAGGAGAAAATGGACATCAGTGAATAGGAGAAGAATGAGAAAGGAAAGAATGAGGGTGAATTTTATAAAAACAAAACGAACAACACCAAAAAAAATATTATGTGCATGTGGTACATAACACCCAAATCCTAACACTTAGAAGGTAAAGGCATGATGATGAGCAATTCAGAGCTGACTTGGGCTATATGAGGTCCTGTAAAACAGTGACAACAATAACAAATAAATAATTTTTTAAATTTTGTATTTAAATTTATTAATTACACTTTATTCATTTTGTATCCCCCCATAAGCCTCTCCCTCTTCCCCTCCCGGTCCCACCCTCCCCCTCCTTTCTGCAGGCATGCCCCTCCCCAAATCCACTGATAAGGGAGGTCCTCCTCTCTTTCTTTCTGGTCTTAGTCTATCAGTTCTCATCAGAAGTGGCTGCATTGTCAGGGTTCTAGGTTATCTCCATGAATAGTCCTTGGTTGGAGTATGAGTCTATGGGAAGTGCCCCGTGTTCAAATTTTCTTGTTCTTTTGCTCTCCTTGTGGAGTTCCTGTTCTCTCCAGCTCTTACTATTTCCCACTTCTTACATAAAATTCCATTCACTAATAAAAATAGAATTTAAATAATGTTAAAGCTAGATGTAGTACACCGTTGTAATGTCAGCACTCAGACAATTATGGAAGGAGGATCACACATTTGGGGGCAATTTGAACTACAAAGGGAGCTAGATAATCTACCTAACTTTTTCTCAAAATTACGTAACCCAAATGCTATACTTAAACATCATCATCCGTAGAGTACTGACTTACAGAGCAACCACTACACACTTATTTTGTATACTCTATCATGTAAGGTGAAAACAATAAATAGTGCTGTGTTTTGCTCAACATTGTCTCTTATCACTTATTTTGTGCTGATAAACAGTTATGTAATAATAAAGAGATATTACAGAGAAGGAGAGAGGGAGACAAAAATCAACCTAAGGAATGGTAGGGACTGAGGATTCTTCAACAGAAAGCACTGATGGTAGGTGGTCATTGGTGGTGCACCCTGGCAAGTGGCTATTGATGATGTAATCTATGCAGCACTTGTTTGCAGAAATTTTGACATTGATGTAATACAAGTGAGATCGCTGTCATATCTGCCTCAATACACTTGCAAATAACCTAACCAAAGCATCGTGAATCAAGTCACAGGTTTACTATACTTCAGCAGTGGATGCTGAAATGTCCTTTTTACTTTATTTTATTTTAGGTAATTTAAAACCTGATTTCATGAATTATTAACATTTTTACACTATAGAAAAAATATACCACGACAACAAAACAAAATAAAATAGTGAGGATAGGTGGCTGACAACTTGATAACAGAGAGAAAGTAAACTCATGGGCATGAGCTGGTAAAGAAAATGAAGAATGTTAGCAACATGGACTGAGTGTTTTGAAATCATCAAAAGTGGTGATAGGGGTAATGAAGGGGGAAAATACAGTGATTTAGAGATATAATCTTGAGAAAATTAGGAAAAATGACCAGGAAAAGAACAGGTAATAGTGATAGGAGAGACAGTGGGTTCTACAACAGATAGGTTGTGTTTCAGAAAATTTAGATGCCTGCATTAAATGCTTTTCTTATTAATATGACAAAAATACTCCACAAAAGAACCTTAACAATGAGGAGAGTTCAAGGCTCCACAATTTGAGGGTACCGTCCATCATGGCAGAGAAATAATTGTGGCAAAATCTTGAGACAGATGGTCACATTGCTTTTGATGTCAGGAATCAGAAAGAAATGATACTCAGCTCTCATCCCCCTATTTTATTCAATCTGGGACCACAGACATGGAGTGATACCAATTGTATTTAGGGTGAGTCTTCCCATCTCAATTAACCCAATCTAGAAACTCCTTATAGCTGGGTTAAGAAGTTTGTTCTAGAGATTACCAAGTGGGCAACTGACACTAAACTACACAAGATCTTTAGAGAGCAGAAATATTGTATATAAGCAACTGGAAGAACAGAATTCATACTTGAGATGGTTCCAGGCTATACTGGTGCCAGGAAGTGAATACCTACATAATTATACAGTGCATTAAATGTCGAAAGGGAGAGGACAGAGAATATCATGCACTCATAACAAACTTTTAGGATCAAGAAAAGTTAAGAGTTTAGATCAGTATATGAGATATGCCAAACCTTGAAGGCTTCTGTCCCAGAGATTAGTCCTAAGCTCCTCAACATGACCAGGATAAAAGTACAATGTGAATAGACAAAGTAGGTATGCCACATAGAGCTCTTATAGACAGGGATGAACAACCTCTGTAACGCTTTTGAACAATGTGTGTAAGTGAGTTAGAGAGCACGACTGATGCTTGTAGCAAGAGCAGATGAGGGGATATAATAGAAGAAGAGGTGGAAAAAATTTAAGAGCTAGATGATAAAGAGGAGTGTTGTGAAATGTTGTCTTTCAGAAAAGACATAGCTGTTGTCCTCATGAATTCATAGCCTATACAGGATTTTCATAACATCAAGCTAGCTAGAGAAACTTTAGTATTGATGGGAAGATGCTCTGAGGCCCCACCTCTAACAGAGAAGCTATAGACAGTTGATTGCTCTGAAAGAGGGAGAATCATTCTTTTGTGGTGTGGCCACTGATGAGTTTCTCATAATTCAGTGAATGATGACAGCCATGCACATATGGGTAGCATTAAATGGACTTTATTATTTATGAAAAAAATAAGACATGAAAGTTCTGCCTTCTACTATGAGAGAGGACCAAAGCCTCTTTTTCACAACTGTGTCCTGCAGGGTGACATATTTAGAAAAGGAATTCCTGCATTATGAGGAGGATGATTGGACTATCTTGGGGTTTTTTCCTAAGCTAATTGATTGCTACCTGCCATTCATTATTTTACCAAGCACTAAATGTGCAGCATTCAACAAAGAAGAAAATTGTGCCACTGAGAAAGTGTCCTAGAGGAAGTAAGACCTGAGCTGGTGAGGTAGCCATTCCATTTTACCTGAGATGGTCATGTGTGTGCAAGTCTTGCTGGCTTGCTTTTCTTGTTGTTTTCAGCAGACACCTCCTGTTTTGCTTGGTTAAGCCTCCTGTTTTGCCTGGTTAAGCCTCCTGTTCTGCTTGGTTAAGTTTCCTGTTTTGCTTGGATATGTTTACTTGGAAACCTATATAAGTGGTTTACTCTGTAGGCGCCTTGATCAGAGCATTGTCTTGGTGTCACTTCTTCACGTTCTCTGTCTCTTTTAATTCCCAAACGCTTCTGCAGGCGGTTACTATTGATGGTCACAGGCGACTACAAGCTAGGTCTTGTCAGTGGCTTAGAAAAAATTGAAAGTTTTAATCCATTAGTGTTTCCAAAATAAAATTAAAGTAGCAGGCCAACTTTAGCACGATTTTTAAAGTATAGAATATTCTAGAATATAACGTGGCTTGGTCAGTAAAGCTTTGCTGCATAAGCATGAACATTGGCATTGGATTCACAGAACCCATGAATATCCAGAGGCGTAGCACCACTATGTAATTCTTGTGCTTCTAATGCAAGATGAATAAGGTAAGAGAGGAGGAGAATTCAAGAAACAGGATAGCTAGCCTGGTGCACACATTACAAAATAAAGAATTTTGACTCAAACCATGTGGAAGGCAAAGACTAATATCCAGAATTGCCATCTGGCTTTCACGCATATACCACATGTGGGCAAATGCATGCTTACTCTCACATACTCAATTTGGCATGCACAACATACTCACACATCATAATACACATATATACAGAAAATAAGATCCACATTTTCTGAAGAAATTTCATGATGGGCAGCTAATGTTGGTGTTCTCCATGGAGCATTATCTGTATATGTAAGGAACAGTCTCCATCAAGAGGTTCTATGTTCTCTTCAGGAAGGGAGAACCAAAGTCTGTTTACCTTAGATAAGGAACCAGTAACTGACCAAAGGAATGACTTCATTCACTGTTTAGAGAATTGTGAAGAATCCCAAAACAGCTGTCTCCCCACAATGTTCCACTCCATCATGGATGGTGGCCTCATGTAAGCTGCATCACAGAATCTCACTTTCATTAATCTTTCAGTTTCTATAGACTCTAGCATTTCCCAATACCACTGGCATCCAAGGAAATGCAGAAGGGAGAGTAATGACTGAACTTCTCACTTAGCTCCTTATAGAGAGTCTTAACAGCTTCATTACTATTACCATGTATCTAGCTAACAGTGTATTGTTCAGTTAATTGCCATGGTTACAAAAAAGAGGAAATCTCTTAAATGGTAATAGGTCAATCATCCCATGCCTAAAGGAGAAAAGCCATAGTACAATTATAGGTAACTCTAATGTAATGTCCTTGAATTTAGGTTGTCAAAATCTCCCTCTGTGTTTCGGCATTCTCATCTATTTGGCAGAGGACCTCTCATCTAACATCATGGTACATATAACAGCTAAAGGCTAATGTCATTGATTTAAGAAAATATTTTATCTAGGGCCAGTGACATGGCTCAGAGGACAAATGCACTTGTTGTTGTAAGAAATAAATTATTTTGGTCAATTTTTGTTGGAAGCATGCTTAGTGCTTATCAAAGAGTCACTGATAAGCAGGAGGTGCGTGGCTGCTCTCCCCTAACTTAAGGCTGGCTAAAGCCTGCTTGCCTTAGAATTCTTCTGAGATTTGGACATTTGCAGGCAGTTTGTTCTATGGCTGAGGCAAGGATCAGAAAGAAGGGCAGTCTCAGAACCCTGATTATTTAGTAGATAACGCTTTGCATCTGAAACCAATAACATGGGGTGGGGAGGGGATGAAAACGGAGTTATGATAGAAGATTGCAAGGATTTTAAGCACTGAAGTATCAGGCTATGAGGGAAAAGAGAGTAGAAATACTTTTCAACCAGTTTAACAACCAGTGTAGTTTAGAAATTTAACTCAAATTCTCATATTTGTACGACAAACACTTTAGCTGCTGAGCCATATATTCAATCCCAATAAGGTTTTTAAAAGAGAATATTTTTGATTTATTATTTATTTGACTGATAATGTAATTCACTATTTTGCCATGTAATTATCACTTAATAGTTACAGATGAATATAACAATATATGTTTTCAAGGACATTTTATCAGTACATGCTATGCCTTTAATAACTTGACTTCATGAGACAGATAACTTCAGATAAAATTTTTATTTTACATTACACATTTGTTTGTAGGTATATAACCACAAAAAATGCATACATGCCACAGCACATGTCTGGAAGTCAGAGGACAACTTGGAGGAGACAGTGCTCTTCTACCATGTGGACCCAAGTAATAAGCCCAGGTCATCAGGCTTGGAGGTTTGGGAATCAAGACCCTCCTTTTATAATCACCTTCATAAGACTAGTGAGAGAAAGTCAGTTTTCACTATTCCATTCTGCAAAAAGAATGAAGAAAATAAATGACTGCTACTATGTGGGTCCACAGACACACGCACACAATCACTCAAAAACACACATACACACACATAAACACACACACACACACACACACACAGTGCAAACATTTTTGTAAACCCATGTAGAAATGGAAGAAGCTGATTTCAAGTCTTAAATCAGAGAAACAGGAAATCTTCAGAGCTATGTTCTCTTTTTAAAGTTGATTGCCTGGAGATTGGTTAAGTGATAACTATGGAAAGAGGAAATGGTCTCAGAGGTTTTGTGAAATCGACACTGAGTTGCCATCCTGTATGGAAGCAAGAGAGGCTATTATGTATGTGTCTTCTCACCCTTGGTCTTCCTTTCCTGACAGGTCATTTATCCAGGAACATTCTCATGTGTTGCTTTGTAAATGACCAGCTTCATGTACTTTGCTAGAAAGAGGTGGAGTGCAATTTCGAATCTTTCAGGGAAATATTTGCCTGTAATGGAATGACTAAATGCAAGGTACTACTGACAAGGTTTATAATAACCTCCTAGACATTAGAGAGAAAACTGAATGGAAAACCCATTATCTCTAAGTTGAAAAGTGTATGGTTGAAACTAAAGGCTAATATGTTGGGCATGGCAGGAGTGTAAAATGCCTTTTGCACTATGTCATCTATTGCTGTTTATAATCAGGAATAAGCTATTGCCTGAAATTCCTCTTCACTTTTTTATAGGTTAGGTCTGTGTCTACCCCTCTACAATGAGAACCAAGTTTTAATGTAAAGCAACAGATAACACTAGTTGATCTAGGCATCTTATCTCCAGTCACTTTGCATGATATAAAATAATGCATAGAAAATAGAAAACCAGCTTTATGTGGCTGATATAATTATGAATGAAAAAATGTGTGTAAAACCACTAGTTCAAGGTTGTTTTTTAGCGGGTTCCTCTGAGTTAAAGCAATTCCCCTGGAATAGGGTGAGGCTCATGAGTCTCAGGAAGTAAAATTACCTTCCCTGTCTGAGGAAGCTGAAAGGGATTCACTACAACTCACCCACCTCCACCTGGTCTTTCTGTCCCTCAAGGTTACAGAACTAGCAGACACCTGCTGGAGGATGACACTGACCAGCAAAGCCTTAGAATTGGGCCTATCTGGTCCTGCAGATAGCTCTAGAGTTGCCACTTTGCTGAGTCATCACTGTGGTGGAGTGGGCTTCCAGAGATGCAGCCCCTTTGAGTGATGGCTGTTCTTGGAAGTGAGGATGGAAAGAAGGCCAAGAAAGGTTAAGCACAGAACATCTTCTAGTCTGCCCTCCCTGGGTCGGAAGAAAAATAGCTGCAGGACATACACAGGCAAAACTATACACATAAGACAAACACTAAGTGAGAAGACAGTCTGGTAAACATACTGGAGTGTTAAACCCTGGTAAATTCTATCTTGCTTTTGTGGTATAAGAGCAGTGTACCAGGGGTAAAGCTCAGATGGTGTAACACCATCTCTGGCTGTTAACCATTGGTATGACTACCGTAATAAAATACAGACGATTATATACTTGCAGTGTGGTTATATCTCTATAAGACCATTGTAAAACTAAACACATTTTGCTCCAAAGTACATTTACTCCACGAATGTGAACACAACTCAATTCCAAAGAACATTTATGCCACTAAGGTGTTGAACAGTATAGCTTAGACTTGCCTACCTTAAACATTGTCAGGACACTTGTGTTAGTCTACAGCTGAGCAGAATTCTTTGTTACAAAGTTATTTTATCATAAAGTCTTGCAATTCTCATAGGATTCATATTACACTGTATTAGAAATGAGGGTCAAAATGGATATACATTCATTTTCCCACCATGATAAAGTGGAAAATTTAACTTTGTGTGTGTATATGTATGTTTGCATGAGCTTATGTATACTTAGCATGTACCTGGTGCCAGCAGAGATTAGAAGAGGGCATCAGATACCCTGGATCTGGAGAACAAAATAATTGTGAGCCACAATGTGGGTGCTGGGATATGATCCCAGATCTTCTATGAAAGCAGTAAATACTCTTAATTACTGATCCATTTCTCCAATTGTAAATTGAAAAATCTATAAGACAAACCCTGGAGTTATTTCTTAAGAAGGTTGTTGGACAGCTTTGGAGATTGTTTAGTTTATAAGCACTTACCATGCAAGCATGGGGACCTGAGTTTGGATCTACAGCCTCCATAAAAGCTAGGTGGGCATGATAGCCACCTGTAATCCCAGTGCAGAGTAGGTGGTAAGCTAGATTAGTTGTAATGATGACTTGGTAAATAAAGTGGAGAGCAATCAAAGGAGACAGTCAATATAAGTCTCCAGCCTCCAAATTCATATGTACTTATTCCCTCACAAATGTGCACCCATACATACGTGAGTAAAAGAAATACATTTAAACACATATATGCACCACATGAAACACACATGCAAAACAGGAAATAAAAGAGAGAAAAAGGAAGATGATTTGGCTAAGACTTGTCACATCTGAGTGACTCAAGGCTTTTGCCTATGTGATTTATTCTAGGAGTCCTGGACTCTGCTCCTGGGTTTGTTTACTTCATTTAGGAAACTGATGAATTTCAAGTTTTGAAACCTGTGTAGTCTCTATGTTAGGTTATTATTTGGTGTTGCTGTATTAGAGCTATGCAAGCAACATTCTGCTTTGACTTGCCATCTCTATTTCCTGCTGAAGTTTTAATTTTGATTTCCCCTTTAACCTAGTAATAAATGTAATAAATTAAACACATGGTCTTACCATCCAGGCATATGGATTTTCTTTGGGGTAGAATTTTGTTGCTATTATCTCCTTTGATTGAATTTGTGCAGTGAATGTAGCCTCTTTGATTTTTGCTTTTGTAATTTGTTGTGATTTCCTTGGTGGATTAACACATGATTGGTTTTGTCAAAGCTTCAAAGCTTCATGTGTGTTTAAAAAGAAAATGCTTTCCTGTTACAGAAATTTCTACATATAAGTGGATGCTATATCAAGTTTATTAAGTTTTGTTTTTTAAGCATCTTCTATTTTTCTCTAGTTTTACAAACTAATCTTTGATAAGGTGTATTTGAACCTACTTTCATGCTTTTGTGTGTCAATTTCTCCAGTATTTCAATTATATTTTGATTTATATATATCATATATTTAGACTCATTTGTTACTGTTCTGTATGTAAGTATTGTGTATGGCTATATAAATGTGTGTGTAGGTATACATACATGTGTTTGCATAATCATGCGATGGCCAATGGATTGCCACGCTTGTCCTTCCATAGATGCCATCTGCCAAATTAGCTAGGGAAGTAGTTCAAGTAGGTCTTAGTGAACCCCAGGGATCTACCTGTTTCTGATCCCTTAGTGCTGAGATTACAAGCACATTCTACCTTTCTTGGCTTATTTGACATGGCTTCTGCTGGGGGGGCAGGGGTTGAACTCAGGATTTCATGCTTGTGAATCTTTACCAACTGAGCCATTTCCCCTAGCCTCATCTAAATTTAACTTTTGAATAACTAAAAATGTTTCCCTTAGTGTCTAAACTATTTTATATGCACACAAGCATTGTGCAAGTACTTTTCTGCTGACATGATAAAACACCGCAGAGTCAATACAGAGAAGAGGGTTTTGCTCCTGGTTTTAGAGAAGTAAAGTCCATCCACTGTGGTGGGGCACTCATGACAACAGGTGGTGAAAGCATGGCCACAGGAGTAAGAAGCCAGCTGATCACATTTTTGTTCACAATTAGGAAGCACATGGGACTAGGTTATAAAACATCAAAACCTGCTTCCAGAGACATACTTCCTCCAACAAGCCTACAGTTTCTAAAGGTTCTATAACCTACCAAATAGCATTAATGAGGACTAAATATTCAAATACTTGAAGCCATAAGGGCACATTTCTCATTCCAACCACCCCAAAGTATCATTCTAGTAGATATGAAGTGGTCTCACTGTGGGTGGGTGGGTTGGCCATAGCTCCTTGGCTGTTTGTGTTCGTTTCGTAGAAAAATCTATTCAAGCCTCTCATTCATTTAAAACTTGAGTTGTTTTCCTTTTACTTGTTAGTAGGAGTTCATTATATATTATTACACATATTCAAAACTTAACATATATTTGGTGTACAAATATTTTTAGTTTTGTAGGTTTTGTTTCACGTTCTTGATAATTCTCTTTATTTCCTCAAATTTTGATTTTGGAACAGTCTGGTTATATCCATTTTTGTTTTTCTTCCTCCCATTTTTTGTATCATATTTACAAATGTAGGCAAAATGAAAGTTAAGGAGATTTAAGCATTATGTGTATGTGTTTGTGTATGTTTGTGTGTGTTTTATGTGTGGCAGGATGGGTGTGTGTGTAGGTCAGAGGACAATTCCCGGATTGGTCCTTCTACCTCATTTAAGACAGAGTGTTGTGGTTTTGGTACTATGTATTTTGGGCTTGCTGCTCTGTGAGCTTCCTGATATTTTTCTTTGTGTCCATCTTTCTATATTAGCACTGGGATTGCAGAGCTTTATAACCATAGTCAACTTTATGTGACTTCTGTGGATTTGAACTCAGATACTCACATTTGTGTAGCAAAAGTCCTCAACACCTGAGTTAATTCTTTCATGTGTAATGTGATAGAGGCCCAATTTTATACTTTTTGTGTGTTCTCATATAATTTATTCAGGTGTTCTAGTGTGATTTGCAGAAAAGACCATCCCAACACCTATTTTATGGGTTAGGGCCACTTGTCTAAAAGCAAATGACTAGAGATATATGCCGTTATTGCTAGAATCTCAAATCTGTTCCACCAGCTATGTCTATCTCTCCTAATGATTGAGGCTTTGTAGTGAGTGAGTTCAAATTTGAGAAGGCTAACGTCTGACAAGTTTGGTCTTTAAAATAATTACTTACAATGTAAGTACTTCTATTTAGTACTGAGGATTCATTTTAAATTATAAAATACAGTAAATATTTGGCATGTTTCTCTTTGAAGCTTTGGAAGAATAAACCCATCTTCCTTGGAATTTTCATAAATTGCAAAATCATTATATTACACACACTTCTAGCACTATTAGTATAGATAAAATTCATTTTTTAAGCAATAAAATTCACTAAATTTAGTAGTATATAAAAAGAAATACAACCTTCAAATCAAATTTATATTTTTGCAAGGTTATCTGTGTTCTTTTTGTTTTGTTTTTTATGGACTTGAAGATTATTTTTTTTAATGAAGATGATTCCTCTGAGTAGAAATGTTATCCTTTAGTGTCCTTAATGCTCAGACAATCATAAATTAAAAATCCTATTCTAGAGAGAGATTAAGACATAGGAGTGAACAACTCAGTAGTCTCAAGAACTGTCTGAAACTTGTAAGATTTGTGAGGACCCTCCCTGTCTAGGTAAGGACTGCTGAGAAAAGACTGATTTGACAGGCTGCCTGCATATATGCGTGGAGCTCTAGGAATATAGCTTCCATTAGAATCCAAGCTGGGGTGACCTTTTCAGTGATACAGCTGCCTTTGGGCCATTTATGTGAGCAGCCCCCAATTTATGTTCTATAAGTAATCTAAGTAAACTCATTGTTTCACCATGATGGACTTGGGTAGGAAAGATAACCTGATCTCTCATCAGTCTCCTATCAGGAATATATGTTTGTTCATGTCTTCCTAGGAAAAGTCAGAGAACATTCTGGTAAATGTCTTAGCTTCATTTCTGTTGTAATAAAACACCTTGCAAAAACAAATAAAAAGAGAAAAAAAATTCCCCTCACAATTGCAGTCTACTGTCAATCATTGTGGGGCATCACGGCAGCAGGAACATGAAGCAGGTAGTCATATCAATTCCACTGGAAAGAGTAGGTAGCAATGAATCAATCCATTAGTGTCAGTGCTCAGTCTGCTTTCTTCACTCTTACACAGTCTCAAAATCCGTTTCTGGAAAATGGTTCCACCAGCAGTGGGTAGGTCTTCACAACTCAATTAAAGTAATACGTATTATCCTCTGGAACATGTGCACAAGACAGCCTAATGTAGACAATTGAGGCAGGTGATTCTACTGCATGTCAAGTTGACAATCAAGACTAATCAGCAGGTTATAGCTGTGCAGATTGCTTTATCTAATATTAACTTCTTACCAATACTAATTATTCTTACCTATATTAATATGCTTGCATTTTCATTTTGTGTCTGTATACGATGTTACATATGCATGTGTGTGTAAGGATTTCACTCTCTCTTACTCTCTCTCTCTCTCTCTGTGTGTGTGTGTAGACCAGGGGAAGATGTTGTATGTACTGCCCTCCACTCTCTATCCTGCTCCCTTGACAAAAAGTTTCTGGTTGAGCCTGGAACTAGACTGCTGCCCTTTAAGGTCCAGCAACCCTCTTGCATCCATTCCTACTCTCCCCAGGAAGTCCTGGGGTTACAATTATATGCATATCTATACCTGGATTGTTATATGGGTTCTGGGATTTGAACACATATGCTAATAATTGCCTGCTGAGCCATCTCTCTGTCTTTGTATTTATTTAGCATTATTCATAATAGCAGATGTATGGAAACAATATAAGTGCTTATCAGTGTATAAAGAAAATGTGACGGTTACACATCATAAAATTCGTGACAATATGGATGAGTCTGGGGTCTATTGTATTAAGTAAAATAAGCCAGGTACATAAAGATTAATACTATATAGGTACATATTCTTGAGGAATTTTTTTCCTCATTGTTTGGGAAGGCAAGATGTTGGTCAGTAGATAAGTTGAGATAAGAGTAAGACATTCAGACTCTTTAATGCACAATATAGGGTGACCACAGAAAACAGGAGAGTTGCCAATTGGTAACCGGGGCCATAACCTGTTTCGTGGCAGCCTTAACAAGTGAGGGGGCACTTGTCAATTGGCCAATTAAAGAAAGAATAATGAAACACAAAGAAAGAAGATTTACTCAATGTTGTCACACCAGGAAGAGGAACAAATATGTCCAGTGACACCCACTTCAAATTCATCTTTGGAGTTCTGTAGTAGGCTCAGGTTTAAATAGAATGAGAGAAGTAGGATCCTATGATTACACCATCCTGGTCAAGGTGTGGTCATGCTCATTTACTTTCAATGTTTCCTGCAAAGATGTCTGACAAGTTCTCAGCACTGTGTGGAATTTTGCTGGGAGACATACTCCTTTTCTAGCTGGCAGGAGGCTTCAGCCTTTTCCTTCTCCAGGCATGAGACTCTTGGGAAATTTCTTGGAGACAACTGTTTAAATAATCTGATAGTCTAATGGAGAAGGGGCACAAGGGTCTCTTTAGAATAGCTTTCTTCCTGCCAGAACAGTGCACTGATTGTTTTAAGTAGTATGGGGAGTGTTTAAGTTTTAAGTTCTTTCAGCTTCACTTTCAAGTCTTTATTCTACACATTTTATTCTCCAAGTTGCTGATATAAAAAGAGTGCTTTGTCATTACTTTTTGGATTTTTCACTGTGCCTGCACAGAGTTGCATCAGTTTTCAATCTAAGTTTTTGTTTTAGTCCACATTTTGATGACTGAAAAAATAAATTTGGAGTTATTTTTCTCTCTTTACCTTTGCAGCTTCTATTTAATCCATTTTTTAATTTAGTTCTTATTCCTTCTTACCTTTTGTTTTAATCAATTGGATTTTTGTTGTTTTGTGTTTTGTATTTTGGACAGGGTCTCATTTTTCCAAGCTGGACTTGGAAATCTTTAAGTAGTTAAAAATAACCTTAATCTCCTGATCCTTTTGCCCCCTGGTTTATGCAGTGATGGGGATAGAACCCAAGGATTTGATGTCTTGCATGCTAGGCAAACACTGGATTACAGCTAATGGGTTCAAATAATAGATCAGAGAGTCAGCTTTAAACAATTACTATTTGTTTCATGATTTCTATTAAAATAGTAATTTTATTACTTCTATATTAACTCTAATTTATAAGATAAACAACACTCTTATCAGAAATAAGTAAAAATCGTGACAATCTTTTTAATCTACTTTATTTTTCTTCCATTCAGCTGTTTATTTTTTCTTTTAATTTTATATATAATGTAGGGCTTTAATTATATAGCATTGGCTCCCATGGAGCTGGAGTTGTAGGTCATTGTCAGCCTTGGTTGCTGAGAAGTGAACTTGGATCATCAAATACTACTCAGCTATTAAAAACAAGAAAATCATGAAATTTGCAGGCAAATGGTGGGAACTAGGAAAGATCATCCTGAGTGAGCTAGCTCAGAAAAAGAAAGAAACACATGGTATCTACTTACTCATAAGTGGTTATCAGACATATAATATAGGATAAACATACTAAAACCTATACTCCTAAAGAAGCTAAACAAGGAAGACCCTAGGGAAGATGCTCAATCCTCATTCAGATGGACAGACACAATAGATATCAGAAGCAGGAGAAGACAGTGAACAGGACAAGAGCCTACCACAGACGGCCTCTGAAAGACTCTACTGATCAAGGTATCAAAGCAGAGGTTGAGACTCATAGCCAAACTTTGTGTAGAATGCATGGAATTTTCTGAAAGAAGGGGAGGGGGGCAGATAGAAAGACCCAGAGGGGACAGAAACTCCACAAGGAAACCAACAGAGCCAAACTAAACCAACCAATCAACCAAACAAACAAAAACCTCTGGGCCCACGGGTCCTGCAGAGACAGCCACTCCCACCAAGGACCATGTACAGAGATTGCCTAGACCTACTGCTCAGATGTCGCCCACAGACTCAGTCTCCAAGTGAGGAGACTTAGTAAGGGGAGCAGGGTCTGTCTCTGACATGAACTCAGTGGCAGGTTCTCTGATCACCTCCCCTTGGGGGACATAACTTTGCCAGTCCACAGAGGAAAACAATGCAGCCAGCACTAATGAGACCTGATAGGCTAGGGTCAGATAGACAGAGAGGAGGTCTTTCCCTATCAGTGGACTAGGGGAGTAGCATAGGGGGAGAAGAGGGAAAGTGGGTGGTATTGGGAGGAGACAGGACTAAGGAGGGGGCTACAGCTGGGATACAAAGTGAATAAACTCTAGTACATACTAAATAAAAATAAATAAATAAAAAGAAGCAAGCACTCTTAATTTCTATGTCATCTCTTTATGCCCACAGTATATCTTTAGGATAGTTACATGTGTTGTTTTTGGTGGCTTCTGAAGTTATATAGTAGAAGTTGCTGCACTGGTTACTTTTAATTGTCAACTTGACACAATGTAGAAACACCAAAGAAAGGATGCAATGAAACTGTGGGTATATTTGTGGGGAACTGTTTTGGTTATTAATTGATGACTCAGCTCACTGGGGCCAATATCATTTCCCAGATTTGTAAGTCCTGGATGGTGTAAGTGTTGAGGAGGTGACCTGAGTGGCAAGCATGCATTCATTACTGTATTTTTCTCTTTGCTCTTTATTGTGGATATAGTATCTCCAGCACACTCAAGCTCCTATTCTGGGACATCTGCATAGGATGGACTAGAACCTGAAATTGTGAACTATAATAAACCCTTTTCTCCTAAGCTGCTTTTTTTTAGGGTATTTTATCTTAGCAACTAGAAAGTAAAACAATTGATAAATTTTGGGGGACTCTGTAACTATCCTTTAGGCACAGGTCTCTGTACACCTCTCCAGCTATTTTCTTCAAATAACAAATAAATAAAGAAAACCATTTTTTTTTTATCATCTGAAAAGGAAAAAAAAAGAGAGAAAATACTGTTAAGGAATGTGATTAATAACAGGGTGGCATTGACATGGCTGCTTTTCATATCTGACAGCTTATCTGGCACTCTCCTCAGGCTAGCCAAGCCTGGTAATGCTCTTTTAAGGAATGCTGTCTGGCTAACCCATTCACAGAAATTTAAATACTTACTGGCATTGCCACAACTTTGGATACAAAAGATGGGCTTGGTGCTTTTCTTCCAATACAAAGGTAAATGTTCATTTAAGTACAGCCATCTCGTCAGACAGTAATGAATGAAATAATGAAAAACCATTCCCATAGGACACATGATTGTTGGTGCCTATGTGCCTATGGAGGCAAGAGAGGGAATCAGATTTCCTGGAGCTTGAGTTACAGGTGTTTGTGAGCTGTCTAAAGTGGGTGATTGGAATCCAGCTCCAGTGTTCTGAAGAGCTGCAAACAATTTTAAATGCTAAGCTACCTCTCCTGCTTGAACCTTGTTTTCTGTTTTTTTTTTTTTTTTTTTTTTTTTTTTTTTTTTTTTTTTTTTGCTTTTCTTTTCTTTTCAGTTTTTAATAAATGACATAATTTGTTGTTTCCTGATGTGGAATTTGAGGGGAGGGTTACAGTTGATGCAAAACATGGAGGTAAGGGAAATTAATTTTTAGTGTGAACAGAGATTTAATCTTATTTGTTAGAGTCCCTGAAAATGTCTGGAAAGTGAATATAGTAAATTATCCAAGTGAATAAATATGAATCATTGAGTCAGTTACTTGAATAAAACTCAGATAATTGTGTTTTTAATAAGATTGACTCACAAGAATTACCTTATAAACATTCCAGTTTGAGTCCAATTTCAATATAATACCATATAGATTATTCAAACACCTTCCAACATAAAACAACTAAATCTTCTATATTTTACTCTGTTCTGGATTATATATAAAACTTCACCAAGATAATTGTTTTTGATATGTCAACACAAAATACATGTAACTCAAATAGTTAATAAATGTACATTGTATTTTCAAGGTCAAGAACCTTGTACATAAGGTTTTGATAAATTGTCTCACTCTCAGTACATGATTCAAGGCTTGGACTAACCACTCAGAATCTACCATGCTTCACTCTTGGTAGCAGCTTTTGTTATTGGGCTTGAACTGGTCCAGGAAGGGACCCTCCAAACTTTAACACTTTATCATATTGAATATTTTGAGATGAATTCAGGTAAGTAGAAGCATACACTGAAAGAGGTCTCATGTTTGGCCCTTACCTAAACCCTGAGCATAAATTCTCCAAGTGAAGGCATTTACCCTTCTACCACTTCCTGGGCAATGAGAGCAATGCTTCCATAGAGGAAGAGATGGCACTAAGATGGATAACATAAATGTACTTTACTAGGTAAACCTTATCTGCATTAATTTTCCTCATATATAAACTGTCATCATTAGCTTTAACGGTCTACTTGATACAGCCTTGAGTCACCTGAGAAAGAAGTCTCAGCTGAGGGATTGCACAAATCATATTGTCTAATGGGCATGTCTGTGGAGGATTGTCCTCATCTCTAGTTGATAGTTGATTAGGAAGGTTAAGCACACTTTAGGTAGTTCAATGCTTACTTAGGTGATCCTAGACTATAAAGGCAGCTGAGCTTAGTCAGCTAGCCAAGCATGAGCCAGTGTAAGTCAGCATGTGGCATTCCTCTGTTGTTTCAGTTGAACTTACTTGGCTGGTGAGTTGTTCATGCTTAAGTTCCTGTCCTAACTTCCCTCAATGATAGACTACGACCTGTAAGATGAAATAAACCATTTCTTCCCTAATTTCTCATTAGTGGTGTTTGCCAGTGCAATAGAGAGGAAGCTAGAACAGACACCTATGTACCATTTTCCACTCATAGAAGCCAAATTTTTCTTTTAACTTGTCAGTCTATTTTCCAGATTGTTTTCTATAGTTTATCATCTTTATTGGGTAATATATTTTTCTGAGAATCCCTCTATCCTTGTAAGAGACTGAACTTTTGCCAGACCTTGCAACCAATTTAATAATGTGCAGGTCACTTAAGGCAATTACTCAGGCTGCTGCCCCGTTGGGTGGTCAGTCTGTTTAAGTTTAACCTGCCTTTGAGAAAGCAACAAAACCAACCTTACAATGTCTTGGATCTCCAATGCAACCAGCTTTTATAACCTGCGCTAATACATTTTTTTTAATATTAAGTTATGTATTTTTGTGTTCCTCACCTACTATGACTGTATGTATGTGTATGTTGTGGTAATCATTTGATGAAAGCAACCAACAGGTTAAAAGCGAATTTAGACTTAAAATATTTCATAAGCATTTGAAACAACATGTGGGTTACAAGTTAAAAGTATTAATGTGAAATTTTGAGTTGTATTCAGGGTCAGTAAAGTAATTTCTTTCCTATTAAAACTCTATTAAAGACTTTTGTAGAAATGCATCCCTCACTGCTTTCCCATGACATATTTTCTGCACTGTTCAATAAATACAGAGAAAATTATCTTCCAGAGGCAGGCAACATTGACAGACATCAGGGACAGACAAAACACACATAAAGATATAAACAGGCAGCCACAGACCACTTACTACAGACAAAAAGAAAACACAGCAAGAAATGGAGAATTCAAATCTGGACTCGCTCTTGGTCTAAACTACTTCAAGAGTGTGCTTTCTAGCTTTATGTCAACTGAATACAAGGTGGATTTTTTTTGGGAAAAGCAACCTAACTTGAGAAATTATGCGCATCAGACTGGCCTGCAGGGAAGCCTCTGTTATATTTTCTTGATAGGTGATTGATATTGGAAGGCTCACTTCAATGTGGGGAGGACCACCTCCGGGCAGGTCGTCCAAGATTCTATAAGAAAGCAGAGTGAGCAAGTCATGGGAAGCAAGCCAGTAAGCAGCACACCTCCAAGGTTGTTTGTATGAGTGCCTGACTCTAGGTTTTTGTCTTTAATTCCTGTCCTGACTTCGCTCAGTGGTGGAGTGTGGTCTGAGAATTGTAACCTAAAATAAACCCTTCCCTTTCTAAGTTGCCTTTGGTCATGATGCTTATGAGCAAACATAAACACTAACTAACAGTTACCTTAATGAAGGGAAGAGTTGAGTGATAATACTTCCTGAGTGACGCCATTCTTAGCTGGAACATGTGGATGTCTTGTATCTTCCCAGTGGCCCTATTTATGTGATGTGTGATAGATCTGTGATAGACCTCATTCCAGGGTACTGCCTGTGCCCATCTTTGTGTTTGCCCATCTCCCATGTCTCTGTTCCTCTTGTGGCATAGATGGAGAGAGGTTTGAAGGGCCTGTTTTAAGATGCTTATCAAGGAAGCCCCTGTGCAACTTTACCAGGGGCTAATTCAGGAAAAGACTGCTCTGTTTTTAACCTTCCGATATCTGCTGAGAAATCTAACTATTTATGTCCTGTGTATTAGTTGGCAACACTATCAATAATGAGTTTAGAGTATATGTGTGTGTGTATGTGTGCACACATGTGAAGCCACATGTGTGCCATAGAGCATTTTTGGGGTCAGAGGACAATTTTGCCTGCTCGGTCTCATTTTCCACCTTGTTTAAAAAAGGGATCATGAAATTTGCAGGTAAATGGTGGGACCTGGAAAGGATCATCTTGAGTGAGTTGTCCCAGAAGCAAAAAGACATGCACGGTATATACTCACTCATATAAACATACAACATAGGATAAACCCACTGAAATCGGTACATCTAAACAAACTAAGCAAAAGAGAGGACCCTAACTAAAATGCTCAATCCCCATCCTGAAAGGCAAAGAGGATGGACATCAGAAGAAGAAAACAGGAAACAACCTAGGAACCTCCACAGAAGGCCATTTAAAACCTCTGCCCTGCAGACTATCAAAGCAGATGGAAAAACTTTTAGGGAAGAGTGAATGGAATTTTATGTAAGAAGTGGGAAATAGTAAGAGCTGGAGAGGATAGGGTCTCCACGAGGAGAGCAACAGAACCAGAAAATTTGAACACAGGGAACTTCCCAAAGACTCATACTCCAACCAAGGACTATTCATGGAGATAACCTAGAACCCCTGCACAGATGTAGCCCATGGCAGTTCAGTGTCCAAGTGGGCTACATAGTAATGGGAAGAGGGACTGCCTCTGACATAAACTGATTGGCCTGCTCTTTGATCACCTCCCCCTGACGGGGGAGTAGCCTTACCAGGCTACAGAAGATGACAATGCAGCCACTTCTGATGAGAACTGATAGTCTAAGATCAGAAAGAAGGAGAGGAAGACCTCCCCTATTAGTGGACTTGGGGAGGGGCATGCATGCAGAAAAGGGAGGAAGGGTGGGATCGGGAGGGGAGGACGGAGGGGCTTATGAGGGGGATACAAAATGAATAAAGTGTAATTAATAATAATAATAAAAAAACAATGACAAAAAAGGGACTCTGAAATTCATCACTGTATGCACAAGGCTAGCTAGCTTTCCATCTTCTGAATATTCTTTTATCTTCATCTTACAATTCTCCACATTCTGCCATCAAATTCCAGGTTTACACTATTTTGTTTGGCTTTTATATTGGTTTTGTGAATTCACACTCAGTTTCCTATATTTGTACTTCAAGGGTTTCCCCTACTGAACTATCTCTCCAGGATGGATTCGTCTTATTCAGCTACAGAGCCCCATGAATTAAAGAATAAGAGAAATAATTTGACTGATCATTCTCTCAAAACTTTAAAGAATAGTATACAATCTGTGTTACTTTAAATGTACGGGAGGAAAATCTGTATACAGTGGATACCCTAAGGATTATCCTCTCTCAACAGTTCTGCTGGGTTCTGCCATTATTGCTGCTCTGTTACCTCTGCTGCAAGCTAGAAGTCCACACTATAAATGAGGAATGTACATTGCTAGATATCACTTAACCCTTCAATTCTTTCAGAGACATCAGATTCATCTAGTTATAGGGTTTTGCCTACATAGATTGCTGCTGCTGGAGCTCTAACCAGAACTATCATAACTTGAAAATTGAAATTTCAGCATCTGAGATGAGAGGAAGGTAGGAGGGTGATGATATAATTTGTCCAACATAAGACCTCCTTGTAGAGGCTCATGAGCTAGCTTTCAGTATTACATCAGGAAGTCCTAGTTCCAACAGAAAACACAAAAATAAAAATGACTGAAAATGACAGCTAATGATTTTTGATTAGTTGTTTTATGCGTTATGCTATTTAATCTTCACAAATCTCCTGATTTACTTACAATAAGCTCTTGTTGGAAATTCTCCTGGGGAGATGAACAAATAAATGTCTTTTCATCCCTGATAGACCATCATTAACAGAGCAAAGAAGCAATTTCACTCAAATCTAACTTAGTAAACCAATGAGTTTAACTGGGGTTAATTACAAGGGTATTTGTGAAGGATTACTTACAGGGTCATGGGCAATTCATGAGTGGTATTCTATCTGTCTGTCTCTGTCTCTGTCTCTCTTTCTCTCTCTCTTTCTCCAGCCTATACATCTCCAGGTAGATGAAAGTCTCTGTGAGCCTCTCATTCCCTAGTAAGTCTTAACTGTCTATAAATCCTTGAGTAGACATTGAGACATTGCCTGAGCCCTTTCTCCCCTCCATGATGGAATGCTAATGGGCCCAGACATGTTCAGGTTTCCCTTGGATTATCACAGCTCAAGAGGGCAGTAATGTTCTTGCCATGCTAGAACAACAGTGACAGTGTTCCACTCCCATTGTGCAGGTAAGGAGTCTTGAAGAATTTCATGACATGTGCAGGACCCACATATAATAAGTGTCAAAGAGAATTTATAAACCAATGTCTCTACATCTTTGATGACCTTAAACTACGAAGCCTTACTTTTGTTTGTGGTGAATGTGAGTCTGCTTATAGTTCTTTGAAAGGGAGAGAGAACATATAAGAGACCAAATGAAGATTCTATAACTGTCAAAGTACTAAGAAAACTGGAGGAGCATAGTAAGAACTACAACTCAGACATATGCTAGAGGAGTGTTCCTGGGGTGTGCACTCAGTTCTTTGAGGACCTAGATTAAGGAAAGATCTTCAGTTCTCAACCTAAATTTGAAATACGAAAGGCCATTGTAGAGAATTAATGCAGTGGCCAGGGGGATCCTAAAGCATAGAGTAGTTGGTCATGCAGATGTGTTTGTAGGTAACATGGAAAGTGTGGCTCTTGCTGAAGATGGTACCTGGGTTGTGACTTGAGATTGTAAGTATATGCTTTGAAATAGCCTAGAAGGCACTGGTTGTCCCTTTATACCCACTTCTCAGGTCTACTCTAGCACTTTATGCCATTCTTCCAGAAATATAGAGTTCATGGCTTATTTAAAGGAATGTTCAGGACAGTAAATTGGTTATTGCAGAAACTATGAGTGTTAAACGTCCTTATTTACGCTGAGATATCTTCCTAGGGACTGGCACTGATGTTAGGTGTATTGGTTCCTGGCCTGGGTAACACCATGAACAGATAGCTAATACACACCTTGGTTTACTGGGTGAACGTTGGTTTACTTGGTTTACTTGGCTTAAGCTGCTTCTGTTGGGTCACTGAAATCAGCAACTTCTCAGTCGGTCTCTTTCTTTCCTTCGTTTGATTTTTTTTATGAGTGACTTGGAGAAACCTCACCTAAATCATACAGTTTCCATGCCTATTTATTACATATTTATATATTCAGACATATTCAAAATTCACGGGGTAGTCTTTGCTGAATTCAGATGGATCTTAACATGGAAGCCCTACTACATAAAACACTATGGAAAGTCCCATCCTTCTTTGTGTGAAATGACAGTAATGACAAATTGGAGGAGCTGTAATTCACTGGCTTAAAATACATAAAACTACCAGCACATACTTATTAAAAATTCGAATAAAGTAAGTTTGGAGATATCCTTACCTCAAACAGACATATTTAAAATATTGTGCTCATCAAATTTATTGGAGCACAAGTTTGTCTAATATATAAAAATTATGAAGAATTATGCATCCCAGCCTTTCTAAAGACAAGCAATGCCTGATCTGAGCACTGAATTGTCTCTGTCACCCTCAGGAGGCACTAAGGCCTGTAGACACAGAAATAAATATTGCTGTTTGCTCTTTCATTTTGGTATATGTCAGTCCTGCATTGATCTTGGCTAGTTGTCTCATAGGGATGTATGCAGAAGCAGCTTCATAGCACAGATAAATATTAAAGGCATGTTTAGTTTCCCACAGTGAACAAAGTTGTGGAGACAAACAGGCCCATCACAACAGAATGCTTTTGAAGGTAGATTAAAGCCTGACTATCAAAGTGACCCACAAAGTCATAAAGTGTGTGCCTTAAAGGGAACTCATTGACCTCTCTCCTAGGGCTTTAGTAGAGTTCCTTGGGATAGTCTTATATAGTGGGTAATTTAGACTGACAAGTAAACACGAGGTAGAACACAGACTTGTAATTCTGGATCTTGGGAAGTAGAAGAAGGAGGATCAGGAGTTCAAGGCCAGCCTGTAGTAGTGTTCTTTAAAATTGGACAAAGAAAAGATTAATCTTTCAAGTTATGGTTGGTTAGAAGCCTGAAAACTACCTGGATACCAAGGGAACCTTGTTAGGCACTCCCTGAGAAGTGGTATTGTGATCAAGGTTCTACCCATGTAGTGAGAATCCCTGATGAGCTGTGGATTGTAAAGTAGATTTTTTTTTTCCTGATTGAAAGCAATTTCTGGTCTTCCAGGATTGTTAGGTAGCTATTGTTCTCACATTTTTTCCCTAACCTGGAAGACTGAATAGAGAGCATTAAGCTTTTTGGTCCATGCTCTCAGCCTTGGCACGAAAGAAACAAGGCCTGAAAGACTCACAGCAGGCTTCTCTGTGGGGAGTGTTGAAGATAACCTGGAATCATTCCTTGGCATTCTGGGCCTGTAAGGCACAATGGATTACAACACTAATTGTGTCTCAGGACTAGGAATTCATGAGATTAAATTTAGATGTGACCCAGAGCCCAAGAGAAGAGAAAAAAGCAACAGCAGGATGTCTCACCATTTAGAGGGTAGCTTTTATCCTACTGTATGCTGCTTGTAGGTTACTCTGCTTAACAGTAAAGGGTTGTTAATTTTAATCAGTGTTATCTTTTGTCTCTTAGAAAAGTATGGATTTCTAGGTTTAAACTAGACTACTGTTTTTGCTTCATGGTGGAAAATTTCTGGAACAAGTGCAAGTTGTTGCCAGTTAAAACAGTGGCAGGTTTGCGGACAAGCAGCTGACATAAGAATGCCCTCAGATGGGGCCCCTGAATGAGGAAAGCAGGCCTTCAGGAACAAAGAGGAGCTTCATTAGGAGAAATAGCAGCCATAGACAGAATGATAAGCTTTCTGAAAAGACCATGTCCTTCATTTTCCCAAAATATTAGGGTAGATATAGCACCATGGCTACCAGCAGTTGAAAGAATGGCAGGAAGGGGGGGTGGAGCTGGTGGAACAGCAAGAGGGTCTTTGAGTTATCTGGGAGGGAATGAGAAGTAGCAAGGTACTGGTAATGTGGTGAGCAAGGGAAGTGGATGCAGACACAGGGAGAAGGTTGGAAGATGAATCTTCTGTCATTGGAGTTCTTAGGGTCATAGCCTGGGCACTGGTAAACCTAAGAAGCCAGGCTCAGCACCCATCTTCAAGAAGCCAATAAAAGACACCATAGTAGTACGAGGACAGTAAAGGAGGTTTTATTATCTGTGTCCACATTGGGAAAATGAACAAGGAGTCCATTGACTCATTGCACTCTTTATGTCTTTGGGACGTTAACATAAAGTTTAGGCTTGAACAGAGACTATGACTATATACAAAGCAGTCCTGACCAACAGATGGTCCAATCAACTATTGGCTCATCTCCAGCATCTCCTCCTAGGTTAGCTTGTGAGTTATAAATAGAGATAAGCTTATCTTCTGGCTGGCCACGGGGCATCAGGCTTTTCCTTCTCCAAGCATGAGATCCCCAGAGGAAATTCAATTTGTTGGGGTCCACTGTAATTGTATGACAACCAAAGGGAAGGACACAAGTGTCTATTTAGAATATTGCATTGCTGGCAGGATAGTTACACTTGAAGTCAGCTAAGTGTCTGCACACAGCGCAGGAGGAGAGCAAGGACTGGACACTGTAGCATCAAGATTAATGTAACAGAAGCTAGTTGACAGAGAAAGACCAGAGCTGTTCTCCACCTGGGCTTCATTAATAAACAGAGTATGTGACAAAAGCCTGTATTACACAAACACAGAGAAGGTGGGCAGTATGTGGATGTCTAATAATGGCCATAAACTTAGTGGCCCAATGCTTCAGGGGCTTTTCTCCTTTCTCACAAAGCCAGGATTTGAACCTGGGTTTTGTAAGATCTCAGACTTGTGCTTCAACAAGGATACTGATGTGGACTGTCTTTTCAGGTAAGATGTATATTAGAAGAGTTGTCATTAGTTCACTGTTATTCTCAGAAGTGTTCTCCTTTTCTTAATAAGCTGTCTATTTCTCTTTCTAACCACATGTCCCTGGTCTAATTCTTTGTCATAGGTTGGAATCATCACCAGATATTTTCTTTACATCCACGCAGCAAGGTTAGTGCTTGTGGTGGACAGAGAAAACATGATGCAGGAATTTAAGATGAAGGGAATTCCTCAGCTAATGAGGGCAAGCAACCTTCCCTTTGTATAAACATGTGTCCCTACTTTCTGATGCTACTCAGCAGCTTCTGCTTTCCACCAGTATATAAAAGTGAGTGCTCTCTGTCACGAACAACTCCACATTTGGCTAAGGCCGAGGATCTGGCTTGCTTCCATGTATGTGGACCTATCTGCATTGTCCCCGTGGCACGCCTGGGTTGGCTACCCAGAGGCTATTTAAGCTGTGGGCTGGCTTTCCCCGGGGTCCGAGGATTGTTCAATGTTCCTGAATAAACTGCATTGAAAAAAAAAAAAGTTTCATCCATTGAGATTTTTGCAGGAAGGTTATGCATCACTGTACAGTTCTGGAGATTATGGCTTGCAGTTACATTGTCTCTAGGGGTTTCACAGATTTATTGATTTTCCATCCTGAAAAGGTGACTATATTAATATTGATGCCCCCAGGAGAAATTAGAATGTAGGGACAGCTCTCTTTCTGTCTCTGTCCACTTAAATCCATGCACTAATTTCACTCTTTTGAAAGCATTTTTTATATGGAACAAAAGGAAAGAAGGCTAGTTTTTCTGAAATAGGGTCTCAATCACTCAAAGTTTCCTTCCTTCACAGTACAAAGAAACTGAATCTCGTTCGAGCACAGGGGACTCATCTTCCTCTCTTACTCTTTCCTGCTGAAGAGTGACACTATGAGATAGAACCCCACAAGCCCACCATCAGTTCAACTGTCCTCCCTCCTTTCTCCTTCTTCTTCTCCTCCTCATCTGCCTCCTCTTCTTTGGAGTTGAGGTTTGAACCTAGCCCTAAACCATCAACCACCATCTCCCTCATCATAACAAAGTTTTATTCCCCTGATCCTTAACAGGGTCTTATATTTTTGCCTCACAGGAACACTGAGATGTTTTCCCATGTCTTGAACTGATACATAGTGAAACCAGGATTGAACCTGGATATTGTAAGATCTCAGAGTTGGGATTCAACAGGGATATTGATATGGACTGTCCTTTCAGGCAAGATGTATGCAGAATCCTGGTGAAGGGGTCTAAAGAGTGTTCAGGCCCATAAGATAAGGCTGGCATGTTCTCTCTCAGGTTTCTGAGGTAGAAGGAAGGTCCAGGGCCAAACATGGATGAGAAACCCATATCATGTACTCTATAGAATTTCCTGGGATGCTTCCAGCTTCCTGAAGCCTTCTTGCCTGTCATCTGTGATTCCTTAAGAGCATATAGCGGTGTGGTTTTCAAGTGGAAGGGGCTAATTTCTTATCAACACTGGAGTGTATCCGAGTTATACTTGTGCGTGTGACACTAATCTCCAATTTATATTACCTGCTATGCTTTGCTTTAGGAGACAGCCTTGTGTTAAGGTGTATGACATTTTTAGACTGCCACATGCTGTTGGAATACTCTGGGAATCTGGCTCTGAGAATAGGGTTGCTATTCCCTGGGACACTGCTAAAGATCCTTCAAAGCCCAGTGTAGTTCCCAGAATGCAGTCATACAATCCACCTAGGTGTCAGTGGATTTGAGGCTTTATGGAAGGCTTGAAGCTCAGCATGAGGGCTATGGAAAATGCTTTTCTTTCTTCACCCTCTTTGGTCTGCAACACTGAGTGTATTCTTTATTCTCGAATGTATACTTAGTGACCTATGCTTCTTGCCTGGTTGTTTCTCCAATGCTTCCTTCAACAGTAGCTGCTGGACAGTTTTGATTCTACTTTCATGTCTTATATTCATAAATGATTTTGAATCTGTATAAAATCTAGGAACCCCAAATAGAGAAACCATGACTTAATTTGCTTACTATGACCATCTCTTGTTACATGCATTTTTTTCTGCAAATGGCATAACATTGTGTTTTTGTTTTTGTTTTTTTTTTCTAACTGCTGAAAACATTCCATTGTACATACATGCTATGTTTACATCAACTATTCCTCTGCCCTTGGAAACCTAGGTTGGTTCCACAAGGTAGCTGTTGTGAACATTGATTCAGCAGACAGTAATGTGCAAGTGTCTTGATAGCATGTTGACTGGGTTCCCTCAGGCACAGTGGCTAAATGAGCTAATGAAATCATTGGAAAGCTCTTTAAAATGAAGCACAAGGGCTTGAGAGATATCTTGGTGGTTGAGAGCACTTCCTAATGTCCTGGAGAACATATATTTTATTCCCAGCATCTATATCAGTGACTCACAAACATTTCTAACTGCGGCATCACCCTCTCCTGGCCTCTGTGTGCACCTGCAAGCACATGTATACATGCACATGCATATACGAATGTAAATAAAATAAATAATAGGATAAATATTTAAAACAAAAGACATATAGATGATCAACGGTAGAAAAAGTTTCAACACAGCTAGCTATCAAAGAAACCCAAATTTAAAACTAAATTGACATTCCATTTCAGTCTAGTCTGAATGGCTACTGGTAAAAGAGCAAGAACCAACAAAAGCAGGTGAGAATATGCTCAAAGAGAACCCTTACACACTGTTGGTGGCAATGTGAAACAGTTTAGCTACTGTGTACATCAGTATGCAGGGTCTTCAAAGGACATTTTGAATCTGTGTGAGATGTGGTTTGGTCTTCATTATATTCTGATATTTGACTGAGCAGTGACTTACTTTTTTTATGGTAAAAGCTTTCATGTAGCTCAGCATGTCTTGAACTCACTGTGTAATGGAGGATGACCTTTAATCTTTGACCTTTCCACTTCCAACTCTCAAGCACTGAGACTCTGCGTGTGTACCATCCCTCTTGACCAGTTTTTCTATTTTCTAAAAGCTCTTGTACAGACTCTTCTATTTACAAAATGTCGCCCTTCTCTCAAAAATGACTTATGGTTTTATAGTAAAAAATGTAAGTAGAAACGACTTTTCCATAAAAGTAACCAACGATTTTATTTTCAGAATTATAGTGTGTTATTGGCTATTAACGCAATATGCCTGTAACCTTATGGCACCTGCATTATATTAAAAAAAATGTGCTTTTGATAAAGCCTAGGATATGAGCCACCAGTGAGAGCAATTTTTCAAAACCATTGTGTAGAGTCTTATGACAGCAATAAACACCTAAATATCAGATTAATAATTGTATTCTGACAAGGGTACACAATGGCCACACATCACAAAAACTATTTATTCAGCTTCTCTCTTGAAAAGCATAAAGTGAGAAGATGCTTTTGTATGAGTTGTTTTCAAATAAAACACAAAGTATAAAACAAGAAGAAAGTGCAGAATGTATGATTCTGAGTCATTTGTTGAATAATTTGTAGTGTATCCAAATGGGTTCCCTAGTAATGGGAACATAGGCTGTCTCTAACATGAACTCAGTGGCTGGCTCTTTGAACTCCCCCCCCCCCAGGATCTAGCAGCCTTGCTAAGCCATGGAGGAGGACATTGCAGCCAGTCCTGATGAGACCTGATAAACTAGGGTCAGATGGAAGGGGAGGAGGACCTCCCTATAAGTGGACTTAAAGAGGGGCAGGAAGGATATGAGGAAGGGAGGGTGGGATTGGGAGGGAATGAGGGAGGAAGCCACAGCTGGGACACAAGTAAATAAACATGGTCCTTGGTTGGAGAATCAGTCTCAGAAAAGGCCCCTGGGCCCAAATATATTTGGTCCTTGTGGAGCGCCTGACCTCTCTAGGTCTTACTAACTTCCCCTTCTTTCCTATGATTCCCTGCACTCTGCCAAAGGTTTGGTTATGAGTCTCAGCATCTTCTTTAGCTTCTTTAGGTCTGTGGATTTTAGTAGGGTTATCCTGTGTTATATGGCTAATATCTGTTTATTAGAGTATATTCCATGTGCGTCTCTCTGGTTCTGGATTAACTCAGCCAGGATGATCTTTCCTAGTTCTATCCATTTGCTTGCAAATTTTATGACTTCCTTGTTTTTTAATAGCTGAGTAATATTCCACTGTGTGTGTGTATCACAATTTCTGTATCCATTCTTCCATTGAGGGACTTGTATGTTGTTTCCAGATTCTAGCTATTATGCATAATGGTGCTATGCACATAGTTGAGCAAATGGCCTTGATATGTGGTGGAGACTCTTTTGAGTATATGCCCAGGAGTGGTATCAACCTTTAATAAACTAAATCATACAGGAAATTGTTATGCTTTCTCTTTATGGACTATGTTTATGTATTTTTAAGGCTCAGCTTAACATGGATATAACCTAAAGTCTTAGTCTCTAACGATTAAGATAAGATTATGATAATTGATGTCAGCCTTTATTTAGTATTAAATCTACTTAAGATAGATTTGTTCTTCAAATACTTATTTATAGAATATTACATAATCACAGATCATAGCATTCTGTTTTATATTTACAGGGTGAAGTTTAGAGCAGATAACTAAATGCAGACAAAGATTTCTTAACTCAGATATGCTAGCCCTCAAGCTTGTCAGAGATCTGCTGAATATGACATTTAACATGTGTAATCTTACTGTGAGTCTCTGAGAGAAAGAAACTCTCAAATAGTGTGTCAAATACATACCCAAACAAAAATATTTGCTTCCTAAGTTCTCTGAGAAGACCTGAGCAAAATAACAGATGACTTCAACTCGGGATTGTGGTATGCTAACCACTGTCCCAATGTCTTGCTCTCATTAGGGCCTCGCCTAAATTGTGGACAAATTGGATACCTGAAGTGTTATTTTCTCACATTGCTGAAAAAGAGAGAGGTCAATCTTTCTCTTGATCTTCTTCCACAGAAAATGCCTCTAATCCTCTGTGCCTGAAGGCCAGAGTGTCTCTGCCCACATTGCTCTGAAAACCACAGGAGCCTTAGACCAGTGTTTAGGCAGTAGATTATGACTGATTAGCCATCTCTGTCATTTTGATTAATCCATGGATTCATTTAGGTTAAATTTTGTCCTTCTCAGGTGTCTGATTCCATTGACAGCTAAGCTAATGGTAGCTGTACAGCTAGGCAACAGACTATTAGCTCCTTTCCTCAAGGTAATCCACCATGTTACTCTTTTAGTCAGTTTATTAGCTAGTTAAAACTACTGGATAATACATTTTTTGATGAAGAAGGAAAACAGATTTGCCTTACCCACAGACTTCAAGTTATATATAGTCCTTATATATAACTTTTACATTCCTTTATCTAAAGGATGACAGTTGCTTACAGCAGTCACACCTATGTCTCATGGTAAATAGGAAAATGCCTCAGGACATAGAAAATTAATTTATGAAGATCTAAGAAAATGTTTGAGGGTCTAAGAAGGTGTTTTTAGGTTGGTAAATGCAAGTTAGAAAGGGTTGAGGGTTAAAAATGTAGTTTTTAGGTTGGTAAATGCAGGTTATAAAGATTTGAGGGGTCTATAAAGGTGTTTTAAGATATATCAGTCACAAGTTCAAGATTTTAATTTCCCTATGTTTATCTTCTAGATATAGACTTGCGCATCTCATTATGCTATAAACATTTCTGCCAATATTTATATCTAGCCATCTCTAATGAGAAGAAAATGTTCATTTTTTATATTAATTACAGTTTATTATTATATCCCAGCTGTAGTCCCCTCCTTCATTTCCTTTTAATCCCACCCTCTCTCCCTCATCTCCTCCCCAGCCCCTCTCCAAGTCCACTGATAGGGGAGGTCCTCCTCCCCTTCCATCTGACCCTAGCCTATCCGGTCTCATCAGAACTGGCTGCATTGTCTTTCTTTGTAGCCTGATGCAAATCTATAGCTATAACCAGATCTCAAAGGCATGAGTCTACTCTTGCAATCTTACAAATACCTGTTAAGCACTTTTTCCAAAATATGGATCTCAATACATTGTAATGCTAATATACTTCCTTTTGTAAACTAAAATTACTTTGAGCATCAGGAAATCAAGAGTCATAAACCTGGATCTGCCTGCCACAGCACAAAGGGACCTTAGATGAGCACACCTCCCTGTTCTTGAAAATTAGATTTTTCCCTTGGTCATGGGATTCCTCAAGTTCCACAATTACTAGACAATTTTAATTTCTATGCCTACCCTATATTTGTCTCAGCACATTTTCACCTGGCTGACAGACTCCATCCAGTGATCATCTGTGGATTACAAACAGGTGATACCTGGATTTGCAGAAAGCTGATGTAAACCAGTCTAGCCAATGTGTTTGCTCCCTTTTTCTTCAATTGCATTGATAATCAGATTCTTCTGAGAAGTGCCTCATTACCTATCCTTTGACTAGTCTTTCAGCTTTCCTTGGCCCTGCTAACAACACCCAAATGTCAGCTGTAAGTAATTACAGAAGAGAATACATCATCCATTATATGACATAACAGGCAGACATGCTAAGTCAAAAGGAGCTCTCGGGCATAAGCAACAGAAAGGTACCTATAGTGCCACTTACCAAAATATAATAGACAAAAAACATCATCAGATATTTGATTCAGGTTCATAAGGGGAATGAGAGGACCAAACTTACTATGAGGTTTGGTCTCTACAAAGTGAGAGCCAATCCCAATCAGAGTCAAGTAGCCTCCTTGGGCACCAGCCAATCCCAATCGAAGTTATGTAGCCACAGTCAAAATTCCTCTATAGTCTTTAAAAAAGCCTGTGAGCTCACTTCAGGGTCGCCCCTTTTTAGTAATGATAGACCCCTGCATGCTGGTTGTTTTTGTTTGTTTGTTTTTTGTTTTATGTTTCCTTTTTTCCAGAATAAATGTTCTCTGCTTTTACATACTATTTGAGTCTGGGATCTTCCTTCAACAATTATTTGACCCTTAGAGTAGTTTGTCAGATTTGTAGCACAGCACAATGATTTTGTTCCTGCTTAACAGGCCTGAACTTCAATTAAACATCCATTGCTTACCATCAAGTTCTGAGTACCTCTATTGGACCTTTAGGAATAGTTTGCCATGCTAATAATTACTGTGATTTGTGGACATCATACCTAGCTAGGACTATTGTTTGCTTCCCTCCATTGAACCTTGCATAGTACCTTTTGGTACCATAAAAGCTAGACCACTGTAAAGAGATTTGCATGTTAGAGTCACCTCAAACATTGAGAATCTTTCGAGAAGAGTGTGATGCCTTCTGCAACAGGGACATACCTTTAGCTTCTGAGAGGCAACAAAGGACAGAACCAACAGCCCATGTAGGTATGGTAATAACTCAGAAGACCATGATTACCAACACTAAGGTTTCTCATACTTGGTACTTAGGTTTTAGTTCAATAGTTTATGGATTTTGTAGAGAACATTGTCAGCCCAAATGCCATTACTACATATACATGTCTGTATATGTATGCACATATAATTATACATGTTATATATTTTATGCAAATGTAAAATAATATGATTCCTAGGGATTTTTATCAAATATCCTTAGTGTTATTTGTCCCTCTGCCATAAATCTCATTATATCAAACATTTTCAATTATCTGTCACTTACAAGTTGTGTGTTTAGAGAAATTTACTTAGACTTTATTATGCTGGCCTCAGGCCATCTGTGTTTTGTGGCTATTAATAAGTTTAGGTACTGATTTCTGAGTTTATCTTTTTTAAGCCGGTGGTTTTTGTATTTTCCCCCTTGGTTTCTGCTTCCTCTTAGTCTTTTGAAGTGAGTGGCCTGGGGTATAGTGGCCAATGAGTCTTCAGATCCAGTAGATCCAGTAGAGTCTGCTCCCTTTTTTTCACCCCAATTTGTCTCTGGGATTTTGGGTGCTAATCTAAAGCTGCCTCTGGTGTCCCCAGCACCAGCATGTCCTGGGGTCCTTGGTGCCTGTTTGGCTTCTGAGAAAGCAGGTGGGGTTGTTGGCTGGAAATTAAAGCTCAGGGGATGGGGTAAAGTTTAACAATATCAGATATGCTTTTGGGGGATTTGATGGATCAGGACTTGGGGCAAGGTCTTACCTGGTATTCCTGGTGAAAGACTCCTAGAAAGTAGGCAGAGTTGTGGGGTGTACCTAAACTTTCTAAAGCTGTCTTCCTTCATCTACAAAATAGTATTAAGCACAGTGTCTGTCCATGTATTCATGCGTGAAGACTAAAGAAGGTAATGCATGGGGATCCATTTTTACTGTTAGCATATTTTTTCTGTCTTTTTCTCTCTATCTCTCTCTCTTTCTGTCTCTGTGCACCTGGTCTGCCTCAATAGGGCTAAGTTACATGTGAGCATACCCCATACCTGGCTTTTTGCACGGATGTTGGGGACTTGAACTTGGGTCCTCATGCTTGTGCAGCAAGCACTCTTACCCATTGAGCTATCTCTTTTATGTATTTATTTTAAATTGTTTGTCTCTATTAACACACAAATAATTAAGTTTCATTATGACAGTTTAAACAAAATTTGCTTTTGTTGTTCCTTGTTTCTTGTCCCCATCTCCTTACTAACTTCTGCCCTCCCCTTCTAATAGCATTCTTTCCACATTTGTTTAATATTGTCCCTTCGATTCCCTTTCCTCATTACCTCTTGTTTGCTTGTCTTTGTCTTTTATCTACTTTCATAGATTATATCCTCTCTTCTCCTCTTTACTTACATATATACAAACATTAAAAGTTGGGATTTGCATATGAGAGAAAACATTTCATTTCTGTCTTTCTTTGTCTAGGTTATGTCACTTTTCACAATTCTTTTCAGATTCATCCACTTTCTTACAAATGTCATTTTCCTTTACTTTTCCACCAGAATTCTTTCTCTTTGCTCTGACCCTTGTGATTGTTTTTCCAGAGCAGAATGCTTGAGCAGCAAGCAAGATTGTTAGGCACTCACAGCTGCTGCGGGATCATGTTAGGTCCAAGAGATCTACCAGTGAGTGATGATGATTTGGAGCATGGGAAGAGCGAAAGTTTGAGGGTGTTGGACCCGTAAATGAGCACACTGTCTTTGAACTCTTGATTGCATTAATTTATATATTTTAATATAAATATTTATTTACAAAACCTAATCACATTAAATATTTCTGCTGATAGTTTTAACCCTTCTATGACACTGACCACAGCCTTCTTCTCTTCAGTTCTTGCTAGAATCAAACTTTGCTACAATCCTTCCTAAGGAGGTTAAAGAATATATGTATTGTAGGTCTGGCTTTACATTAAATTTGACTTACAATGAAAATATACCTCATGACTTATTGTCAAATGAAACCTTCAGGAATTATAGATGCTTTTATCTTAGGATAGCATTTGCTGTTTTCTGGGAATGAATGTCAGCCATAAAAAATAGATGGGGCTTGCTTATTTAGTGTTTCATTTGTTGTAGCAAATCTATCTGTCAGGAGAATTCGAAAACAAGATGAGCATGCTCGGTTTGATTCATATGGGAAAGAGGGAAAGATGCTGTGGAGATCGGACTGCATCTTGGTGTGTGAGAAAAATTCAGGAAATCCAAATAAACCACACATCTAGGAAGCTGATGGGAAGGGGGAATGTTACTCCTGCCCTCAGCCATGCAACAGTGACATGCATTTTAAAAAGCATACTGCTTTGAATATGTACCATTAAGAAAGTTGAGTTTTTATAGGTCATAAATTATGAGAAAGTATATTTTCATCTTAGAATTTGATGCATTCAATGTCTAGTATAGGAGTTATTTATTAAATTGTCAAAAAGTTCTTTTTGTGTGTGTGTGTCTGTGTGTGTGTACACTTGTGCTTATGTATGTAGGTGTGCATATGTGTGCACATGCAAGTGGCGTTCTTCTTTTGCTTGGCTCTTTATGTTTTCAGTTAGTATCTTTGGTCACAGATTTCCCTAGACTGACTGGCCAGAAAGGTCTCAAGATCATTCTTTCTGTGCCCCCAAAGCTGGGATTACAGGTATGGTGTTGTGCTGGCTTTATTCACATGGCTTCTCTACCAACTGAGCCAAATAGCGCTTTAAAAATAATGTCCACTTCTCTTTCTGCATAAATACTAGAGAGGGTGAAAAGAATGACTGGCATAAAGTTTTTGCTCCCAAGGGACTTGTAAATACTGCTTGAATAAGCAAATGCAGATATATGTTGAACACACTTTAGAAGGAATAGTTTGTGGGATTTGGGGCATCCTAGGTTAGCGTTTGTTGTTGTTTTTAGACAAGGTCTTGTTAGATAGACCTGACTGGACTAAAACTCATGGAAATCTGTGTGCTTCTGTCTCCTAAGTGCTGGGATTAAGTTATGTGCCACAACACATTGTCCTAGTTAGCTCTAACTGTCAACTTGAGGCAGACCTCAGTCTTCTGAGAAGAGAGTCTCAGTGGAGAGATTGCCTAGATCAAACTGGCCCATGGGCATGTCTGTGGGGGACTGTCTTGATTGCAGACAGTATAAGCATCCAAAGCCCACTGTGGGAGAAAATATTCCCTGATCAGATAGTCCTGGGCCATGTAAGAAAACTAGCTATGCATGAGCTTGAGTGAACCAGCAAGCACCATTCCTTCATGGTTTATTCTTCAAGCTCCCACTTTAATTTTCAATGAAGTTCAGATATCACTCATCAACCTGATGAATACACACATCACTCTTAAACCTTAGTCTTTCCTTGTCCTCATGATCTCATCTTATTATTTTTTTATTTTATATTACAATATGAAATACAGACCAACTTTTTAAGACTCCCACAGTCATTAAACAATCTAAAAGTAATGTGCCTTATTAAAATTCCAATGTCTCTCAACTGTGGGTTCTTATAAAGCAAAACAAAACAACAACAACAAAAATGCATTCAATATTTTCTTATTCTAAAAGAAAAAAAACTCATGGCATGAAAAAGAAAAGTTGCTCTTAGGGAAACTCCCAGGCTAACACTGTAAACATTTTAATATCTGACATGTAGGAATCACTCATATTTTGGGGGCTCTAAAGAGATTAAGCAATTCCACTTTTCTTGTTCTTGTGTGTGTTGAACATGAGGATACCCTCTCCCCAATTTTACGTCAATCATGCTTCTCTCTTCCTAATCATGGCTCATTCTTCAGCCACAGATAACTAGCATCTGTGGTTCCAATAAAGCATGGAAGGTTACACTTGAACAGATTTTTAATTCACACATATTATGTAAATGGCCTCAATAGATCTTTTTCAGGAACTCTCAAACTACCCTCTAAATCTTCATAAGCCAGGCTGCCAACTTCCATCTTTCAGGATTCTTATCTTCTAAGCATCCACAACAACAGCCCATCAAGCTTTGGCTTTTTCAGGTCAATATTCCAAATAATCCTAACACCCTCTCCCAAAGAAATATGGTCAGGTCTCTAACAGCAACATTCCAATTTCCATGTATGAGTTTTTGTCATACTTTGCTTTCTGTTGCTGTTTAAACACCATGAACAAAAGCTACTTGTGGGGGTGGGGGTGGAGCAGGGTAGAGTGTGTATTTTATCTTATTCATTGAGGCCACAGTTCATTATTGAAGAAAGTCAGGTCAGGAATTTGCGAAGAATCTGAAGCAGAAATAATGGAAAAATGTTGGCTATGGCCTGTTTCTAGCCCATGTTCAGATACTTTTCTTTTTAAATATACTCACACACATATTCTTTGAATTAATGTGTATTCATGTGTGTCCTCTTGCTTGTATGGTAATGTGACTGTAAATGCCTCTGGCAGCCAGAAACATCAGATCCCCTGAAAATGTCTGGTCCTCTGCTACAACAGTGAGTGTTCTTTCCTGCTGAAGCATTTCTCCAGTTCCCAGATACTGTTCATAAATCCTCAGGCCAACATGCCTGGGGATGGTACTACCCATTATGGGCTTGTGCTTCATATATCACTTAGTGTCCTGGCTTAGTTTTGTTTTGTTTTGTGTTTCTTTCAACTAAATATAAGATATAAGATTCTAAGATAGAGGTATCTTAGAAGAAGAGCTTAACTGATTAACTGAAACAATGCCTCCATTGTGTTGTCTATAGGCAAGTCTGTAAAGGCATTTTCTTGATTAACAATGTAGGTGCAATGCCACCTTTGGGCAGGTGGTCCTGTGTGCTATAAGAAAAATAGGCTAAATAAGTCATGAAGAATAAGCCTGTAAGTTCCTTGGCCTCTGCTTCAGTTCCTGCCGTTAGATTCCTGCCTTGAATTCCTTCCATGGTGGATTATAAACTATGGGCTAAAATAAACTCTTTCTTCTCCATATTGCTTTTGGTCATGGAATTTTATCACAGTAATTGAGAAACCAACTAAGAGAATTAACAGTGAGGAAAATGACCCCACAGACATGTGCACCAGTCAATCTGATAAAGACAGTTCTTCACCTAGGTTCTCTATTTCCAGAGAACTCAAGTTTACAACCAAGATTTACCATGACAAGTGCTCCACAGTACTACAATGCACAGTGTATCTTTTAAATTTTTAACTTGTTTGTTTCTGTCTCTCTGTGAATGTAAATTTGTGTGTCATGCAACAACCTCAATGTTGTTCCTCAGGCAGGGTCTCTCACTGTGCTAGAACTCACCAGGTGGGTTAAATTTGCTCGGCTGCAAGTGTCTCCCTCCATCCCAACCTCCCTATTTCTATGTCTCCAGCTCTGATATTACATGTGAATGTCATCATATTCAGGGGTTTATTTTGTTTTGTTTGCATTAGGTTTAGAGATTGAACTCAGGTCGATATGCTTACAATGCAGCCACTTTACCAAGCAAGCCATCTCCCTAGCCCAATTTCTTTCTTTTATGACACACTTTTAAACTTACTCACTTAGTCAGTTACTTTATTCTTTAACATACTAAGCACCAGGTTTTGAATTATCATCCAGTAAAACAACTGTACTGGGATAAAATTCAATATTTACAAAAATGCAGATTTAAGATCTGGGAAACAGAAGATCACTTTAATAGAAAATGGAAGAAGAAAACAAAGGACGGCTTCAGTTGTGGTACATCATCCGGTTCTAGTGCTTAAACCCCTTAGCCTTCTTAGAAGCCACGTACAAAGGTTGTCTAGAAGACTGTCTTATGTAACAATCTCTTGCTACATAAGGAAACCCCAGAAAAATCAAAGCTATCCACTCTGTATAGAAAACTACCCACAACTGGGGTCTGCAGATATGGCTCAGTGGATGAAAACAGTTGCTGTGTGAGCACAATGACAGGAATTTGGATCTTTAGCACCACTGTAAAAAGCTGCATGTGGCTTTGCATGTCTCTCATGAAGGTATTGGGAGCATAGTAAGGCAGCTACCAGGAGCTTGCACACCACACAGCCTAACCAGCCAAAAGTACAAGGTTTTCATTCAGTGAATGATAGAAGAAAAGATTTGATATCCAGAATGTAAATGGAAGAATGTGAATACACACACACACACACACACACACACACACTTTCAGTACTAAAACTTGTGAGCATGACTCTAAAGCTATTCTACTTTCTATTAAATACTTATTTATAACAATTGGGAAGGCTATTAACCTTCAATGTTCCCACAGGCTGAATTCTCATTTAAAATGGAGTAAAAACAATTCTTTAAAATGCTGGTGAAATACTGTACAATCTTAGGTACCTGAGTCCAGTGTACAATGCTAAACTAGTTATTCCTCATTAAACACATGATTTTTGCTCATTATCTAAGACATTGTGATTATTCTGTAAGTGTGTGTTGAATAAACACTGTAGCTACCATCAGGTTAAATCTCAATTAAATTAGAGTTGCTTATTTTTTATAGATCATCCTTTATTAACATTTTTCAATAGGCTTTACATAATACACAACATTGATTTTAGTAAAATGTGAATTGATTAAGGCAAAATGTCAGTTTTCTGCCTTGAACACAATCTCCCACAGTCAATAAACAACATTAGAATGTTATGAAATCAAGCCATTCACTTTAATTAAAAATTCTTTTATTTGACCTTCATGTAATTCTGGTGAGTATTGAGTCAAGATTTATCACTGAATCACATTAATCAGAAGCAATCATTGGAATCTAAAAAATACAAAATCCTTACAAATGTTCCATATATGGAATTGTAATGTTTTATAGACCAAAGCATAAGCAAAATGTGACATTCACATCACCCTAAATTCTGATTTGGAAAAGAAATGGACAAGTGTTTCATGGCACCTTAGCCTACTCTAAATTCTTGTCTGCATATCATATTTTGGAAGCAAAATCACAAAGCTGAAGAAATTCTCTTTAGCACACTCCTCTTCTAGAAGTTTTCTTTCTCCTAAATTTTCTTTTGTTTTCAAACAATCAAATTCCCTTCCTCCTTTTCTACCTGTGTGTGTGTGTGTGTGTGTATGTGTACATTTGTCACAGTGTACATTTTGTAGGCCAAGAGCTCATCTATGCTGTTGGTCCTCACTTTTCATCATGTTTGAGACTCAGCCTTTTCTTGTTGGTCACTGTGTATGCCAATCAACCTTGCACTTGAGATTCTAGGCATTCCAGCTCCTGCCTCAGCTTCCTATGTTACCATAGAAGCAATGTATCTGAATGTACCACTGTCCTCAGGAATTCTACCTCAGGTGTTGATACTTGTGTGGGAACTGCTTTCATATTTAACTACCTTCCAGTTGCTGAGCTTGTATCTCAAATATTATACATCATAGAAGTCCACCCAATTCTAATGGCAGATAACTCTCATGTACTTCACTCATTCAAGAGTTTCTATATTCTAATAGAAGAAAATGTTTGGCTCTTCAATATCAGTTTCACTTTAAATGGCAGACTTGTGCATGCGCAGCCTACAGCAAAGCTCACCTGAGACTGATTAAAACAACAAGCTAATGAGCTCAGGCCTTCTGCTGGTTATCCAGCAGGACCCAGTCTTGCCTCCTGCCACCACTGGGCTTCTGATAGCACCAGGTGTCATGCCTACAGGCTTGGCTCAAAGAGTAATTATACTCAAAGCATATTCTAACTAATTATCTAATTCTGATGAGATGTTTGTGCTTAATTTTGTGAATATTGCTTGCTGAAATGGGTGACCTTGTGCAGCATTGCAGACAAAGGAGATACAGACATTAAATTTTCTCCAGGTACAATTAACTTATATTCAAGTCACATCCAATTCTCGTATTTAACTTATGAGGTGAACATTAGCTTAAGAAAATTATATGTCTCATGCAGTCATCCATTTCAGGGCATATGGCCACAACTAGAAGTGAAGAAATCAGAATGAAATGACTATAGTTAACCCCAAAGTATAAAAATCTATTAATAACAGTTCATAGCTTTGTTTTTGTAGAGTGGTCTATTTCTCTGACCTGAAATATTTTCTCTTGGAGTGATGAGTGATGACCGAGACAGGAAGAGGAAGGAAAGTGAATGGAGGAGGTAGGATCTGGGACTTGAGAAAGCAACAAAACTTAAGGCACTAGGAAGCCCGGAAAGTTACCAGACTAATGAGGCCATTGCCAGAAGTTTTACAAAAAGCAAACAATTACACAGAGAGGAGACTCCCCAGTGGAGATGCCTGCACATAGTGCAGAGAGCTCCAGGGATGTGGCCTTTATCATTTGTCATTCATGCTTGTCAGGGCATTTTGGTGATACAGGTGATGGTGACCCAGACGGTGTGTGTGTGTGGGGGGGGGCTCTATGTCTGCTTAGTTTTGCTGTGATCCTAAAACTACTTTAAAAATAAAGTTGGTTAGAAGATCTAAACAGAGCCTTCTACCATATGTGCAGGAATCATAGTTTTGCATTAGTGTGATCACTACTGTCTGTGCCCATTACCTTAGAAGTTCTGTTGTCTTTCACTTCTGCACATATTCTATGTCTTCCCAAAAAGAGAGCACAGAAAAAAAAATCCTCAGATCATGTGGGTACAGTTATTACACATAATTTCTCACAGAAACAGAAATATCAGGGATTGATTCTATCAAAACATACTGTATTTTTTAATGAAGCTTGAAAGAGGTTAATAATAAAGGCAATCCTGTTAGTCAATGAAATAGGTTGAAAAAATGAAGAAATATCCCATTTTTGCTCAGCTGGTTCTATAACAGGTGTCAAGAACACATGAAAGGTTGATATCAATTCATAGTAAATAGTGTTGGGAAAACTGCATGCCAACAGAAGAAGAGAGAAATTTGACCTTTATCTTATACTATATGACTATCAATTTAAATTTGATAAAAACTAAAATATAAGACCTAACTGTAAACCTATTAAGAAGGAATCAGGAAAATTTATGAAAATTTGTTCTGCCCAATGCCTTTTATATATAATAAGAACAACAACAACAAAAAAATGCAAGATGATTGCATTGACTTGGAAGTTCTGCACAGCTGAGGCAGCCCTTGCAGTGGGAGAAATACTCTCAAGCCATATAGAAATTAAGGCCTTCATATCCAAGATATGTGAGGAATTCAATACAACAGTAAGAAGAAAATGTATAAATTAGAAAGTGTCCCAATGATCTGAAAAACATAAATAAAAAATGCTCAGTGTCTTTAATGCCCGGGGAAATACAAAGTAATAATAATGCCCAATTTGCAAGGGCATCTCCAAAACATTCACCATCTCTAACAAATGTATAACTTTAGGATCATGATCTCCAGCATATAAGGCAAAAGCGCCCTGGAATTCTGAGTATGAATCTATGGTGTGGTGCATGTATTTCAGTACTTCAGACTCTGTAAAGTGGAGCACACCAACCACTTTATGACCTTGTTCCAAGACAAATTTAGCATATAGACCTTCATCTAGTAATTGGACCTTAACAATACACACACAATCTACTGTCTGACCAAGTTGGCCTATAGCTGACCACTTTCTTTCCAGCATTTCAATGTACTGCCATTTTGCAATATCTTCAACCCTCTGTGGACTTTTCTCATCTGGAACCACCTCTTTTGATGTTATTGTTAGTACCAGATTGGACTGCTCTGAAGGCTCTCTACTTTGATTTAAAGATTCCTCCAACTTCTGTACTATGGCCTATAATTTAGCATGTAATTTCTCAGTCTCTTCTTTGTCCAGCTCAGTCTCATTCTTATCTTTCCCAAAGAGGATATATAAAACTGAAATTGTCACTGAAAAAAGTATTTGTATGATAAGAGAAACAAACTCAAATGGAATCCAGAAGCACCGTGTCATTGTGTCTTCCTCCATTGTCAACACAGAAAATTATCTTTTTAAAACTCAAAAATTTCCCTAAGGACTTTACTTTCTATATCCAGCTTCCCCTTTTTACCTTACCAGTTAGATGCTTGGGGCTTTTTGTCTGTCTCTCGCTCCTGCTTCCAAGGAAAGGATTTTTTTCCCCCTCCTTTACTGGATCCTGAACTCTTCCTCACTCTGGGAAGTTTTTGGGTCCACAAATGTTTGCTCCTCAGACTGAACCCTTTCTTCAAAGGATTTTGCTTTTAGACTTGACTAGCGAAGTCTGGCTTTGAGAAGCATCCTTGTTAAAGAGCCGCTTTTTTTCTCTACCTAAAGAAACTGCCTCTCTGGGGTTTATATTTATCAAATTTTTGTTTTTCTGTAGCCTGCTGGAGGCCTTGCTGCTCTGCAGGGGTTCTTTCTGATTAGGAATCTGTGAGCTCCTAGTTTAGGAATGCCTTGCTTTGATTTTAAGGAACAGAACTAAAACAAACAAACAAACAAACAAACAAAAAACTGCTCTAGAGTTTTACTTTTTATATAAGTTCTTGCAAGATTACTGTAAATTCTGCCACACATTGGGAGCCATTTGTTGTTGTTTATTAATATTTATTATTGATTTATCTTTTACTTAAACAGTGGTTTTTCCTAAGCCAGCTGTAAACCCAAATCACCACATAGAGACTAGGATGTATGTAGTTAACCCAGAGCACAATACTGGGCAATGATTACTCAGTTCTAAACCCCCAAGCCTGCATAACTTCCTCCCATTCAGATTTCTCTCATCATATTTGCTTTTTGTCATATCTTAGATCCAGTTCATCTCTCCTGTTGGTTCCAAGTCCTCTCCTCTCCTACTTCTCTTTTCTACTATCCCCACTCACTTCTTTTCACTCTCCTTTTGACCAGGATATCCCACCCTATTCCCTCCATTGCTCAGCATTGGCTAGTTATATTGACAATACAGAGAACAAATAGTGGCATGTTTACACAAATTTGAGACAAGAGATGCTTAGAACAAACATCATAATGCATTGACTGATTGAAAACAGTTAGTGGTGCAGAGAAATCAGCATTTGAATGAAGAAGGGTAAATTGTAAACATTCCATAAGAACATTATACCAACAGTACTCCTGCATCTTATAAAATCCACAGCTGCTCCAGAGTACTTCAGTACATGCCAGATATTCTTCCAATAACCCACTTTTTATTCTGTCACATTAGAGCTATTATTTTGATTCCATTTGGCTCAACTGTATCCCTCCTGGGTACTTGCCTGGAGAACTCCAAGTCAACATATCACAGCAATATTGGCTCATTGATAGTGCTAAAGGACTTAGCACAGTAACTAAGTTATAGAGCCAACCAAGGTGTTCAAAGGAAGAGAAATGGACTTAAACGTGAATTTTATACACACACAAAGGTAATTGTTTGAGCCATGGAGAAGAAAGAAATTATGTCATCCATAAGAAAAGAGATGCAATTGAAAAGAATTATTGCAAATTAAGACCATCCCAGATAAAACAAATATCATACCTTTTATCTCATTTGTAATTCCTAGATTCTATATAGTATCTCCCTGTTTCTCTTTTACACACACAAACACATGCATGCATGCTCATGTGTATATAAATAGAGTATTTATTAAATTAGCTTAGATAATAAAATATACACTTAGAGAGGGTAAAGAAAAAAATTGAAGGAAGTACATGGGGTCTATGATTAATGTATGTACCAGTGTGGAAAAAAATTAAAATAACATATTCCTAACATTGTATTTAGCATTTTAATGGAAGTCGTTTTTACACTACTATTCATAGCTTTATTTTTATAATTTGTTTTTGGTTCCTCTATATCTATTCTTAATCTTTATGAACTTTAATCTGTGTGTCTTTCTCTAGTTCTCTTATGTTGACTGTTCTGTTTTGCCAATTTGTTCTTCTCTTATGCTCAGTACCCGTGATTATACCACAGTGATGCCAACTCTAGCCCTAGGTGTGACCATGTACCATAGGAATTTTTCATGTGTGTGTATGCATGTGCATAAGTTTGTGTGTATATGTAAAGGCCAAAGCTCAAACTTCAGTATTTTTCCTAGATGCATCCATCTTTCTTTTTTTGTGACCAGAATTCTCACTAGCCTGGAAATTACTGAGTAGGCTGCCTGGTCAGTGAGCTGCAGGGATCTGCTTTTCTCTACTTCTGCAGTACTGGGTTATAGGCATATGCTTTTATTCCCAGACTTCAAATGTAGGTCCTGGATAAATGAGAAGAATATTTCAAATGGCAATTAAGTACCAAGAATGTTATAAAAATATGATGGGCTGTGAGGTGAAAGAAACACATGGTATGCACTCACTTATAAATGAATTTTGTTGGCTGAGTGCTCTGAGACCAGAACAGCAGTTCCCCTCCCTGTGGTTTTTGCACCCTGCTCTGGGCTGGCTCTGGGCTGGCTCCTGGGTGCCCGCAGAACCCCGAGTCTTTTCCAGGGGATGTCTGGGTGACCTAAGGTCGGTCCCAGTCATTTCCTGCACCATGGGACTGGAAATCTCAGTCTCTGATGTTGTGGTGCCCACAGTTCAGTCTGGGACAGTGATCAGAACACGCTGGTGTGTGGCTCTGGGCTGGCAACCAAGTGCCTGATGGAACTGGGATCTCTTCCACGTTTTGGCTGGGTGAGTTAAAGTTGATTGAATGCTCCACTGTGGGCTATCCTCTTGAAAGGGTTAGACTAACTTTGTAACCGGTATGTCTTCTAAAGCCTATAGTTTTGAGTTTTAGGTTCAGGTTAAGCTAAAGCCTCTTAGTACCTTTCCAGAGAATGGAGAAATGTGACCCTATCTGTGGGGACAGATATTAAAAAAGTGAGTCTGCAATGACTTTCAGTCAGCAAAAAGAATGACCAGACCCTTGTCTTCGAGATAGTGTTTCTTAGCAACCAACCCAGACTTCTTCTGAGTAGCTTCTGACCTCCAGCCAAAAGTCCACAGCCCCAATCTTCAAGGATGAGCTAACCACCTCCACCTTCAATTGCAGTTGCATCCACACTTGGCAGGACTGGCCAAGCTTGAGCACCTAAGACTAACCAAATACCTTACTTTATACCTTCCTCATCCAATCCTAAATTGCCAAAATTACAACTTCAAATTTCCCGCAATTTTTCTTTTAAAAACCTAAGGCCTTTGTTTCCAGGTGCCACTCTTTGCTGACTGGCAGGGATGACCCCATTGCGCAGTGGTTAATAAACCTCTTGCTTTTGCAACGAGTCGTGGTCTGTGGGGGTTTCTGGGAAGGGCACGATCTTGAACTCCTGAGCTGTGAGACTCCAGGTCTTACACTCTCACCTGTGAAACACAATCACTTGTGTTTTAGGGCTGTGAGTTCTGACTACTGGTCACTGTGCCAATCCTGCTGTGCTGCTGGTCAGAACTAGAGTCGTCCCAGCACCACTATCTTGCCGAATAAATGACTTTTAGCTATATAGTACAGGATAAACATACTACCATGCTCAGACCAATCACTTTAAATAATTATACATTAAGCAGAGATATTTTATTTATTTTTTTTAAATTTTTTATCAATTACACTTTATTCATTCTGCATCCCCCCATAAGCCCCTCCCTCCTCCCCTCCCAATCCCATCCTCCCTCCTCCCTCTGCTTGCATGCCACTCCCCAAGTCCACTGATAGGGGAGGTTCTCCTCTCCTTTCTGATCTTAGTCTATCAGTTCACATCAGAAGTGGCTGCATTGTCCTCTACTATGGCCTGGTAAGGCTGCTCCCCACCAGGGGGAAGTGATCAAAGAGCAGGCCAATCAGATTATGTCAGAGGCAGTCCCTCTTCCCATTACTATGTAACCCAATTGGACTCTGAACTGCCCTGGGCTACATCTGTGCAGGGGTTCTGGGTTATCTTCATGAATAGTCCTTGTTTGTAGTATGAGTCTCTGGAAAGTTCCCTGTGTTCAAATTTTCTTGTTCTGTAAAAGACCATTTTAGAAATTGATGCAACAACCCCGAGGATCATGCATGAAAAGATCCTAGACCCCCTGCTCAGATGTAGCCAATAGGCAGCCAATACCCATCTTCCCATACTCTCTGACCCCAGTCTATCAGGTCTCACCAGGAATGCCTGCATCCTCTTTCTCTGTAGCTTAGAAATGACTGCCCCCCAACACACACACCAGGGGGAAGTGATCAAAGGGTGGGCAATAAAGTCCATGTCAGTGACAGCCCCTGCTCCCATTACTAGGGAACCCACATGGAGACTGAGCTGCCTATTGGCTACATCTGAGCAGGGGGTCTAGGATCTTTTCATGCATGATCCTTGGGGCTGGTGCACATACATACAAATGCATACACACACAAACACACTCCCACATACACAGACACTGAAATACACATACACATACAACAGACAAATGAAAAAGAAAACATCATTTTCAGACAAAAACAGTAGACACAGGAGACATCAAATAAATGAAGCCAAGGTAATGACATGGCACAGCATATACTAATGGGTTAGTTTTCATCTGTTTGATTTTGATTCTAGGAAATATGTCTAACCCAATCCTTATGTCTCTTAGATGTCCCCGCCTCACTGTGTCCTTCACCGTGTGGTAAATGCTGTGATGCTGAGGGTATCTTAGGTTTGATAGAGTTCAGTGCTTCCTCTTTCTGAAGACTTAAAACAACTATCTTCTTCTCCATGCAATTTAGTAACCTAAAAGTTGTCTTTGGCAAAGGTTCACTGTGTAAATCCATTACTCTATCAAGTTGTATAAATGAGAAAAGTTAGAAAATATCTTCTCCTGTGTGCTCACTACATGTGTCCAAATTCATCTGGTTTAACTTCTGGTAAAATTGAGTTGTTAAAGTTTTCATCTTGTGTATGGGGATATAGCTCAGTTGGTGGAGTGCTTGACCAGCATACATAAAGTTCTGTGTTCCATACCCAGCACTACATAAACTAGATGTGTAGAAACACACTTCTAATCGCAGCACTCAAAAACCAGAGAAAAGAAGAGCAGAAATTCATTGGCAACCTCAGCTGGGGCTGTATGAAACTGTATCTCAAAAAAAAAAAAGTTAAAAAAATAGGGCCAATATCACAATGGCTAAGATCAAAAACTCAAGTGACAACACAAGCTGGAGAGGATGTGAAGAAAGGGGAATCCTCCTTCCTTGCTGGTGGGAATATAAACTTGTACAACCACTTTGGAAATCAATCCAGTGCTTTCTCTGACAATTAGGAATATTGCTACCTCAAGATCCAGCTATACAAATCCTAGGCATATATCCAAAAGGTACTCAAGTATACAAAAAGGACATTTTTTTCAACCATGTTCATAGGAGCTTTATTCATAATAACCAGAATCTGGAAACAACCCAAATGTCCCTCAGCTGAGGAAAAGATACAGAAATTGCAGTACATTTACACAATGGAATACTATTCAGCAATTAACAAGGAAATCTTGAAATTTGCAGGCAAATGGGGGGATCTAGAAAATATCATCCTGAGTGAGGTATCCCAGGAGCAGAAAGACACACACGATATATATTCCCTTTTAAGTGGATATTTGAAATACAATATAGGATAAACATACTAAAACTGTACACCTACAGAAGCTAAGTAAGGAGAACCCTGGGTAAGACAAACAATCCTTACTCAGAAGGCAAACAGGATGGAAATCAGAAGAGGGAGAAAGCAGGAAACAGGACAGGAGCCTACCACCAGGGGCTTCTGAAACACTCTACTCAGCATTATATCAGAGCAGATGCTCAGGCTCATAGCCAAACTTTGGGCAGAGTTCAGGGAAACTTAGGAAAGAAGGGGGAGATGGAAAAACCTGGAGGGGACAGGAGTTCCACAAAAAGAGCAATAGAACCAACAAAATCTGGGCACAGGGGTCTTTTCTGAGTCTGATACTCGAACCAAGGACCATGCACGGAGAAAACCTAGAGAAGTAGGTTTTCTCTACTTCATCTGGTTTAACTTCTGGTAAAATTGAGTTGTTAAAGTTTTCATCTTGTGTATGGGGATATAGCTCAGTTGGTGGAGTGCTTGACCAGCATACATAAAGTTCTGTGTTCCATACCCAGCACTACATAAACTAGATGTGTAGAAACACACTTCTAATCTAAGCACTCAAAAACCAGAGAAAAGAAGAGCAGAAATTCATTGGCAACCTCAGCTGGGGCTGTATGAAACTGTATCTCAAAAAAAAAAAAAAAAAAAAAGTTAGAAATAGGGCAGAGAAGTAGCCCATGGCAGCTGAGTCTCCAAGTGGGTTTTCTAGTAATAGGAACAGGGACTGTCTCTAAGATGAACTCAGTTGCTGGCTCTTTGATCACCTCCCGCTGAGTGGCGAGCAGTCTTACCAGGCCACAGAGGAAGACAATGCAGCCAGTCCTGATGAGACCTGATCCTTTAGGGTCAAGTGGAAGGGGAGGAGGACCTCCCCTATCATTGGACTGGGGAAGAGGCATGGGAAGAGATAAGGGATGGAGGGTGGGATTGGGAGGGAATGAGGGAAGGGGCTAAAGCTGGGATACAAAATGAATAAACTGTAATTAATATATAAAATAAAAATTAAAAATAGGGCTAAAAAGATGATAAAATGGGTAAGTTGCCTGTTCCAAGCATCATGATATGAGTTGGATCCCAACGGCACATACGGTAAAAGAATTGATTCTAACAAGTAGTCCTCTAACCTCCATGCATCATGGCACATATGCCCACGAATGCAATGAAGAAATGTATGAAGGAAAGGTTCTGAATAACTTTCTGAAATTATTAAAAGTTGTGTTGTTGTTTGTAAAAGTAGTAAGAAATCATTCGGGGTAATATTTTCTAAAATTTCAGGTGAAGAGTGATGTTTGATCATCAAATTGAATATTTTTTCTTGACTTAGGCTGTAAATTCATCTTTGACTCTTTAATAAAGTTTATTATGCTCAAGAATCTCACATTATTCCTGTTGGGAAAATGTAATAACTTGCTCACCATTTTATTTCTCCCATGACTTTTCTCTAACCTCAATTACTATTTCCTTTCCTTTAAACAAGTTACATATGTGGGGCTGCATTTGGGCTGTTGAACATGTGAGTGCAGGGGTCTTCGTAGTCTGGTAGTAAAATTTAGGTCTTTTGAAATACAAGATACAGGCAGTTTTGAGCATCTCTACATGGTTGTTGGAAACACAACTGGGGTCCTCTTCAAGAGGAGTATATGTCTTAACCACTGAGCCACCTCTCTAGCTCTGACTTTCATGAATAAAATTCATTGCAAACCAATTGCCTACTCTGTGCTGTGTGTTTGTTATGCATTTCCTTTTGTTACCTGGATTCACCTCCACTTTGAGGATGAGAAAATATAAAGACTTTTGCAGTTCAAGAAGACTAACTCCCAACCACAGCCAGGATGTTCAGGCTGAATTCTGTCTCTGATGTTGAGGTTAATAGGCAATATGATACCACTATGTGGAGGGAAAAAAAGTGGGATAGCATGTGGACAGCAGACTCAATGGAGGGTGGAGAAGTTTCTCAGAAGTCATGGAGTAGTTATGAGCTGTTGATAAGGAAGAAAGTCCCTGTGAACAGGAAGATGTTTGGATATCCAGGCAGGATTCACATGTGTTACAAGATTTAAGATAACATAGGTAGGCTCAGAATGAAGTTCTGTTGGTCACATGTCCGCAAGTACTAAACAGGCAGAACAATAAAATGCTCCTACAGTCATCACATGCAGACCGTATCTCTGACTTTGCAAAACCCAAACTGTATGTAAGTATCAGGGAACACGAAACTTTCAAACTCCTCAGAAATTCCAAGGTCATAAATTAAGCCAGTTTCGAGGTGAGAAGAATGATCCCCTATTAAAAGAGCTTTTTCAGACGCAGGCACGATGATATGACTCAAATCTTCAGGAACAGTGCTTGAATGAAAATGGATTCAAGGAGAAGCTGTGCTCCCTGTGGTAGGTGCACCCAGAGAGAATCATCACTCTTTAGGAACTTTTCCATATTTCTGTGCTACATTATTGAAATGTGCTTAATGAGCAGTCTCCCTCTGAGATTCTCAGAAGCAGTTGTCACGAAAGATACTGCTTAAATCTAGACAGAAAAGTGCTTATTTTTTCACATTTCTTCCTTCAGCAGTTGTAATGGTGGTGCTTTCACCTTACCCTTTTACAAATATTTTTTGTTTATGAAAGTAACACATATATGAAGTAAGAAAACTTAAAAAGAGAAAGAATATAGAGATCACCGTGGTCTGTCTTTCTAAACACAGATAACTCTTGCTAGCCATATTTATTATTTTCTATATTTGAATGCCCACATTATTTTTATGTAAGTGAGTGAAATATATATTTGTTGACTGGTTAAATTTTGTATCTCTAATATCATTTTCAAATTTTCCTTAGTCACTGTCTTAGTTACTTAGGGTTTTACTGCTGTGCAGAGACATCAAGACAATGACAACTCTTATAAAGAAAAACATTTAACTAGGACTGGCTTGCAGTTTCAGAGATTTAGTCCATTATTACCATGATGGGAAGCATGGCAGTATTCAGGCAAACATAGTGCTGGAGCTTAGAGTTCTCTATCTTGTTTCAGGCAGAGGAAAGGGACTGCCATACTGGTTTCACTTGAGCACAGGGATTATAAAGAGATCTTAAGATATGAGCACATGGAAATGGTTTTGCATAGCAATGGAAAGGTAAATGTTTGTGCCAATTACTTTATCTTTGTTTATTATGTATTATCTATCTATCATCTATTTGTCTATCTATCATCTATATGTGTTTCTATATAGGTATATATCTATGTATGTCTCTGTATTTATCTCTTTATCTATCTATCTATCTATCTATCTATCTATCTATCCACCTACCTATCTAGTATATGTCTACCTAATCATATATTATCAACAATCTATCAAATTTTCATATATCTATCATTTGTCAATCTATTTACCATTTTTCTATTTTTGGAACAACTATCATTGATGGGAATTTCAGGAAGCTGTGGATCTTTTAAATAAAGATATGTTGTTGTAGTGATGTGGTGTGATGTGTTAAAGATTAATCATCTGTACAGTTCCAAAGTTCCAAAACAAAGTATTTCTGTCTTGATGAATTCAAATATTTTTTTTTCTTTTTTGTTAAACCGTTTGTCTCTAATTCTGTTAAACTAGTCAAAGGAGTCTGTTAAGCTTAGCTGTTTGTGAAGACTGAAACAGACAAATCTGGGTGGAAATTCTCTCTCCTCTAGCTTTTTGATAAAAGACAAGGTTTGCACTCTTTTTCTTTAAAGGTAGTGTAAGGAGCTGTTTGTTAAAATGTCTGTGAGGTATCAAACAACTGGATGCAAATAGTAGTTATCTGTGAGTCCTAGTTCCTTTCCCCAAATGCTAATAATGTGGAGCATAGGATATTTTCTGTTATTTGTCTGCACATGTGTATTTATATGTGTGCAGACGTGAGTGTTCATGTGTGCTCCTGTGTGTGGCATATGCATGTTGAAGGCCAGAGGACAAGCTTGAGTGTCATTTCTCAGGCAAGGAGAGTCTTTCAGTAGCTTGGACCTCACCAAGAAGAGTAGAATAGTGGGCCAGTGAGACCCAAGATCCTTCTATCTTTCTTTGCCTTCCACTTTCTAGAATTACAAGCATATGCTATCAACCCAGACTTTTTACAAAGTAGCTTCCAAGAGTCAAACTGAAACCCTCATGTCTCAGACTCTCCGATATAACAAACAAACAACAACAGAAGCAGCAGCAACAACACCCTTGTGAATCCAACATGGCAACATTTGGCTGAGTTGCTAAGCATAAATGTCATTTCCAGAAACATAGCCACAGGCATTAGCTCTCTTCTTTGGCAAATGGATCAAATGATATTTGATCCATTGACGTGTCTTATGTTACAAAAACCAGAGACACGTATGTAACATAAGACACGTCAATGGATCAAATATCATTGTGCTGGTATGCATGCAGTTGATGATCTGTAAAACACACAGTATTTTGAAATATCAATCTTTTCAATGCCAACAAGTAAGAGATATTATATTTTTGCATCACAGGATTCCATCTGTAACTGTGGGATTAGAGTCAGAGAAGTGGAAAATTGGAATAGACCAAACTTCCTGCGAAATGGAAAGTGCAGTTGGCAGGGGGGCTAAAGATGGAGAATAGGAAATGAAGGGAAGCATTATTTTTTTTATTTATTTTTTCAATGCAGTTTATTCAGGAACATTGAACAATCATCTGACTCTGGGGAAAGCCAGCCCACAGCTTAAATAGCCTCTGGGTAGCCAACCCAGGTGTGCCACGTGGGCAATGCAGATAGGTCCACATACATGGAAGCAAGCCAGATCCTCAGCCTTAGCCAAATGTGGAGTTGTTTGTGACAGAGAGCACTCACCATCGGGAAGGTGGAAGGCGGAAACCAGCTCCATCTTTCAGGCGCGGCTTTACGCAGCTCTCTACAGTTCCCCAGTTTTGTTTGGGGAAGCATTATTTTTAAAGCTGACTCCACCATTAACCAGAAAAGGAGCAGTCAGGTGAATAAGCTCTAGCTGCCTGGGCTCCCTGCACCTTCAGGTTGGTTTTGAAGCTTGTGTTCAGAATGGCAGCTAGGAAGGGCAGAAGTGAGTTGAATCCAGTGAGGTAGCTTCCCTATGGAATCCTGTTTTTGTTTGTTTGTTTGTTTTTTATTTTGTTTTGTTTTGGATCATGGAAGAGGGAAGAGAAGTTCAGACAGGGCACAACTGTTCTCTCAAGACAGAAAGTGGGATATAATCAAGAGCATCCTCCTAAGGCTTAGAATTCTACATTTCTATTCATTATCATTGTATTGAAGAGTCTTATAGATGCTTGCTTTTGTACTCACCTGGTGAACTGATCTTCTCTTTCACTGCTTGACCATTTAGAATATTTTATAATGTCTCACACACAGTCCTTCACCAGTTCCCCGGTTCTTAGATAATAATCAGTTTCATATATGAATCCACACAGGAGTTACTTGTACAATAGCGGTCAGACAAAAGACACATTTTTATATGTATTAGGGGCGAATGTGCACATGCATGTGTGCACCAACAACCTAGGTGTTGGTCCTCGGGCAATGTATACTTTTTCCCTCCCTCCATCTAACCTCCTCCCTCCTGCCATTCCTTCCTTCCTTCCTTCCTTCCTTCCTTCCTTCCTTCCTTCCTTCCTTCTTTTGTTCTTTCTTTTTCAGACAAGGTCTCTTAATGGCTTAGAATCTACCAAGTAGGCTAGGCTGGTTGTTCTGTAAACTCAAGGGATCTGCCAGTATATAGTTTTCAGCACTGGGATCATAAGGACACAGATTTTTTATGTGGGTTTAAGGATCAAACTCAGGCCCTCCTGTTTGTGCAATAAGCACTTTACCAACTATCTTATCGCCCCAGCACTGCTAAATGAGTGACTGAGGAGTCATCTAAAAGGATTTTAGGAACATACGTGCATAGCCTACCCACTGGACCTATGAAGAATATCAATCCAAGAACTTACGCCTCATTTTCACTTGGAGTTGATTCCTAATTCACTGAAGGAAAGTATAAAACCCTAAAAGCTTAATTTCTGAGAAACAGGAGAGACTCTGAGTAAAAGAGAAAAAGAAACAAAATCATTATCTATATTTAGCCAAAAAGATAGAAAAGAATTACTTTATGTAATGCTTGTAAGATCTGGGATGTTTTCTTGTTAGGAGTTCTCTTCCTTTTAGAAATTTCTTACAGATTATGATCTTTGATGTCCGTAAAATCAAATCATAGAAATCTTCTAGAAGATTCTTAGGAAAGATTTTTACATTAGGTTGTATAGACAGTTGTTGCTAACTAGGTTACTTACTCTTCTATATTCTAGTCACCTGTCATGTAGAGAGGGCCACAAGGCTACCTCAGGGCAGGGAGTTCCTCAGAGGTCCTCCATCACTTTATCACACTGAGTTCAAAATAAGGTCATCTAAAAGTCTGCCATTTGTTCTAATTTCATTTCTGAAGCTGTGAATAATATTCCAGGTAACTGCAGCTGAGAGCAGGAAAGGCTTTATTGTGCTTACAGTTCCTGGTTACAGCCAGTCATTGTAGGAAACTCAAGGCAGACACTTCAAGCATCACATCCACTGTCAAGAGAAGAGAGAACATGATACGCTCAGGATGCGAGGCTAAGCACTGCACTCAGGGTCAGCCGCTTTGGACCCAGAGAAGAGCATGTCTGAATGCATGCGGGTTGATGCCCCAGGTCCCGTCTCTGAGAAAAAGGTATCAGATGGGTCTGATGCTCTTTGGGTGGATGACACCTAAATGAACATCTGTACAAAGTCCCAATTTATTTCTAATATCAGAGATCAGACCTCTACTCTTGCCTGATGCGTCTAAAACAAAAAGGGGGAACTGTAGAGAGCTGCGGAATGCTATGCCTTAAAGATGAAGCTGGTTTTCGCCTTCCACCTTCCCGATGGTGAGTGCTCTCTGTCACGAACAACTCCACATTTGGCTAAGGCCGAGGATCTGGCTTGCTTCCATGTATGTGGACCTATCTGCATTGCCCCCGCGGCACGCCTGGGTTGGCTACCCAGAGGCTATTTAAGCTGTGGGCTGGCTTTCCCCAGGGTCCGAGGATTGTTCAATGTTCCTGAATAAACTGCATTGAAAAAAAAAATACTCTTGAAAACTCAGTAAGGAAATAAATTTTAATGCAAGCAAAAAAAAAAAAAAAAAAAAAAAAAAGAGAAGAGAGAACAGATCCTTGTTGCTTATTCTTGATTGGCTTTCCCTTGTCTAGGGCAGGCCCTAGTAGACATAGTTCACCAGCTATGGACAACTTCCCACAGATGTGCACACAGGCCAACCTCATCCAAACAACTCCTCAACCAGGCCTCTCTTTCCAGGTCACTCTAGGCTGTGGCAAATACATGGTTTAAAACTAACATCACATGATTCTTTCTCTTTCCCTGTTGAGTAACAGAAACTGTGTGTTACAGACACTGCCCTATAAAGATGGTAAGTGTCCCTTAGCCCAGAGCTTTGAGAATAACTCTGTGACCTACAGCCATCCTGGGACAAGCAACCTGGGAGAGCTGAGTAGCAGCAGCCTCCAGGCCATTCCAGTAATAGCTGCCCCAAGACACTCCCACATTCTTCTTTTGAAAATGTTTCAGCTATGCTTTCCTGTGTGTGTGTGTGTGTGTGTGCATGTGTGTGTGTGTGTGTCAGAGAACAATTTTTGCAGAAAGCAGTTCTCTGTGTTCACTGTGTGAGTCCTAGGGATTGAACAGAGGATGACAGGCTTAGAGGCAAGTGCCTTTACTCTGTTTGCCATGTGAAATGCAGACCCTCAAACATTATTTTTTAAAATATTTCAGCTCATACTCGGTTTGCCTACAACACTGGGCTGCTAATGAAGCTTGAATTCGCTGTTGTCTTCTCAAGCAGATGTCCTCATTTGACTTCATTTCTCCAACATCTGTAGCTCTGCTGGTCTTTAAATATTGCATGTCTCAGTAGATTTGGTGCTGAACAAAATGACCACAAACATGCATAGCATATTTACCTTGTTCTTGCTGGATAGTCTCTTGTTGAGTGTAGAGGTAGACAACAAAAAGCGCTGATTTCTGAAAATACACAAGTACCTTTCTAGTTTTGAGGATAAAAGCTAGTCAAACAGTTAAAGCAATAACTTAAGGAAGCCTCCCAAGTGGAGGCTTCGTGACCTCCAGGGCTCATGAGGATCTGACCAGTGCAGCTGGGCTCTGTGCTGTTGCCTCCCTCCCTCACTATGGCAGCTGCCATCCCTCTATTTTTCTTTTTCTGTTTCTCTCTGTGAAGCTCTAAATACAGAACTTAGTATATATTACAGGAGGTTCCTCAGGAGGCTGTGACTTGGATTTGATCTGGGAAGAAGCAATGAAAAGGAGAAGGAAAGGAAAGGGAAGGAGAAAGAAAAGCACCCAGGGCTTTTCAAGAGCTTAGTAAAAAAAAAAAAAAAAAAAAAAAAAAAAAATGAGGATTCTGCATGGGTTGTTGGGATTTGGGTATGCTAGAAATAGCACAGGGGGCTTGTGTGTGGTGGCTCTCATATTCTTTTATTAGATATGTATTGGTTTTGGGGAGATAGTTGCATTGGTAAAATGTTTTCTGCACAAGCATGAGGACCTGACTTTGATCCCTCAGAATTCATGTGGTTGGGCTTGTCTGTTTCTAGTGCAGAACATCAGAATCACTAACTCCCTGGAACAAACCTTTAGATATAAGGTTATTGTGTAGTACAAATGCTGATTGCTCTTTCTCTTATATCTGTTTGTAAGCCTTGTTCAGAGAATCTCCTGTCTTAATGTTGTAAAATCTCTGCTCCCCAATGGTTCCCTCATATGTCAATAAGGCAGCTCACAGCAGATCACTGAGCAGGGGAAAAAAATAGGAATGGACATCCTGCCAGCCAGGGGAGATAGAGTTTGAAGAAAAAGTAGGGGATTCTACCAGGGGACTCAGCCATGAATAGAGGTACAAGAGATAGCAGGAGAGAGAGCTCAGCAAGACAGTTATAAAGTATAGGTATTTTGGTATGCACATGGGGAGGAAATTATATTATGCTGGAGGGTTAAGAATAGAGTAATAACTGCTCAGTTCTTATGTTGTGAAGCTTATTATAAACTAATATAAAAAGTGTCAATTATTTATATGATAGCTAGGTTAAGATTGAAACTGAAAGTAACCAACATAGTTATACAAAAGTAACTGTAACACAACTCTGAATGTGTTAAATGGTCAGAACTAACTTTTCTGATGCAGCAATGTAGATAAAAGTCTATGGAATCCACCTAATTTATTAAAAAATTGCTCCAGAGACTTTTTATTATACATGTATATTATTAATTTATCTGGATAATTTCATCTATATATAATATACTTTCTGGTCACAATTACCCCCTCCCCTATTCCTCTGAAAACCCATCAAACTTCCTATTTCTCCCACCAAGATGCCAATCCATTTTCATGTCTTTTTGTTTTGGCTTGTGTCTCATTCAGTTTAACCAGGGCCACTAAAATTGCCATGGATATGGAGCAGTCCACAGGAGCTTGAGTAGCCTAACAAAGGCTTCACCACAGAAGATAGAGACTCCTTCTACCCCAGCAGCCCTTGACTACCATTATCTTCTCTGTCTAAGACCCTGTCTCCCTTTATGACCAAATGATTAAGGGCTCAGTCTTGTGCAGAATCTATTAGCAAACAATAGCTCCTGAGAGTTTACTTACATCATGGCCATATCTTGTCCATATGATAGAATTTCATAGCCTCACCTCCACTGCTAGATTTTAAATTCTTCCCACGAACTCTTACATGATATTCCCTAAGCCATAGGGAGTGAGGATTATAGAGGTGTCATATTTAAGGCCTAACATTCAAAAATCACTAGTTTTCAACTCCTTGGCTAGCCATGAATCTCTGACTGGTGCTATCCTTAGCCTTGATAATAATCATAAAAATTTCTCTTCCCTCTGACTTATTTTGGCATTTCTGTCAAGCTTTGCTTCCTCCCAGAGACTCTATTTAAATGAGATTATATAGAAAATTATTTGTAGTAAAGCATTTTACTGGAAAGATATTCTAGTCAATGTTATATCTACAAGAACTAAAAGGCATAGGTAACATGAGATTGTATACCTACAATAGCAGTTACAGACTTATGTACCATAAATACTAACAGTGTTGAAATGAAAATGGAAAATTCCATTGAACATTCATTATTAGACTATATCTCAGCATTAAAATATACTCACCAGCAACATTAATGAGGTAAATACACCTTCCCTGGTTTGAAGTTATTTATTTATTTATTTATTTATTTATTTATTTTTAATGCATTCCATGGCTTCAACCAGACTTTCTGTCATAAGAAGAACTGGAATGCTGGATTCACATCATTTGTAATTTTTTGGAAATTTCAATTCAACTATAACATGATGTTAAAAAAATGACTATGTATTTTAATTTCATTTCTTTTTGATGTGGCAAAGCACTATGGAAAAGGCAACTCTAGGGAAAATAGGCCCACTGTGACTTACAGCTAAGGTCCAGTGCACAACTGTGGGAAAGTCTAGGTAGCAGGAGCTGAAATCAACCATCAAAAAATAGAAAATAATAAACAATTGCATGCCTGTACTCATTCACTTTTCTCACTATGTACAAACCAAGATCCCCACATAGGGATTGGTGCTGACCGCAGTTAAGATGGGTTCCCCACATCAATTAATCTAATAAAAACAGCCCCTTACAGGCATTCCACAGGCCTGACTCTTATGTGATTCCAGATCTTGTCAATTTGACAACACTAACCATCGGTGTTTATTTGGAGAGTAGAATAAAATATTGAAGAAGAAAGCATATATTTCCCTAAAGTGATTATTTCAGTGAAAATGCTTTGCTCAACTTTGGTAAAAAAAAAAAAAAAAAAATTCAGCAGGTAATGTGGACTTAATGTGAAAGGTGTTCTCCCTGTAGATAGCCTGTAGCCTGTGACATCTGTTTTGTATTTAATCAAATAAGACCTTAAAATATAGAGTAGTTGCCTCAGGGTCAGAAAGAAGATCCTTTAACACTTACACATCAATCAAACAACATATCTGTAGGATTCTGTTTTCTGTGCTGACGATCCCTGTGTAGTAAAGTGTTATAGGAGAGGGGATATAAGTGGAAGAAGAAAGAAAACAAACTCATGACACAAGTCTGTGCTGATAGAAGTGTTGCCTCATGGTCTCTCAGTCTTCACTCTCTCAGTCTCTGTCCTCGTCATATATATCCAGGCTTGAAAAATATATCGAAATATACTGTATTTGTTCCATTTACAAATGTGAAACATACTATAAAGAAAGGAAAAATTAAGATTTATAGGAAGAGAAAGAGGCACTCATTCTGGAGCCTGATTGAAGTCTTTCGTCATTTGAGAATGGAGAATTTTGGTACTACAACAACAACAACGAAAATATAGGAATGGCATTCTTTTATAGAGACGTTTCAAGTAAGATTGTTAAAGTAACAATGAGTTTAGCATCACTCCTTCCCCAGCTGTAAATGTGCAACTTTTTTTCCAATCTCAGAGACAAGATTATGAACTTGGTTTTATAGTTAAGACAGATGTTTAACTCCTTTGTGACCTATTATAGCAAGGATTCCTTACACCTTTATGACCTATGGTTTTATATTGTCAGCCTGTATGGTTTTAGAAAAAAGGTCGATACAATTTCCTCAAAATCCCCTTTGAAGCAACCCAAATCATACATCTAGTTGTTGTTAAGATGCTTAAGTCAATTCAAGAATTCTGTCTTCAGGGTTGGAGAGACAGTTTAGTAATCAAATATACTTTATTCTCATCCAGAGGGCCTACTCACAACCACTTATTACTCTAACTCCAGGAGATGTGAAACATTCTTTGGGCCTTTTTAGGCCATCACATGCATGAGCACACATACATGAGCACATAAACTCACACAGATTCGCATACATACACATAAGTAAAATAAAGAGGAATCCTGGCTTCGAGTGGAGGTGACTAAGTTGCTATATGGTAGGTTGGAGCTGTCTCTTGATCTTCACCGGGACTGTCAAAAGGAGCAAACAGATCAAAAAAAAAAAAACCTTAATTTTGGAATTTTCAGTGATTTAATCCTATTTCTATAAAAAATATTTGTGAGTGCTGTCAACTTTTTAAGCCTTATTTGAGATTTTGACTACATAAAGCTAATACATGGTCCTTTTCATAGTCAACTTACAGCTGACTGGTTGAAAACACGTAGGTACAATAATCAATACAACTAAGACATGAGGGTACCACCACAGACACTTAGAACAGAGTACAGAAGGTGATAGTTCTTGTTGGAAAGGAAGGCAGGATGATTTCAACATAAAATATGCAGCTATCACCTCAAAAAGATTAGGAGATTTTTGTTGTTGTTGTTATCAAATATGGATGACCATGGCTATCAGATACAGGTTAAATTAAATTTAATTATCAGCATGGTAACAGTTTAACAAAGGTTTTCTAGTAACATAACAAAGAATTTCATAATCTAAGTTTATTTTTCAAATAAACTTGGTGGGTGCATCAAACAGGTATGTTAGAGTTAAGTGAGGAAACTCTCGAAGAGATCTCAGATATTATGGCATATCATTATTAACCTTGTATCATTATTAACACTTTCTAATGATGGAAGTGAGGTGCCTTTTTGTATATTTAAAAGGGATTTAACAGATATTCACCAGATGATAGCCAGACACAGACGTGAGCACCAAAAGACTATTTAAGGGGCAAGAATAACAAGATAGCCCTAGATAGTTTGGCTCCAGACTGATGACTTTATGATTTCTTTATAATAATTGAAAGTTTTAATCAGTCAATCACCATGCAGAATGTTCAATCCAGTTCATTTTTTTCTAAGAAATTCTGATGACTGCTTGTGAGGGCATTCAGGGTGAAGGTAACCACAGGTCTAGGACACACAGAGTTCCAGGAATAGTGAATACATTCATAAACTTTGAGCAGAAGCTAAGCTTGTCTGTAAAATTTATATAGTTGGAAAGATTGTGCAGTGATCATCAGAAGAAGATTCATAAGGCATGTTTTCATCCCTTACGAAGGAGTTAACTTATAAAATCCTGGAAAATTTCTGAAGGAAAACTTTGAATATGGTCACAGTAACATGTCAGGTGCTGTGGAAAAGACAGATCTGATACATATGTGCAGATGGGAGTAAAGAGATGAATGAAAGATGTTTCAAAGGCAGCAAGGGCAGTGTATAAGATTTAGTTGTAGCTCTTTGCTGTGAGCAATACATCTGTTGTATAGATTGTCTAATTTAATATTACTTATTAATACTAGCTTCCTGAAAAGAAAGACATGTTTGGAAGAGTAATGGACAAATTGGAACTTTAAGGCATACCATTCATCTCTGTTTGTTCCTTTCTATGGGAGGAAGTCATGTGGCCACTATGAACAGTGACAAAGTAGAGTCAGAGGGAACAAAGACATGGTGAGATCGAATGATGGTAAGAGCTGGAATCAAAAAGCAACCCAATTCCTTCAGTCATTTCCACCACCTTTGAAAATACACTATACTGTTCAGTTCAACAGTAAAAGGCTCCAAATTTACATGTTTGAGGATAATTTTCTTTCAATTATTAAACTTAACTCTATTATGGAATAATCAATATGCTCTGTTGAAAGCAAGAATACTCTTAGAATTTGAAACCAAAGAGAAACCAGAGCTCAGAAAATAGGTCAGTTTTTAATCTGCTGCTATGCAAGTAAGAGGACTTGAGTTTAAGTTCTAGAATCTACATAAAGTATGACAGTGCATGCCTGTTGACTTAGGGCTAGGGATTTAGAAACAGGATAATCACTGGGGTGTGCTTTCCAGCTCATCTAGCCTGATTGGCAAGCTCCATGTTCTATGAGAAAACCTGTCTCAAAAAATAATGTGGAGAGTGTTAACACTGACCTCTCTCTTCCACTAATATGGGCATAATACACATACACCATTCACAGCTTCACAAATACATACTTATACACACCACACAGCTGTACATGTTTATATATGTACATGCACACAAACGCACACACAACACACACACACGCACACGCACACACACACACAAAACCCAACATTGATAGAGGGTCTTTTGTGCATCCTCTGAGGTCGTGTAGTAGCCAATGTTCTGTTTTGTCTTAACATTTGTAGCAGACCAATCTGATTTCTCCTTTATAGCTTTCTTCAAAGTTTGTGCATTGACAGTAATGGAATTTTTTTTTCACTTCAACAACCATATGGAGAGCCTAGAAGTAGGTATTATTTTAGGCTCTGGTGGTGTTTATGTAAGATTTAGTTGGAGTAAGTCAGAGAGGTAGAGAAAACAACCACATAAGCAGTTGCTATAAGAACTCTCATGGATTAGGCATGGTGCCCATAGAAATGCTGGTGAGACATACTGGGTCATCATTAGTCTTAGAGAGGCAAGGATTTGGGCACATTTCTGTAGGAATTGACTTTTGAAGGAAGGGCTTGCACATATTGATATTATTCTTCAAGATAGAAGTCAATGACTAGGAAGCAAATTTTATTGATAAGATAGTTTGTTGCTTACAGGTGTCTAGACAAAGGAGCCACATTTCACCCTATAAGGCCACTCAAGAAGTAAGCCAAAAAAAGAGGAAGTGAGAACAACAAAGTCTAGAGATTTTGTACTTGACATGGGAGATGGGAGACTGAGATAGGATCCAGAGATTCAGAATTAGCTCAAATAATTTTAGCAGCCTTTTGAGTATGGGCTCTCACACTCCCTCTTTCTCTCTTTTTCTAATACCATGATGTGGGAAGAGTGAGTCAGGGAAATAGCCTTGTATATGAGAACATAACTGTAGAGATTGTTCTATATAGACTGTGGTAGGTTGGTTTGCATAAGATAGGTGCATATACATACAGTTTCTCCTTCTCTCTGGTTCAGATCTCTAAGGAAAAGTTCTTAAAATTCAACAAAGTTTCAGACAATCACATAGCTAAAGCATCAGAATACACAGAATAAAACAGACAGAGTTAATGCCGAACAGCATGGCATAATATTTCTTTATGGTCCAGGCTCAGTGGAACTAGAGGATGAAGAATGGTGGAGAATGAAACTCAAGAAAAATGGAAGGAGAAGTTGGGGGAAACGATGGTGGCTTTCAGGAAGTCATGGATTATGAAGAAACAATAATTAAATATAGAAAGATTTACTAGAAATGTTCGGGACAGAAACTGGCCCAGAGCACACCTAATAACCAAGGCTTGACCACTCATCCTCAGTTGTCCCTTGAAATAGAAATTAAAAGCAAAAATAGGATTTCAACTTGGCCACATTAGAAAGAATAACAAAGAGGTCTAACAACCCCACCAACATCCATCTTTGGGATATGGACATGAAATTTAGGTTCAAAAGAGGGTAAGAGGAATATACAGATAAATAAGCATTCTTGGCTAAGATGTGGTTCTGCCCCTCACTGACTCATCATCAACTCAGCTTTAGTCTGTCTGCAAGATGCTCCAATGAATTGATAGAAATGTGTTGAAAGTCTTTGTGCATGGCAAGCTTCTCTCTGCCAGGCACCTTTTGGTCTCTCCTTCCTAGCATAAGATTTTGGGGAAGTACCAAGTTCTCAGGGGCTGCATCCAATAGCAAAGAGGAGTGACACAAGTGTCTCTTGGAAACATCTTCATTTATGGCCAGATGGCTACAGAGCAGGTATGAACTAAACAGGAGGCTGTTGTCATCAGTCTAAAGAAGAGAAAATGAGGTTTCCATAAAAGATAAATGAAAAGCAAGGGTTCACATTGGGAGGAAGGGAGTCAAGCTGTGCTAGGCAGTACTTATTGTTTACTCTGTATTAGATCTTACCATGCAGCTGTTCTCTGCTCATATTTTTTAAGTAACTTATTTCTGCATAAAACATATTTCCCCCAAGTCTTTATTCACTCCACTTTATTTATCAGAAATCCTAGACCTAAGGGTTTATAATGAAACTTGCATTTTTTTTTTCAGATGTCTAAATCTGTTACAATAAATGCTTCTTTACCTTCTTAAAAGAAAAAAAAGTGTCTTGGCTTAATGTCCTCATGTCCACTGCTGGAGTTCATCGTGATACATGGGCAGCATTGAACAAAGATCAACTTGTGCAGAATTAGAGATGATTTGCTCAAATGATCTGTACCAGAGCCAGCATCAAGAGAACTTTTGACTTTACTGTTAATTAATGACAAGATTTACTCCAAAAATGCTATCTTAGTTTTGATTCCATTGCTGTGAAGAGATATCATGACCAGGGAATCTCTTATAAAAGAAAACATTTATCTGGGGTCTGGCTTACTATAATTTTAAAAGGTTTGTCCATGATCATTATGGCAGAATGTAAACAAGCATGATGCTGGAACAGTAAAAACTGAGAGCTTTACATTTTGATCCACAGTCAAAAAGCAGAGAGAAAAAGACTGAGGTTTTAAAACCTCAAACTGATTTCTGATAATACAATTCCTCCAACAAGGACACACCTCCAAATACTTGCCAAATAGTCCCACTGCTTAGTGATTAAGCATTCAAAAATATGAGTCTATTAAGGCCATTCTCACTCAAATCAACACAAATATATTCTGTTAATTTTATTTTGCCATTTTATTTTCATCAATTGTTTATCAAAGTAAGCATGCAATTGAAACACCTAATAATTGTCCTTGGTCCAGATAGAAAAAAAGTAACACATGGCTATTGGTTAAAAGTCTATCACATCTACATGTATCTGGCACTGGTTATGCTATGTGTTTGGTGATTACGATTATTTGGTGGGACCAATGTCATTGGTGTGGGAGAGATTTCAGACTTGACATCTAGCATCTTGACTGCTTGCTTTTGACAAAGACAAATGCTGGATGCACTCTTCATTGGTATTGTGTTTATGTCAGGGACAATGCCTTCAGTTCAAGCCCCAGGACCACACACACACACACACACACACACACACAAACACACACACATACACACAAAACAATAGCAAAAAATATTGTATTTTTGATATAGAAAACGTCTTAGTCCAGTTTCAGGGAAGGCTTTTCTGATAGCACAATAAAACATAAGTATATAGGAGAACACAAGGCATGTAAGAAACTTTATGAAGGCTGCTTTATTAAACTCTACAACAGCCCTAGAGGGAAAGTGTGGTAGAAGGAATTTGATGAAAACTCGGAAATTCAGCTGAGAGTATAAGATGTGCCCAAATACATAACACTTAAATAAAAAGTTGTGTGTGGTGTAGGCCTGCATGCAGGTGAGTTGTCCATACATGTGTGTGTGCAGAAGGCAGAGGAGGGCATTTGGTGCCTTTCTCTATTTCTCTACACCTTATTTTCATAAGAGAGTGTCATTGACTAAAACTGGGGCCACTGGTTTGTCACTCAGCTGTCCTTCCACCAAGTCCACACCCCTTAGGGCACTGGGATTGTAGTTGCTGGACACCATACCAAGCATTTTATATGGGTACTGGATACCCAAACTCAGGTGCTTATGTTTGAATAGCAAGTGCTCTTACATATTAAAACTTCTCTCCTGCCTCAAACCAGTATTTTCTTCAAGTTTATGTAATTCACATGGTAGTTAATATTTTAATTAATATTATAATCAAAACATTATTTTATTATTATCAAAATCAGAATTAACTGTAAAAAGTTCAATAAAAAGAAAAAATCAACACAATAACTTATTTTAAATATGTGATATAATTTTTAGTCTTTTTAGCAGAATTTTTCTATTTTTACATTTCTATGAGCATATTACATAATTTTATATCATTTAGAAATATTTTTTTTTAATCCTTTTGCAGAATAGAGTAAAAGGATTCAAACGGAGTGGGGGAGGGCCAAGATGGCTGCGCCGGGAGGACTCTCATTCTGAGCAGCAGCAGCAGGATCAGCACAGTGACCAGTAATCAGAACTCGCGGCCATAAAACACAGTCATTGTGTTTCCCAGGTGGGAGAATACCCCATGGTGGGGGATTCAATCAACTTTTAACTCACCCGGCTAAACTGCTGAAGAGATCCCAGTTCCGCCAGACGCTTGGCTGCCGGCCACCAGCCCCAGCCCCAGCTCAGAGCCACAAGCCAGTGTCTATGGTCACGGTCCCAGACTGAACCGTGCGCACCACACTATCAGAGACTGGAATTTTCAGTCGAGAAATAACCCCAGGGTACAGGAAACAACTGGGACCGGCCTTAGGTCACCCAGACATCCCCTGGAAAAGACTCCGGGTCCACGGGCACCCCAGGAGCCAGCCCGAAGCCAGAGCCAGGGACTCAGGCTCTGGCACCACAGAGCTCTGCCTGCCTGCATGCCTGATTCACCACCTGAGATAGAACTGTGGGCACCAGGGCACCAGCGAATGAGTTTCACTGTCTGGTGCAAACACACAGGGAGGGAAACGGCTGGTCTGATCTCAGAGCACTCAGCCGACACCCCCAGCCTGAAAATGTCCCCGGAAAATTACCCAGCTTAGGGAGGCACCCAGGCTCCCAAAGGCCGCAAAGGCAGACACAGGCAGTTTCTACGCACCAGACAGCTGGCAGAGACTGAGCCACCATCACTCAGCTGTGCTCCAGGCACAGGCAGTTTCTGCAGCCAGCCAGCTGCTGGACACTGAGCAGTGTGCACCAGGGCAAAAAAAGACACTGGGAGTCCGTGTCTCCAGAGAATCCACAGGGAAGGAAGGAAACTGTACTGACCTAAATCACCCAATCCTTCCCTAGAAAAAGTCTAGCATATCAGTGGGGCTGAGGCGCCACCACTCAGCTGAGCTCCAGACACAGGCACAAACAGTTGCTGCGCGCCTGATGTCCAACTGGGTCACAGCAGCTGATCATTAAATTTACAACAAAAAACACAGAAACAGGGCAGCTGCCCTCAGGACTTCCCTGGGTAAGAGGAGAACCCTGTCGACTAACAAAGACCACAGTTACCACTCAGGTCTATATCCCTGAGGTGAGCAACTCCTGAAAAAACACCAGCCATCCAGGGACTGTACCCAAAAAGCTGAGAAGACATCCTTCAGGAAAAACCAGCTTTCTGTAAAGGGGACTCTCTCCACCACAGGATCCCCAGGAACCACCAGAAAATAACCCCAAACACCTAAGATAGCACAATGGGTAGAGGCCAGCGTAAAAGCTCAAGCAACAAAAGACAGAGCAATATGGCATCTCCAGAACCCAGTTACCCAGGGGCAAGTAGCCCTGGACACCCCAGCATAACTGAAATCCAAGAAGATGACCTAACAACTATGCTCATGAAGATGATAACAGAGGAAACAAATAAGATACATAAAGAGATAGAGGAAGATAAACTCAAACAGAATATTGCCATCCATAAAGAAATAGAGGAAGCGGCAGCCAAACAGTTTATGGCCTTTAGAAAGGAAATGCTTAAAGTACTGAATGAAATAAAAGAAACAGAGTTGAAGGAACTAAAAGAAAAACAGGAAAGTACAATCAGACAGGTGAAGGAAGTAAACAAAACAACTCAAGACCTGAAGATAGAATTGGAAAAATTAAAGAAAACACAAATGGAAGAAATAATGGAAAGGAAGAATCTATGGAAGAAAACAGGAACTACAGAGGTAAGCATAACCAACAGACTACAAGAGATGGAAGAAAGAATCTCAGGTGTAGAAGATACAATGGAAGAAATAGATGTATCTGTCAAAGAAAATGTTAAATCTGAAAAATTCCTGACACAGAACGTCCAAGAAATCCAAGACAATATGAAAAGACAAAACCTAAGAATAATAGGTATAGAGGAAAAAGAAGACTCACTTCTCCAAGGCCCAGAAAATATTTTCAACAAAATCATTGAAGAAAATTTCCCCAAGCTAAAGGAGAGGCCAATTAGAATACATGAGGCCTACAGAACACCCAACAAATTTGACCAGAAAAGAAAATCCTCCCGCCACATAATAATCAAAACAGTAAGTATACAGAACAAAGAAAAATTACTAAAAGCTGCAAGGGAAAAAGGCCAAGTAACATATAATGGCAAACCCATTAGAATCACACCTGACTTTTCAACAGAGACTATGAAAGCAAGAAGGGCCTGGACGGATATCATGCAGACCCTAAGAGAACACAGATGTCAGCCCAGGCTACGATACCCCGCAAAACTCTCAGTCCTCATAGATGGAGAAAACAAGATATTCAATGACAAAAACAAATTTCAACAATACCTACAAACAAATCCAGCATTACAGAAGACACTAGAAGGGAAAATACAACCCAGGAAAACTAGCTACATTCAAGAAAACACAGGAAATAAATAACCTCACTTCAGTAAAACAAAAAGCAACCAAGCACACAACCTGATGACCACAGCGAATATCAAGATCAAGGGATCTAACAGCCACTGGTCATTAATCTCTCTCAACATCAATGGACTCAACTCTCCAATAAAAAGACACAGATTAACAGAATGGATACGTAAACTAAAACCAGCAATCTGTTGCATACAAGAAACACACCTAGGACACAAAGATAGACATTACCTGAGGGTAAAGGGTTGGAAGACGACTTTCCAAGCAAACGGACCCAAGAAGCAGGCAGGAGTAGCCATTCTAATATCTGATAAAATAGACTTTCAACCAAAATTAATCAAAAGAGATGGGGAAGGACACTTCATACTCATCAAGGGAAAATTCCACCAGGAAGACATCACAATCCTGAACATCTATGCCCCAAATACAAGGGCACCCACATTTGTGAAAGAAACATTGATAAAATTTAAAGCACATATAGATCCCCGCACATTAATAGTAGGAGACTTCAACACCCCACTCTCAAAAAAGGACAGGTCAACAAAACAGAAATTAAACAAAGAAACAATGTCTCTGACAAAGGTCATGAATCAAATGGACCTAACAGACATTTACAGAACTTTACACCCAAACACAAAAGAATTTACCTTCTTCTCAGCACCTCATGGAACCTTCTCCAAAATAGACCACATAGTGGGTCACAAAGCAAGCCTCAACAGATACAAGAAGATTGAAATAATCCCTTGTATCTTGTCTGATCACCATGGAATAAAGCTGGACCTCAACAATAACAGAAATAGCAAAAAGCCTACACACACATGGAAACTGAACAACTTGTTACTAAATGACAGCTGGGTCAGGGAAGAAATAAAGAAAGAAATTAAAGTCTTTCTAGAAATCAATGAAAATGAAGACACAACATACCCAAACTTGTGGGACACAATGAAAGCAGTGCTAAGAGGAAAGTTCATAGCACTAAGTGCCTTCAAGAAGAAATTCGAGATAGCTCATTCAAGCACCTTAATGGCTCACTTAAAAACCCTAGTAAAACAAGAAGCAGACACAGCAAGAAGGAGTAGACGGCTGGAAATAATGAAACTCAGGGCTGAAATCAATCAATTGGAAACAAATAAAACAATTCAAAGAATCAATGAAACCAAGAGCTGGTTCTTTGAGAAAATCAACAAGATCGACAAACCCTTAGCCAGGCTAACTAAAAGGCAGAGAGAAACCACCCAAATCAACAAAATCAGAAATGAAAAGGGGGATATAAGTACAGACACTGAGGAAATCCAAACAATCATTAGGATTTACTTCAAAAGTCTATATGCCACAAAATTTGAAAATCTAAATGAAATGGACAATTTTCTTGATCGATTTGACTTACCAAAGCTGAATCAGGACCAGGTAAATCAACTAAATAGACCTATATCCCCCAAAGAAATAGAAGCGGTCATCAAAAGTCTCCCATCCAAAAAAAGCCCTGGACCAGATGGCTTCAGCACAGAATTCTACCAGACCTTCAAAGAAGAGCTAACACCAATTCTCTTCAAACTATTCCACAAAATAGAAACAGAAGGTACATTACCAAACTCATTCTATGAAGCCACAGTCAGCTTGGTACCTAAACCTCACAAAGACTCAACAAAGAAAGAGAATTTCAGGCCAATCTCCCTTATGAACATTGATGCTATAATACTTAATAAAATACTTGCAAACCGAATCCAAGAACACATCAAAGATATTATCCAATATGACCAAGTAGGCTTCATCCCAGGTATGCAGGGGTGGTTCAATATATGGATATCCATCAATGTGATCCACCATATTAACAAACTGAAAGAAAAAAACCACATGATAATCTCCCTAGATGCTGAAAAAGCATTTGACAAAATCCAACATCCATTCCTGTTTAAAGTATTGGAGAGATCAGTGATTCAAGGCACATATCTAAACATGGTAAAGGCAATATACAGCAAGCCTATAGCCAACATCAAACTGAATGGAGAGAAACTTAAAGCAATCCCACTAAAATCAGGGACAAGACAATGTTGCCCACTCTCTCCATATCTCTTCAACATAGTGCTGGAAGTCCTTGCTAGAGCAATAAGACAGTTGAAGGAGATCAAGGGGATACAAATTGGAAAGGAAGAAGTCAAATTATCACTATTTGCAGATGATATGATAGTATACGTGAGTGACCCCAAAAACTCTACCAGGGAACTCCTACAGCTCATAAACACCTTCAGCAAAGTGGCAGGATACAAAATTAACTCAAAAAAATCAGTAGCCCTCCTGTATACAAAAGACAAAAGGGCTGAGAAAGAAATTAGGGAAACAATACCCTTCACAATAGCCACAAAGGACATAAGGTACCTCGGAGTAACCCTAACCAAGGAAGTCAAAGACTTGTATGAAAAAAAATTTCAAATCTCTGAAGAAAGAAATAGAAAAAGATATGAGAAGATGGAAAGATCTCCCATGCTCATGGCTTGGTAGGATTAACATAGTAAAAATGGCCATCTTACCAAAAGCAATCTACAGATTCAATGCAATACCCATCAAATTACCAACACAATTCTTTACAGACCTGGAAAGAAAAATTCCCAACTTCATATGGAATAACAAGAAACCCAGAATTGCTAAAACAGTCCTCTACAATAAAAGATATTCTGGAGGTATCTCCATCCCTGATCTTAAGCTGTACTATAGAGCAACAGTTTTAAAAACTGCATGGTACTGGCATAGAAACAGAATGGTGGATCAATGGAACCGAACAGAGAACCCAGAAATAAACCCACACACTTATGGACACCTGATCTTTGACAAAGATGCCAAAACCATTCAATGGAAAAAAGATAGCATCTTCAACAAATGGTGCTGGTCCAACTGGATGTCTACATGTAGAAAAATGAAAATAGATCCATACTTATCACCCTGCACAAAACTGAAGTCCAAGTGGATCAAAGACCTCAACATAAAACCAGACACATTAAATCGGCTTGAAAAAAAAGTGGGAAATACCCTAGAACTCATTGGTACAGGAGATAACTTCCTGAACAGAACACCAAGAGCACAGGCTCTAAGAGCAACAATCAATAAATGGGACCTCATGAAACTGAAGAGCTTCTCCAAAGCAAAGGACACCGTCTCAAAACAAAGCGACTGCCTACAGATTGGGAATCTTCACCAACCCTTTATCTGACAGAGGACTCATATCCAGTATATATAAAGAACTAAAGAAGCTGAAAAGCAGCAAACCAAGTAATCCACTTAAAAAATGGGGAACAGAGCTAAACAGAGAATTCTCTGTAGAGGAATACCGAATGGCAGAGAAGCACTTAAAGAAATGATCAACCTCACTAGCCATTAAGGAAATGCAAATTAAAACAACCCTGAGATTTCACCTTACACCCATGAGAATGGCCAAGATCAAAAACTCAAGTGACAACACATGCTGGAGAGGTTGTGGAGAAAGGGGAACCCTTCTCCACTGCTGGTGGGAATGTAAACTTGTACAACCACTCTGGAAATCAATCTGGCACTTTCTCAGACAACTAGGGATAGTGCTTCCTCAAGATCCAGCCATACCACTCCTGGGTATATATCCAAAAGAGGCTCAAGTACACAAAAAGGACATTTGCTCATCCATGTTTGTAGCAGCTTTAGTTGTAATAGCTAGAAGCTGGAAACAACCCAGATGCCCCTCAACTGAAGAATGGATGCAGAAATTGTGGTACATCTACACAATGGAATATTACTCAGCAATGAAAAATAAGGAAATCATGAAATTTGCAGGTAAATGGTGGGATCTGGAAAGGATCATCCTGAGTGAGTTGTCCCAGAAGCAAAAAGACACACATAGTATATTCTCACTCATATAGACATACAACATAGGACAAACCCACTATAACCTGTGCATCTAAAGAAACTAAGCAAGAGAGAGGACCCTAACTAAAATGTCCAATCCCCATCCAGAAAGGCAAAGAGGATGGACATCAGAAGAAGAAGAAAACAGGAAACAACCTAGAAACCTACCACAGAGGGCCTCTGAAAGCCTCTGCCCTACAGACTATTAATGCAGATGCTGAGCCTGATGGGCAACTGTTGGGCAGAGGGAAGGGAATTTCATGTAAGAACTGGGAAACAGTAAGAGTTGGAGAGGACAGGGTCTCCACAAGGAGAGCAACAGAACCAGAAAATTTGAACACAGGGAACTTCCCAGAGACTCATACTCCAACCAAGGACTATTCATAGAGATAACCCAGAACACCTGCACAGATGTAGCCCAGGGCAGTTCAGAGTCCAATTGGGTTACATAGTAATGTGAAGAGGGACTGCCTCTGACATAATCTGATTGGCCTCCTCTTTGATCACCTCCCCCTGGGGGGAGCAACCTTACCAGGCCATAGTTGAGGACAATGCAGCCACTTTTGATGTGAACTGATAGACTAAGATCAGAAAAGAGAGGAGAACCTCCCCTATCAGTGGACTTGGGGAGTGGCATGCATGCAGAGGGAGGAGGGAGGGTGGGATTGGGAAGGGAGGAGGGAGGGGCTTATGGGGAGATGCAGAATGAATAAAGTGTAATTGATGAAAAATTAAAAAAAATAAAAAAAATATAATATATATATAAAGGATTCAAACGATATGAGACAAGCTGAAAAGAGGGTGAAAAAAAGATAGAAGAATTGGAAAGAGATATTAAGACTAGGAAACTGCAAACCACAAGTCTGATCTCCACCCTCTTAACTCTCTATGCCTCCTCACTTATGTTGTTCCCTCTCTTCAACTGCTACTTCTGTCTAGACTATTTCTCCTTCTAAGTGAGATTTATGCACCCTCCCCTAGGTCCTCCTTGTTACCTATCTTCTTTGGGTTTGTGCCTTGTAGTATGTGTATTGTGTAATCAATGGCTAAAATCCATTTATAAGTGAGAAGATACCGTGGGTATTTTTCCCGTTCTGGGTTACCTCAGTCAAGATGATCTTTTCTAGTTCCATCCATTTGTCTGAAAATTTCATGATTTCTTTATTTATAATTCCTGAGTAATATTCCATTGTGTAAATGTAAACAGTTTCTTTATCCATTCTTCAGTTGAGGGGCATCTAGAATGTTCTCAGAGTCTGATTATTAAGAATAAAGCTGCTATGAGCATAGCTGAGCAGGTGTTCTTGTTGTATGGTGTAGTGTCTTTTGGGTATACACCTAGGATTAATATAGCTGGGTCTTGAGGTAAATCTATTCCCAATTTTTGGAGAAAGCACTACATTGATTTCCAAAGTGGTTTTACAAGTTTACACTCACCAGCAATGGAGGAGGGAAACCCTTTTTACACTGTCAATTCAATTTTTTATTTTTTTATATTAATTACAGTTTATTTACTTTGTATCCCAGCTATAGCCCCTCCCTCAGCCCCTCCCTATTCCACCTTTCTCCCACATGTCCTCCATGCCCTTCTCTAAATCCATTGATAGGGGAGGTCCTCTTCCCCTTCCATCTAACCCTAGCTTATCAGATCTCATCAGGACTGGCTGCAATGTGCTCTTCTGTGGCCTAGCAAGGCTTCTCCTTCCTTCGCGGGTATGGGAGGCAAAGATCCCGCCACTAAGCCCATGCTAGAGACAGTCCCTGCTCCCCTTACTAGGGTAACCTTGGATGCTAAGCTGTCATGGGCTACCTCTGAGCAGGGGTTCTAGGTTATATCCATGCATAGTCCTTGGTTGAAGAATCAGTCTCAGAAAAGACCCATGTGCCCAGATATATTTGGTCCTTGTGGAGCTCCTGTCCTCTCCAGGTCTTACTAACCCCCATTTCTTTCATATGATTCCTTGTACTCTGCCCAAGTTTTCGTCATGAGTCTTAGTATCTGCTTTGATACAGTGATAGGTAGAGGCTTTCAGAGACCCTCTATGTTTCAGAGACCCTGTCCTGTTTCTTGTCCTCTCCTACTTCCAATATCCATACTAGTTGTCTTTCTAAGTATGGATTGATCATCTTACCCCGGGACCTTCTTCTTGTTTAGCTTCTTTAGGTATACAGATTTTAGTGTGTACAGGTCTTATAGGTCTAGTATCCACTTATAAGTGAGTATATACCATGGGTGTCTTTCTGCTTCTAGGATACCTCACTCAGGATGATCTTTTCCAGATCCCACTATTTGCCTGTAATTAGGAATAGTGCTTCCTCAAGATCAAGCTATACCATTCCTAGGCATATACCCAAAATATGCTCAAGTATACAACAAGGACATTTGTTCAACCATGTTCATAACAACTTTGTTCATAATAGCCAGAATCTGTAAACAACCCAGATGTTCCTAAACAGAGGAATGGATGCAGAAACTGTGGTACATTTACACAATGGAATACTACTCAGCAATTAGAAACAGCGAAATATATATATATTTTAATTTTATTTTTCTCATTAGTTACATTTTGTTAATTCTGTATCCCAGCTGTATCCCTCATTCCCTCCCCAATCCCATCCTCCCTCCCTCATCTCCTCCCTGCCCCTTTCCAAGTCCACTGATAGGGGAGGACCTCCTCCCCTTTCATATGGCTCCCTTTTGTCAGGCATTTTCAGGACTGGCTGCAAAGTCCTTCTCTGTGGCCTAACAGTACTGCTCCTCCCTTGGGAGGTGGGGAGGTCAAAGAGCCAGTCATTGAGTTCCTGTTAGAAATAGTCCTTGTTCCCCTTACTATGGGAAACCAATTGATTACTGAGCTATCACGGGTCACATCCAAGCAGAGGTTCTAGGTTTTATCCTCTCATGGTCTTTGGTTGAGTGTCCATCTCAGAAAAGACCCTGTGCCCAGATATGTTTGGTCCTTGTGGAGCGCCTATCCTTTCCACTTCAAACTCCCCTTCTTTCATATGATTCCCTGCACTCTGCTGAAGGTTTGGTTATGAGTTTTAGTATCTAATTTGGAGCACTGCTAGGTTGAGTCTTTCAGATGCTTTCTGCAGTAGATTCCTGTCATACGTTCAATGCATATCCCATTTGTCTTTCTAAATGAGGATAGATCATCATACCCCGGGTCTGCTTTCTTGATTATCTTCTTTAGGTGTATAGATTTCATTATGTTTATCCTAAGAACAGAAAAAGCAGAGACCAGCCAAGGAGCCTAAAAGAGACCCAGACCAACTGAACCTCCAGATATACTCCAACCTGTTGAACTGCCTGCTGGCTGTGCAGTGCACCCCAAATGTCCAGCTTTTCTATGCACTCACTTGTGATAAGATGAACTTACTGCTGTAGCAGTCACTGAGTAATGTCTGCTCCTATAATTTACTCCTTTTCTCCCAACAGCTCAGTTAAAACTTGTCAGTTCACCAGGTTAATCTCTGGAGGTGTTCTTCCAAAGGTCAGTCTTCAGTTTTGTATGTAGGATGAAGAGATATTTGTGTGCCTCTTCACAGGAATAATGTGCTGCAGCAGAAACCCAAGTCTATGGTTCACTCTGTCTGTGCACAGCATGTATCTTCATTCCTCAGCTAAAGCTCTTAGGAATACTCAAAGAAATACTAAGAAATGAGTATCATAAGTGATTCTAAATCAATCATACTGACAATGATGATGAATAATCTCAAATCTCAACCGAATTTGAATTGTCAAGTCGACAATGACCAACTACAATATATTTGTATTTCATATAGTCAGTAGGCACAAAAATGTTATCAGTGTATTATTACTCAAACTTTTTATAATTTTACATTTTCATTTTCACAATAGGAGACAACCACTGAACATCAGCTTTTTGTTTCCTTCAAAATATTTATCATAATTTATTATCCAAGTTATTATAACTTACCTGGATTAAAATAGTAAAAAAAATTCAAGGGAAATACATAAGTCTTTTATTTACAAACTTTATGTTTTAATCACAACTTTGTAATGTTCCTTATAGTCCTGGTATGAATATGAATAAATATCTTTTATTAGTAGAAAAAAAAAAGAAACAGCGAAATCACTTATAAATTTGATGTTAGACATTCTTCCTAGTGTGTGATGAAATTTCAGTGTAGTTGTGATTTGAATTCTCCTGATGATTAAGGAATTTGAAGATGCCTTTTTAAATTTTTTTTCTTTATTAATTATACTTTATTCACTTTGTATCCCCCCCCCCCGTGGTTCTCTCCCTCCTCCCATCCCAATCCCTCCCTTCCTCCACCCTCTGCATGCATGCCCCTCCCCATGTCCACTGATGGGGGAGGACTTCTTTTTCTTCCTTCTGATTCTAGTCAATTAGGTCTCATCAGTAGTGGCTGCCTTGTTCTCTTCTGTGGCCTGGTAATGCTGCTTCCCCCTCAGGGGGAGGTAATTAAAGAGCAGGCCAATCTGTTCATATCAGAGACAGTCCCTGTTCCTATTACAATGGAACCCACTTGGATACTGAACTGCCATGGGCTACATCTGTGCAGAGGTCTTAGATTATCTCCATGCATAGTCCTTGGTTGGAATAGCAGTCTCAGGAAAGACCCCTGTGCTCAGATTTTTTGGTTCTGTTGCTCTCCTTGTGGAGTTCCCGTCTTCTCCAGATCTTACTATTTCCCACTTCTTTCCTAAGATTCCCTGCACTCTGCCCAAAGGTTGCCCATAAGTCTCAGCATCTATATTGATAATCTGCAGAGCAGAGCTTTTCAGAGCTCCTCTGTGTCAGGCTCCTGACTGGTTCCCTCTTTTCCCCTTCTTCTGATGTCCAGCCTCTTTGCCTTTCTGGATAGGAATTGAGCATTTTAGCAAGAGTCCTCCCTCTTGATTAGTTCCTTTACATGTACAGATTATGGTAGGTTTATCCTATCCAAAAGATTCTCAAGTATACAATAAAGACATTTGCTCAACCATGGTTGTAGCAGCCTTATTTGTAATAGCCAGAAGCTGGAAACAGCTCAGATGCCCCTCAGTGGAGGAATGGATGCACAAATTGTGGTGTATCTACACAATGGAATATTACTCAGCAATAAAAATAAAAAAAAAAACAAGGAAATCATGAAATTTGCAGGTAAATGGTGGGATCTGGAAAAGATCATCCTGAGTGAGCTATCCCAGAAGCAGAAAGATGCACACGGTATATACTCACTCATATAGACATATAATATAGGATAAATCTACCTACTACAATCTGAAGATGTTTTAAGGTGCTTCCTGTTCATCTAAAATTCCTCCGTTGAGAATTCTCTTATTTCTGTTCTCCATTTTTAAAATGGGTTATTTTGATTATTCATGTTTGATTTATTGAGTTCATTATATGTTTTGAATATTAACTCTTTCTCGAACGTAGGATTATTTAATATCTTTTCCCAATTAATTGATGATCTTAGATCCTGAGCTGTGCTGTTCTGTTCAGGAAGTTGACTTCTGTGCCCCTGAGTTCAAGGCTCTTCCCACTCTCTTCTGTAATAGATTTAGAACGCTTGGTGTTATATTGAGGTCTTTAATTCACCTGTATTTAAGTTTTGTGAGGGGAGATGTGTATCTATTTGCATTTTTCTAGAAGACAGGTCTACAGAGAAAAGATAAACTGTGTTGGAGGTATATCTGTGACAAAAGGAGACCTAAGTCAGGATAGGCTTTTGGAAGGATATGAGGGAGACTCAAGCAGAGACTCCTAGTAGCAGAGGCCACAGAGAATGTAGAGAATACCTTCTAACTAAGCTAGTCCCCTATCAGAGGCGGGGAACACCAACTCACTTACAAAGACTTTCACCAAAAAGTAACGCTGCCTATAAGATGTTCAGTGACAGAGAAGAGCAGATAGAGCAAAGATAGAGGGAATAACTAACCAATACCTTGGCTAACCAAAGATCCACCCTATTGGAGAGTCATCTCCCCTGACTCTACTAACAATTTTTAGGTAAGCTTGCTGACAGTAGCCTGTCAGTGTCTTCCTCTGAGAGGCTTTACCCAGCAGCACCTCAAATCAGATGTTGTGACTCACAGCCAAACTTTGGATGATGCGTAGGGTGTCTTGAGAAACAGTGAGAGGGAAGATAAAAGGATCTGGAAGTGACACAGGCTCTGAAGAAGACTAACAGAGCCACTTAATTATGGCACAGAGGTGCTTGTTGAGACTGAAGCGTCAACCAAGGACCATGTATGAATTGGACTTAGGCCACCTACAAAGATGTAGCAGATGGGCAGTTTAGGCTTCATATGGCCTTGCTTGCCAGTTTTATTATCATTTCCCCCTGGCAGGGAGGGAGGAAGGAGACAGTGTGGGACTTGTGAGGGGAGAAGGGATCTAAAGTGAATAAAAAATTAATAAATAAAAAAAAACAGAAATTGGAAATTCCAGTCAATCATACGAACTTGTTTAATTATTTTAGGCTTATTTGGGGAGGGGGAAGTATAAAAGGCAGAGCATCCTGTCACTACCAGAACCCATACTGTACTGTACTGTCAGGCAGCCAAACTTCCAGAAACTAAGTAAATTTCCATTAATTTACTTGCCTCTGTATTACCTGCATATTATAGTCATTATTAAGGTAACTGGATTTCTCTCTCTAAATAAAGAAATGGTCACTGATAAATGAAGTCACATGATATGTCTGTAGGAGACTTTAATTAATTATGAGATCTTGTTAAGATCATCCAGTAATAAAGTCCAACTTTTAACTAAACATGTGGCTTAGACACCAGCGTTAACCTTGCCAGTGTGAATTGTTTCTGACAGAGCCAAAAACAATTTTTTTCAGTGTCCAGGATACAGGCAAGTGTTCATTTGGTTATGTTGTTTCTGGTGATTCAAATTCAGGTCTTCATCTTGCTCAGAAAGTATTCTGATCCACTAATCTATTTCTTCACCCCACAATACGGTGTATCTTTGAAGAATAGTACACATTGACTTTCCTTATATTTTTTAAAATTTTCTTATTTAAAACAGCTGTTTGCAAGCCATGATACTGTAGCATACAAATGTGCTCCTTGTCATTGATTAAGTGGATTAAGGTGCAGAATTCCTTAGATTTTGAGGTAGACTTATTTGATGCAGAATCAGATTGATCATTGTGTTATAATGAAGCCTGAGATAAGCAAGGCAGCCACGACTAAGCTTCAGCATTAATGAAGGGAAATTCCAGGAGGAGAAGAAATACTTGCAATTAGTTTCTTTCCCTGCATCTAGGTATTAAACTTTGTTCTTTTGGTTCTCTTGCTGAAGGAGATGGATGCCTGCTATCAGTGGAGGCAGGAATATGTCTTCTCCCACTGAGAGACACTTATACCACTTAGAGATGAGAAGCTGTGCTAATGAAGGTGGAGATTTCTGCTGTGAGTATGTTTGTATGTGACTAAATATATCCCCACATCTGTACAAAGCCATAGAGAATCTCCCAGCATGCCTCAGCCACAGCCTTTGAAGGACTTTATCATGAGAATCTTAAAAGAAACCCTTGACACAAAATTGAAAGTCTGGGTTGAAGATAATTTACAGAAAAGAGAAGCACTTTTATCTATGCCATTTATTTATTTATTTATTTATATGTTTATTTATTTTCACCTATGTTCAAAAGGAGTAAATAATTTTTTTGGAGATTTTGAAATTAAGTTAGGAAATTAAGTTAGGAAATACTTACAGAGTTTCATGGAATGATTTTGTATGTTAGTTAGACAATGTTAATCTAAAGAGAAGACTAAGTGACTAATGTGAAGGTAAGTATGCTCAGTGCTTAAAGTGCTTTTTGTTCAAATTTGAGGACCTGACTCAGATCCACAGACCACATATAAATCCAGTTTCAGGAGTGTGCATCTGACTGACATCTTAGCACACCCACCTTACCCCAGGATTAAAGCAGAGAGATCTCTTGGTAAGCCCTCCATCAGCTATTGTTAGTCCAAGAATTTTAGAGGCAAACCCCACAAAGTTGTAATTTTGAATAACCAAGTTTACTCATACTGTTTCTCTGTGCAGCCCAAGCTTGATTTTATAACAGATGCCTCAGCCATTCAAGCAAGGAAGCATTTCATACAAAAGTGGAACTTAGCAGTCACCCTGTTAATCTTGTGACCCATTACTCTGTAGGAAGAGCTGAGGCAGGGAGATATTTTAAAAGCATGAGCAGTTTTTAAGAATAGCCCGACTGCACTGGGATGTTGTTCATTCTGGGTAAGTTAGCTGACAGCATATGTTCACGATAGGAGCAATTTCCTTATAGCATAAAAGCTAAAGATTTGTTTCTACAAGTCTTTAAAACATAGTAAATTATCCTCTAAATGTAATGTACACTATCACATGGACATCTAGATAAGAAGCCTCTTTGCTGTCTGGGGCTACTCTGTGTTAACATCTTTACTGGTCCTTCCCTGGATGAAAGAAGGACCTCTAACAGTTAAGCAAATCCCATGGTTTCTGTGCATTGTAAACATCCCCTTGGCAAAGTGTTATTCCATTGAGAAGAACCTACAAACAATCCAATAAGTTGGATTGCAGTAAGAGCCAAGATTTGAATATGGACCCTTAAAAATATAGTGCCCTTTTCTATTACTTAGCATTAAATCTGAAATAGTATTCCGTCCTAGTCATGTATACATGCGCACACATATACATAAGCTAAGTATCCATGACTACACAGATAACTCTACACATGAACACTTATAAACACAGATACAACTTTGGTTAAGTGATGCTTCCAAGACACCAGGAACTCAAGTGGTGGTATGTATGGATCTGAAGTACAGGCTGAGGGAGAAGCACAGTGGGTGAGACCTCTGATATGATGGCATCTGCTCTTTTTCTCAACAGCCCTAAGCGTTCATAAATGAGGCAGAAGATGGTGGTTTTGCATCATTGATAATAGGATTTTCAAGAAGCAGACTGGGTTCCAGCTTCTGTAGGAACAGGGCTAATCAGGTTTGGTCTGTTCTACTTTCTTGATACATGCTCTTATGTAGTCTTGGCTGTAGGCTCAGGAATGCCAGAAAGAGATGCTGAATGCAATCGGGAGTCTGGGAGTTTACATTCCAACCTTTCCAGTTTCTAGGACTCCAGCCAACAGCCTCAGTTCACATTCTTTCTGCCTTTGTTTCCTATTCTGTTAAATAAGGAAAGTAAAGTTGTTTTTACTGATGAGTTAGGCTATTATGAAGGGCCTGATAGCATGAGTCACAGTGGGGGATGTGCTAAGTAGCATCTCTTTTACCATTCTTGTTACAAATTTAAATCATACAGTCCCTTTTCATCTCATATCATACACAAGCAATCTGGGATCACCAGACGAAGGACACATATCACTGTAAAGTTTATACCTGTGACTCTTTATTAAACTCTATTTAATATTGTTCATGTCCATTTATGTATGTGGGTCTATGTGCATACCAACAAGTACATGCATGTATAGAGACTAGATGACAAAATTGGTTGCTGTTCCTTGGGCGCCATCCACCTTGTTTCTTTCTTTGTCTTTAAACTAAATTTTTTATATGCAGGTTGGTGTACATAAATACAAATTTCCAAGGAAGCCAGAGAAGCCAAATATTCTAGAGCTAGAGTTACAGATGGATTTGAGACAACTAATGTAACTGCTGAGAACCGTATTCCAGTCCTCTGAAAGAGCAGCAACTGCTTTTAACCACTGAACCATTTCTTCAGACTCTACCTTGTTACTTAAGACAGGATATTTCACTTTTACCTAGAACTCTTCAGGCTGGCTGGCAAGCCCCAGAAATTTACCTGTGTCTTTCTTTAGCCCTGGGATTATGAGCATGAACTGTGAAGCTGGGCTTTTAAAGAATGAGTTCTTTAGTTTTGGAGATTTATAATATAATTACATAATTTCCTCCTTCCCTTCCTTTCAAACAACTGTCCCCTATACATACATCTCCTTACTATTATTCAAATTCATAGCTTCTTTTCTCACTAATTGTTGTTATACACACACATAGCATGCCCACCCATACCATGAATACGTGTATAACACACACACACAAAACTCATTCACTCTGTACAATGTTATGTGTAAGTATGTTTTCAGGGATGATTATTTGGCATTGGGTAGTCCTTTGTTTTGCTTTCCCTAGAGAAAACTATTTCTCCTGTTACCACCATCCCATAGTTTTCTGTTACATTTTGTGTGGGGTTGATGCCTCCTGGATATTCTCTCATTTATATTGGCATGTCTATAGTTGTTGTCTATGTTCTGCTCATTTGGGCTACCATGTCTGTGCAACTTCATGGGTGTGGCTTCTATCATGAAGGAAATACAATCTCATATCGTATTCTCTGTTACTCTGACTCTTTCATTCCTTCTGTCTCCTCTTCTGCAGTGATCTCTGTGCCTTACGTGTAGGGATTGTGTTGTAGATGTGTCCTTTGAGACTGGGCTCCATACCTCTGCATTTTGACTTGTAGTTTTCTTTAATTATCTCTGTTTGTTGCAAAAATATGTTTCCTTGATAGAGATTGCAAACTGCACTTATCTGCTGGTAAAAGGGCATATTTAGAATGTAGTTAAGGATTATGCTGGTTTTGTGAAGTGGCAGATTTTGGCTCCCTTTAGAGATTCATGGCTTCACTGGGTAGTTAGTTAGGTTTCTAATACCAGCCATGAATATCTTCTTGTTGAGCAGGTCATACATCCAATTATAGGGCTTTTGATTGCTGTTGAGGTATAATTGAGATTACTGTATTCTGAAGTATATCATGCAATGCTGCTCAAAGTTTTGGCTCATAGGTGTCCTAGCTGGGCAATATTGTTGGCTGCTTTCATCCTTTGGAAGCTTGCATGAAATAATTGGTACATTGAAGATGTGTACTCAGGGAGGAGACTTTCAATTCAGCTCCAACTCAATGGGCTCGGATCTGTGTCTGAACTATGTGATGTTTTAAACAATAGGGACTTTTCTCTACCTCTTTGGGGTGACCAAATGCAATAGCAATAATGTAACATTTTGGAAATCTCTTGGGCAACCCTGATGAACAACTCAAAAGAGGGCTTCTCATGGGAGGTGTTGGGACTTTTGTTAGATAAATTTTGGCTCTTGGATGGATCATTGTTATCCCAGAGGAGAAAATAAAGAATAATAAATAAATAAAATAATAAAAATAATAAACATATACTTATACATGTTTTAGATACTCTCGCTGTTATTTTATGTTCCTTCCTCCTTCTCTCCTTATTTATATCCATTACCTATAATTGGAGTCCCCCATTTCCCACATCAGATCACTTGTACCTTACTATTTCCCTTTCTATTGCCTCCCCCATTCTCCCCACAATCCTAGCAAAGATAATTTTTACTTTTCTGGTTTCTGCAATTCCTCCAGGTCATATACTAACACCTGAAAATTTGGAGCTAGTATTCTCAGATGAATGAGAACATGTGATGTTTGTCCATCTGGGTCTTATCTAGTTCCATCCAGTTTCCTGATATGTTCATCTTATTTTTCTTTACAGCTGAAAGGTATTCTATAGTGTGCATGTAGCACATTTTTCATTATCCATTCTTTAGGTGAAGACAGATCAGACCATGCTCATTGCTGCTCTATTCACAATAGCTAAGTTTTGACAAAGGAACCATCTTTACAGCCTTACAGCTAGATATTTTTTGAGTGCCAAGAAGACTCATGATGGAAGTCACATTATATTAATTTCCAAGTATCTAGTGAAAAGTAACAATTGAATGACCAAACTGAATATGTCTGTTGCAATATCCCATATTAGTGATCCTGTAATACCTTTAATTTTATATGATTAAGCACCAAAAATATTAACTTGAAATATATCCTTTATGAGCTTTCATAAATCAAAGTCCTATGTTTCAAATCCCTCTTGCATTTGGGGATTCTGGAGGTTTGAATGAGATCTTCCCCATAGTCTTGAACATTTGAACATTTAGTTCCCAGTTGGTGCTGTTTGGAAAATGAGATCTTGATAGTATATATATTGTACCCAAGAGTAGGATTTGAAGTTTCTTAGACATATAAAGCACCCAGTTTACTTTAGCTGTATCTGGCTTGCGTTTGAAGGTGTGAATCCTCAGCTTTCTGCCCCTGTTGCCAGGCCTTCCCTCTGCCATCACGGAGTCTAAACGAGGTGCTGGAAGAGCTCATGAACTGGTGTCTGTATAAGTTGTGGTGGTTAAGGTGTGCTACTGAAGCAATAGATAAATAACTAACACAGGCTTATGTTCAGCTTTATGTAATTCATGCATACACACATACATGCACACACAGATATGAACATTTGTTTTTGCCTGTGCCTCAGCCCACCCATGCTGTTATCTTATCCATATACTGTGAATTTGTTCAGCATCAAAAGTTCAAAACAGCTCATTATTTTAGCAAATTCTTTGTCTCATGCAAGTGGAAATTCTGCTATTTCCATGCCTTGCTTCTTCAAAACTTCGTTTAGACAATTTTGCATTTTAACTGCCATATCTGATTTGTCTTAGATGATATATAAGGTGTTGAGAATTTAAAGACCTTTCCTGGAAGGCATGTGTTTCTCTGGCATCATTTTGTTGCTGTAGTTTAGGGTTTAAGTACTGAAGCCCATGGTAATTCCTGAGTTTATTAATGAGAAATGCTTTTTTTATATATGTTTTTAACTTTTAGTATTAGTTATATTTTATTAACTCTGTATCTCAGCTTTATCCCTCTCCTTCATTCCCTCCCAATCCCACCCTCCCTTATCTCCTCCCTGCCCATTTCCAAGTCTACTGATTGGGGAGGACCTCCTTCCCTTTCGTCTGACCCTGTTTTATCAGATAGCTTCAGGACTGGCTGCAAAGTCCTCCTCTGTGGCCTAACAGGGCTGCTCCTCCCTTGGGGGGTGGGGAGGTCAAAGAGCCTGCCATTTAGTTCCTGTCAAAAATAGTCCCTGTTCCCCATACTAGGGTAAACCAATTGGTTACTGAGCTACCACAGGCTACATCTGAGCAGAGGTTCTAGGATATTCCTTGTTGGCATATCAGTCTCAGAAAAGACCCTTGTGCCCAGAGATATTTGGTCCTTGTGGAGCTCCTATCCTCTCCATGTCATACTAACTCTCCCTACTTTCATATGATTCCCTGTACTCTGCCGAAGGTTTGGTTAAGAGTCTTAGTATCTATCTGCTTTGATACAATGCAAAGTAGAGTCTTTCAGAGGCCCTCTGTGGTAGGCTCCTGTCCTGTTACTTGTTTTCTCCTACATCCAATGCACATCCCATTTGTCTTTCTAAGTGAGGATTGATCATCTTACCTCAGGTCTTCTTTCTTGTTTATCTTCTTTAGGTGTATAGATTGCATTATGTTTATCATATCTTATAAGTCTATATAAGTGAGTATATACCATCAGTGTCTTTCTTTTTCTGGGATACCTCACTCAGAATGATCTTTTCCAGATCCCACCATTTGCTTGCAAATTTCATGATTTCCTCATTTTTGATTGCTGAGTAATATTCCATTGTGTAAAAATACCACAATTTCTGTATCCATTCCTCCACTGATAGACATCTGCATTGTTTCCAGGTTCTGGCTATTACAAATAAAGCTGCTATAAACATGGTTGAGCAAATATCCCTGTTGTTTACTTGAGCATCTTTTGAATATATGACTAGGAGTGGAATAGCTGGGTCATGAAGAAGCATTATTCCTAATTGTCTGAGAAAGTGCCAGATTGATTTCCAAAGTGGTTGTACCAGTTTACATTCCCACCAGCAATGGAGGAGGGTTCCCCTCTCTCCACAACCTCTCCAACATGTGTTGTCATTTGAGTTTTTTATTTTAACCATTTTGATGGGTGTAAGGTGAAATCTCGGGGTCATTTTGAAATCGGTTAGAAGAAAAAGTGAGGAAGACCCTAGAATTCCTTTGCACAAGAGACAACTTCTTGAACAGAACACCAACAGCACAGTCTCTGAGAGCAACAATCAATAAATGGGACCTCATGAAATTGAAAAGCAAAAGACACTGTCATCAAAACAAAATGACAACCTACAGAGTGGGAAAGGATCTTCACCAACCCTATATCTGAACAACCCTATATTTAGAATATATAAAGAACTAAAGACGTTAAAAAGCAATAAATTAAGTAATCCAATTAAAAAATGGGGTACAGAGCTAAACAGAGAATTCTCTGTAGGAAATATAGAATGGCAGAGAAACTCTTAAAGAGATACTCAACATCCTTAGCCATCAGAGATATACAAATCAAATAAGAAACACTTAGGAATTAATTTTGCATAAATATTGTCAACTTTATGAAAGCATGTGCCATGCAGCTTTCTTGAAGGTCATTTTAGAGATCATCATCTTACAGTTTAGTAAGCAATTAAGATAAGAAAGCCCATTAAAATTGGGCTATAAAGAAAGACTTCTGGAGCCATCAATATGTAATGGAGTGATTGCTCGCCAAAAGTATCATGTCTTCCTTTAATTCCCATTTATTTCCCTCTTTTCCCATCCGCTATCTTCCCTGTTTCTTTCCTTCTTTTCTGCCAGTACTGGCAATTGAACATAGGGACTCATGCATATTAGTACTCTTTTCTTCACTCACAACTGCCAGCAACATTTTTTTTTTTACATAGAATCATGTTTCTTATGACCTTGAATTTCCCTAAAACCAAACTCTTAATTTCCCTTATGTTCTCAGTACACCCTTCCTAAGTACTTTGGCAGGAGCAGAGAATAAGTTTCAATAGCAATATTTTTGCTTAAATCGTTTTGAAACTGTAAGAGTCAATCTTGATTTCTCTCTTTTTCTCACTACCCCCAGAAAACCACTCCCTAACACAACTTGTTCTAGATGATGCATGTAGCATCTGTCTGCTTTTATGATGATTTAAATACCACCACTTCTTGGTATACAGAGAACACATTTTATACACCCCAAGGAGCCCCTTCCTAGTTTGATCCCTTAAAACTAATCCTGAATATAACAGCCCTATAAAATAAAACTAGACCCAAACCAGAAGTCAGTATTTCATTCCATTACCCAATTCTGGCTAGAGATTTCTATGGTTGTTCAAATAGTACCCTGTTTCCTAAACATGCTCTCTGTGTCTTATTTCTTCTTTCATCTTATAGCATTCAATTCATATGTAAAATTTCAATTTCATTGAAAATTAAAATTGATTTATTTTATTTTTATTTGTGATTGTATGTGTCTGTGTATATGTGCATATCTGTGTGTAGGTACCTCTGGATGACAGAAGGTAACACTGGACCCTTTGAAGCTGGAGTTACAGGTTGTTCTGAGCCACTTGATATGGATGATGGGAACTGAAATCGAGTTCTGTGCAAAAGCAGTATATATGCTTAACCACTGAACCATCTCTCTAGCCCAAAATTCATTAACTTTTGCCCACAGCTTTATAATTCCATGTCTTTATTACCTTCTCTATAAAACTGTCTTTCCATTTTTAAGTATAAATTAATGCATATTTTTGAGGTACTGGTAAGGAATTGGCACCCAGTTTCACTGAAGTCAAGTTCTTCATTTTGTTGGAAGCTTTTTGATATTCTACAGCTCAAGCCTAGAAGGCTTGAATGATGCAGAAGACAGAGTGAAAAAGGGTCTAGGAATAATAGACTAGAAATGGAATATTGAAAGCATAATTTGAAGGTAATTTAACAGGATCCTTTTGCTAAGGGGAGACTTTATAGATAAAATTCTCAAAAGATATAAAACAGTTTTATCCTGAGTTTCAGAAATCCATTACAAGCAGCTTTCTAACTTTCTTGAGGTATGGAAGAGCAAAATGAAGGTTCTTCAAAATCTATTTTAATTTGGTTCCTCAGTTTTAATATTTTGTGATCATGCATATAAAAGGAAAGTCATTTTTAAATTTTTAAATTTAAAGTCATGTTTAAATTAAGGGAGGGTGGGATTAGGAGGGAATTAAGGAGGGTGCTACAGCTGGGATATAAAGTAAATAACATGTAATTAATATAAAAAATAAAAGTTACATAAAAACATTTTTATATTATATATTATTTGCTCTGATTTTTATTTATTTTTTTACCTCTGGAAATACACCAAGGGAAACTTTTCAGGCCTAGGTGTGAAGTTACTGCTCTTGAGTTTTACATTTGTGAAACATTTAATAAGGTGAATGTTCCATAATTTTCCCATAATTTGACAGCACTTTGCTGTTATTCCTGTTACAGTGTTACACTATATATATATATATATATTCAGATACCCATCTTATGTGCCTAAGAGCATTTTTTATTATAATTGTTATTCAAATTGTTATGTGAAAATTTCATACCTGTTACAATGTATTGTGGTTACGCTCATCTCCTTCCTCTCATTTTCATCCCAACCATGTCAACTTCCTCTCTTCCCACCAAGTAATTGTCCACATTTATGCCATTTGCTTTGTTTTGTTTTGTTTTGTGACCCCCTAAGTTTAACCAGGTCTGACTATACATTGGAGCATGGAGGGCTACTTACTGCTGAAGACTATAGCTTGCTATCATTATCCAATAGCTCATCAAGGAGGCATGGAACCTCATGATCTTGTTCTGATCCCTGATTGACTGGTGATAGCTCCAATCTTGTGCAGACCCCAATCTTGTGCAGACCCACCACAGACGGCTGCAGCAAAAGTGGTGTCACATTAGGAAGACAGCTTTTCACAGACCTTTTCCATCTTCAGGCTTTTAGATTTTTTTCCATCCCTTCTTCCTCATTGTTCCATGAGCCTCATAAGGGGTGGCATAAATGTTGTATTTAGAGGTGAAAACTCATCTATTAATTATTTTCAGTACCTTGATCAGTCCCGAGTTTCCGCATTTACCTCTGTCCCTTGCAAAGTGAAGCTTTAAGGATTAATGCTAAGAATAGCATTTGTCTATGGCCACGAAAATAAATATTTAGAAAGCAGTTTGGTGCTGTGGTAATTTACTTTGATAGCGTCAATAAGTTCCTTTCATTGGAATAATTGTCTCAAAGGTAGACTACTGAGTCACTGGTTATCAAGCTACATTTAACATTCTTTCATTTTGCAATTTTGATTTGCAAAAGACGAATCTTTTAAAAATGCATTTTCACAGTTATTTATAGAGCTTAGCACTGTCCTCTCAACAAACTTCTGAATTCCAAGCTTTATGATGAAACAAGCTTATAACAGCGTTTGGTTGCTGATGGGGCTTAACTCTCTTGAAGTCCATATTCAGAGATGTTATTTTGGTTGTTAGGACTCTTACAAGGTGAACAACTTTAACTCTCATGGTCAGCTGATATTATACACCGCCACATGGTATAGACAATATCATACATGACCATTGTATTTTCAGACTTCATTAGGCCATTTGTATAGCTCTATAGTATTAAAACAAAGCAAATGAAAGTTTCTTAAGCTGGGGATGTAGGTCTGCTGGTATAGTGCCTCCTGAGCCTGCATGAAACCCTGAGTTTGGTCTCCAGCAGCACATCAAACAGTGTGTTGGAGGCAAACTCTAATTCTAGTCCTCTAGAAGTGGAGAATCAGAGAGTCCGAAGTTTAGGGACATTTCTTTTATATAGAAAGTTCAAGACAGGTTAGAGTACACAAAACCCTGTCACAAACAAATAAATTAACCATTGCACAAATAAAATTCTCGCTGTCATAGATCTTATACTCTTTCATGGTCAAAAGGCAGATATGGATAAAAATAAAGGAATACAAAAATAAATAATAAGCTTTACCATGAGTAAGTGAAGTGAATTTGGAGGCATGAGTATTTGTACATATACAGCACATATGGTGTGTGTGTGTGTGTGTGTGTGTGTAGTGTTTGTGTCAACTGTGTGTCATAATCACTTAATATGGTCCAAAGCGAATCTCTTTTTTTTTTTTTTTTTTTTTTTTTTTTTTTTTGCTAGTCATGGTCTGGATTAAGGAAAACAAGAGAAAAGTTTTGGAAGCACTGGGGGTGAGGGGGTAGTGGTGTGAGTTGTGTATGGAGCATCACAACAAAATTCCAGTTAGGACACTTTATTTTTCCAAGGAGCACTCAGGAGTTTCTAAAGAACTGTCTAATCCTTATTCCAGCATGGGAGGTTACAAATAAAAATCAGCAATCCCTGATATTAGAAGTAAATTGGGACTTTGTACTGATGTTCATTTAGGTGTCATCCACCCAAAGAGCATCAGACCCATCCGATACCTTTTTCTCAGAGGCGGGACCTGGGGCATCAACCCGCATGCAATCAGACATGCTCTTCTCTGGGTCCAAAGCGGCTGACCCTGAGTGCAGTGCTTGGCCTCACATCCTGAGCGTATCATTTTAGCTTTTTATGGTATCCAACCATGCTTGGGGAGAATGTCCTGCTTCAATGGCTGTAAAGGCCTGAATGATCATGGCTGCATCACACTGTTGTGAGACTCTAATCTTGCATATATACCACAGGCAAACCAATCAGACCTCTACTCTTGCCTGATGCGTCTAAAACAAAAAGGGGGAACTGTAGAGAGCTGCGGAATGCTACGCCTTAAAGATGGAGCTGGTTTCCGCCTTCCACCTTCCCGATGGTGAGTGCTCTCTGTCACGAACAACTCCACATTTGGCTAAGGCCGAGGATCTGGCTTGCTTCCATGTATGTGGACCTATCTGCATTGCCCCCGTGGCACGCCTGGGTTGGCTACCCAGAGGCTATTTAAGCTGTGGGCTGGCTTTCCCCGGGGTCCGAGGATTGTTCAATGTTCCTGAATAAACTGCATTGAAAAAAAAAAAAAATAAACGCAAAAAAAAAAAAAAAAAAAAAAAAAAAAATCAGCAATCCGCTACCAGGAAGAGGCATTCATTAGGGTTCAACCTGATACACCAGACATTATTTATAGAGGTCATTTAGAAACATAGAACCACATAATATAATAAATGGGAATTATTTAAATTCAGGTTTTGTCAGTGTTGGAGTTACAGTGTTATTGCAGCAATTTCAGCAGGTCCAGGAGTGCAAATAGTTGTAATTAAAGGCTTCCTGCAACAGCCCTGTCATGTCCTTATGTGGATCACATTTGGCACATATTTCAGAGCCAACAGCCATATTAAATAGACCATCTGTTGGTTTTCATTAGGTTTCCTCTCATCAGCAGCCCTATTAAATATAACTGAACACACTTTTAAAATTTCCTGACATCTGTGCTTTCAATGGGAACGTTGATCAATATTAATAACAATGAGACTTCACCTGAATTTATTATTGATGAAAAATTAAATATCACATAAATATGAATGTTTGCCCTAAAATACTTTTAATATTACTTATTCAAACAAAGCCATAGAAAGTGCCCTGCCTCAGGAACAGGTATGATGCAAAAGCCTGGATAGGGCTGCTCCAATGACCTGTGGCCAAATGACTGCAGCATTTGGGCGTGCATTTCTCTCCATCAAGTCTTCCCTGCAAGATCTCCCTGTCCTTCATAACCAGCTTAGACAGTCTTTATTTGGAGGTTGTCTTCATCTTCTCAGAGTTAACTTGTTGTATCTCTTTTTTGCTTTCTGTTTTTTAAGTTGTTTTTGCTTTGTTTTGTTGAGACAGTGCTTCTCTGTGTAACAGAGCCCTGGCTGTCCTGGACTTGCTTTGTAGAGCAGGCTGGCCTTGAGCTGTAGAGATCCACCTCCCTCTGCCTCCTGAGTTCTAGGATTAAAGGTGTGCACCACCACACCTTGACTTGTTTCTCTTTTCTTTGTATGTTGAGTTGGATATTTTTACATTAACTTGACACAAGTCATAGAGGAGAGAACCTCAATTAAGAAATTTTGTTTAAAACATCTGGGTATAAGCAAACCTTTAGGGCATTTTATTAATTATTGATTGATGAGAGAAGGCCCAGCCCATCATGAATGATGTCTTCCCTGGGTTCTATAAGAAAGCACACTGAGCAAGCCATGATGAGCAAGTCAGTAAGCAGCATCCCACATGGCCTTTTATCAGCTACTGCCTCCAGCTCCTGTCCTGACTTCCTTCAAAGAGGAACTACAATGTGGAATGGTAAGGCAAATAAATCTTCTCCTCACCAAGCTGCTTTTAGTCATGGTGCTTCATCTTAAGAATAATAACCTTAACTAAGACACATGTCTTCACAACATTGTTTAAAAAATTGCTTTACATTTATTATTCCCCACCTTGTGTTTCTCTCTCTCTCTTTCTCTCTCTCTCTCTCTCTCTCTGTGTGTGTGTGTGTGTGTGTGTGTGTGTGTGTACACTCTCACCATAGTGCATGTGTGGAGATCAGAGGACTGCTTCCTCCAGGAGCTGGTCTTCTCCCTCTACCATGTGGGTTCTGGGATACTGAACAGAGATTCTCAAACTTGACAACAAGTGCCTGTACTTGAACAGCCAACTCTCCAAATCAAAATTTACTGTTTATTATACCCCCCCCAGCTGCCAGGAAAAACAGAATTATGTGTTAGATATCCAGTATCTATGTAAAATATATCTTTATTGTACATAATATATAACAATTATAATATGTTGCACATGTACTACATGTGTAAGCATACCATTTTATAAAAAGAATGTTTATATGCTACTTAATAAACTTTCTCCTTCTCTGAAGGAGTTACTGATTGCAAGAAAAAAAGCTATTGACAGAACACGAAAGTCATTTCTTTGTGTGTGTGGTACTTTTTATAACATTTGGAACTGTGTTCATTTGTGTTCTTATAGCATCAAAGATGGATTAACTAGCAAAATGTATTTTTTTTTATTTAGAACAATAAATCAAGATTTTTTTTATTTCTTAATCAATTATGTAACTATTTACAAAGCCATAGAATCTACTGACGAGTTTTTCTCTAATAGGTGCTAAATTCCAATCTTTTTTTTAGGTGGAGAGGGAATTTCTTTGGATCCTAAAATATGTCTCTTTGACAGATGGGCTTATGTAGAATGATGGGTGAATTGGGCTTCTGGGATTTCCTAACTCCACAGGTTTTCCAGAGCTATAAAGAGGAACAAGGGAGGATGTCTCACTTGATGGAGGAAGTGAAGAGTCTGTCCTTGGGGTAAGAATCTTCATGCCTTTAACAGAGTTACCCATAGCCTGATACTCATAATCAAGGTCCCAAATGCAGAGACACCCATAATGAAGGTGCCCATTACCTACTTACCCATAAACTGAGGTTTGTGTCACAGAGTAGGGCTACCCATACATTCCTGTCCAAAAGCTGAATTGCACATCAAACTCTATGGGGTAGGTGGAATATACGTGCATATTTGGATATATTTGCATGTGCTGATGAACTTGTATGTGAATATGGGCATACAAATAAATGAAATGCTCACATAGTTGTTTTTTTTTTTTTCAGAAGCCATCTATATTGTTATCCCTTTGGCTTAGAGCTCACAATTTGCCTAAGCTAGCTGGTTATCAGACCCTTATCATCTGTCTGTCTCTGCCTCACCTGCACAGGAGAATATATTGAAATGTGGGTTTTGAGATTCTGTGTTCACATTCTGATGTCTGAGATGAGGGAGTGACACCACACTTATTTCTTAGTCAAATTCTGTCTGGAAATGATACTATACCTTCTTCAGCAGGGAGTATTCAATATACTTTAGTGGTTTTTATTCTAATAAATAAAAAATAATGTATTGTAATAGCATAAGTATAAGATGTCTTATTTACAATATATAATTTTATGTTATATAACTATTATTATAGAATTATGTACAATTATATAATACAATATATTACATGTTATAATAATACTTTATAATTATATGATATAATATATATTTATTGGGTAATTATATAATATGTAATTATTGTATTTATTATATTATGTATATAATGGTAAAAAGTATAAACAGCCTAAATATTCTAAATCATTAATAGATTAAGAAGTGCCACATGAGAAAGATTCAAAGCATCCAAAATATTCAGGGGTCATATGATATAAGAAGTTGCTCTTGATGTGACATTGAATGAAGGTAATAAACAGTCGAAGAAGATTCTCTGAGCTTTGACACACCTGAACATATATGATCACATATACACATATACACATTCACATATGCAAACACACAGATACTATGAAACACATTCACAGACCCACATGCTAATACACACATACTCACACACTCACACACATACCCTACACAGAAATATTCACATAGTCACATACACTGCCATACACATAGACAAACACACTTTCACACACTTACACAAAGATATATATACTCACAGGCTCACATTCTCATACTCACATACACACTCACACAAGTGCACACACACACATACACATATTCACACACACAGGGACACAGTTATATACACATATTTATACACACATGTACACAATCACACACATGCACATGCTCATGCATGCACATACCCAAGCTCTTGCACACACAGTCACATTTGAACACAAATGGAAAAAGATAAGAGAAAAATTAAAATACTAACAGTGAGATGGGCTTCAAATTTGGCTTCTTCACTCTGTCTAGAGCAAGTTCTCATATTTTCTCCTATAAAATTTTATTTTTTAAATATTGGTAAAAAATCCAATTTTGTATCTCCTTGTAGAATAGATATTTCTTTCAAGAAAGGGCAGGAATTATTAAAGTGAAGAATAGTACTATTTTGTTAGAAGATAAGTTTTTGATGAATATAGTTTTGAAGATGGTTGAGGTTTGGATAGTTAATGTCAACATAGAATCATGTATTAAAGACTTGGTTCTCATCTCTGCAATGCTCAGTAGCCAGGTAAGGGATTACTGGATGATGAGGCTTTAGCTTCATTAGAGGATGGTGTCACAGCTTCCTGGGTTTGTGGCATAGTTGTTTCTCTAAATGAAACTTTACTACTAAAGTCTTCAATCTAAGTAGCATGATAACCATCACAAGAAAGGACCTCATAACATTCTCTGTGGAAAGATCAAGGATTCTTATGAGATTCATGAGTCTTCCTGAAATACTCAGAAGGTCCCTCTTATCCTTAACTTTATATAAGAACTATGAAATAATGTTCTTATATAAGAACATTATATAAGAATAAGAACTAAGGAGTCTCAGTGGAGCAGTAGTATGGCCCCTGCTATGAGTGATAAAGCATGCAACTAAGCATGCTTATCTGAAGGTGGAGAATCGGTGGTAGAAATCCCCAAACAACTATAATCCTACATGTTGTGTGGGATAGGGATTCTTCTTAATATTTTGGTGGCTCTATGTCCCTTATTAAGGGTGATAAGACATGCAGCTAAGACTGAGATGTTTATCCAGAGAGAACTTGCCATCATAAGAATAAATTTTCAACAGAAAGTATACAAGTAAGTGGCATCCTGCATATTTTCCTCTTATTTGGGAGATAAAGTGTGTGAGAAAAGAATGAAGTTATATAAGCAGATGCAGCAAGAAACCACTGAACACAGTCACTCTCAGTGGAAAAATAAGAATAGCTTATTAAAAACTGCCAGACCACCTTGAATAGTTGAGGACAGCACCCAGCTGCAAGAGTGTGTTGTGTGTTTTAAGGGTACATAATGGGGGTGATGAGGAGGAGGTAACTCAGACACTGAGCACCTTAACAGTTAGCATGGGGATTTTGTTAGACATAAGGGTGCTGCCAGTTGGGGTTAGAAATGTTCAGGTGCTGACAGCTGTCATCAGGAGTATTCATGCAGTCATTATGTCTTTTAAGAAATGTTTTAGGTTTAGGATTCCCAGAAAAACCTAACCTAGGTGAGGCCCAGACCTAAAATATTACCACCAACACTGCCATTTGGGGATCTGCTTGTTACGCAAGCGAAATAAATGTACTACTTTATTGTTTCTTACAAACTGGGTTGGAATGGGTCATGAGGGAAAGTAGACAAAGGGGCCTGTTGAGGTCACTTGAAAGGAAATGTGTCAAGCTAGGGCTCCCAGAGAAAGAAATATATTAAAAGCCAAATGATATATCTATGAAGGTCTGGATGATATTAAAGTTTGAGTAACAGTTTTGTGTGAGATGTACAAGTACTTTTCACTACTTGCACTGCTATGTAGAGGAAGGAGACACTATGGGGTGGCCCCATCTCAGCTGCTCCCTTCATAGCTGCTTGTCTTTGAGGGCCATTCAGGGAAACAGGAGACACCATGTTGTATCTCAGATTTGTCAGTCCCCTGTTAATGTGCAGGGGGTCTGGGGCTTGTGTGTTGGAACCAAGTTTAATTTAACTCATGGCATCTCCAAAAACACCATCAGTAATAGGCAGAATCGGGTGGATATTGAGAAAGAATGGTACAAGTGAAAAAAAGAAATTTCTTGTCCTAGTGGTAGACAATTACTCCCCAGAAAGTTTACTTGGTCTATTTCACTCCTTGAACAAAAGTGTTAATGATGTTGGATGTACTGCTGGGACAGACTTTATATTCTACCACTGGAGAGTTTTTATTTTATTTTATTTTTTATGGTACAGACTGTAGGAACAGTTTTCTGTGGTCTAGAGACTGAATTTGAGAGCTTATTCACCCAACTGAAAGCATGCTTGGCAGACAGATGTGTATGGTAAAGAGGCCATGCTGACCATGGCAAATGAAGTTATGAAGAGTTAGATAATGTAGTGTTTTCCAGCCATGCCAACATGACCAACATTACTCATTTGACAGAACAACTGATACAAGTTATGGGCTCTTTTTATGCCATATTGGACCTTGCTAATGTGTTTTCCTTCAGTTACTGAATATCAAGACCATTTTGCACTTGCTTGGAACATAAAACAGTAAGTCTCCAGAGCATTTAAAGCCAAAGGCACCCTGTGTGAGTGGAAGCAGGCATTCCCAGAAAACTGGAGACTGTTCACAATAAATCCCAGTGCCAGGGATAGGCTGCTTTCAATTAGGTTGTCATCCCTGGATACTTTTGAGACCCATACATAGTTCAGATTATGCTACTTCTGTTGGTTCCATGCCAGAACTATTTGATAAATTCTGAACATTGCTTGTAAGACACATATTAATCAGGCCAATATTCAACTATAAGCTCATTCCTATTAGCTGGTTTTGGAGTGCCAGAAGAATATATGCAGGCTGTTGGGAGAGAATTGTCATCAGTGGCTCTGCTTGGTTCTGGATGCTAGATACTGCACTTTAAACATTCTAGGCAAAATGTGTTTGCCGTTGCAATAATGTCATGACTGTTGTGGGGTAAACAACTATTTTTTAAGTAGGCTTAAGGATGCTTCACAGGAAGGAACACATTTTTTTGTATTGTATGCAAAGGCAAAACCTGAGGCTAAGAAAATCACAAGCCACATAAAGAAGGCTATAGATGTTGTTTTAATAGGTGCATAGGATGTATCAGCAAGCTTGCCTTCTAAACATTTATGCTTATGACTGTATTACAGCTGATGTCAGCCACATTCAAAGAGACTTCTTACAACAAGCAACAGCTACTGAAAAAACTCAAAGTAGCTCATGCCTTAGTTGTACATAAAGGAATTAATGCTCAACTAAAAGGAAGCTTGATGGTGGTCAATCAGAGGATTGACCTCTTGCAGGAGCAAATTGATACCCTATGGCAAATCGCTCAACCTGGCTGTCAATGAAAGTATGCTGGACTTTGTGTCACTAGCATACAACATGAGAATTTTTCCTGTGCTGCAAATCTATCTAAACAATTGTCGAGCTATATTTTAGGTAATTGGACTGGAGAATTCGATACTACGATGGAGCAGATGAGAGTGGCCATTGTCACAGTAAATTCTACCAGAGTGGACGCAGGACTAGCCACAGGATTATCAACATGGATTGCTGCAGCCATGAATCATCTGAAGGAATGGGCGGGCATGGGAGCGTTAGCAGGCCTTCTGGTGTTGGTCTCCTTGCTTTGTCTGTGGTATATATGCAAGATTAGAGTCTCACAACAGTGTGATGCAGCCATGATCATTCAGGCCTTTACAGCCATTGAAGCAGGACATTCTCCCCAAGCATGGTTGGATACCATAAAAAGCTAAAATGATACGCTCAGGATGCGAGGCTAAGCACTGCACTTAGGGTCAGCCACTTCCGACCCAGAGAAGAGCATGTCTGATTGCATGCGGGTTGATGCCCCAGGTCCCGCCTCTGAGAAAAAGGTATCAGACGGGTCTGATGCTCTTTGGGTGGATGACACCTAAATGAACATCGGTACAAAGTCCCAATTTATTTCTAATATCAGAGATCAGACCTCTACTCTTGCCTGATGCGTCTAAAACAAAAAGGGGGAACTGTAGAGAGCTGCGGAATGCTATGCCTTAAAGATGGAGCTGGTTTCCGCCTTCCACCTTCCCAATGGTGAGTGTTCTCCGTCACGAACAATTCCACATTTGGCTAAGGCTGAGGATCTGGCTTGCTTCCGTGTATGTGGACCTATCTGCATTGCCCACGTGGCATGCCTGGGTTTGCTACCCAGAGGCTATTTAAGCTGTGGGCTGGCTTTCCCCAGGGTCCGAGGATTGTTCAAGGTTCCTGAATAAACTGCATTGAAAAAAATAAACAACAACAACAAAAAAAAACCTCAAAGTAGGTTAAACTACTGGAAATGAGTAGCTGTATCTTTGGCATAGCCTTCTAATGATTGCCCCTAAATGCAAATAATCATATCTCCCTTAGATGACTCATATAATATTGTATATGAGGTGAATAGATGGAATATTAAAGCAAGAGGAAGGGGTAGAATATTTTGCAGCTATTTCTTTTCTTCTACATTGGGTGTGATTACTGTATTATTGACTCAGTGTAGCTGTGATCATCCATAACCCCCTTGTAAGATTGGATTTATCAATATTTCTTCCTGGAATAAGAGGAGTTCCCAGGGTTCTCTAGAAATAATGACCATTAGTTATGAAGAGTTAGATAATGTAGTCTTTTCCATCCATGCCACCATGACAAACATTGATCATTTGACAGAACAACTGATACAAGCTTATGAGTTGTCATAAGATTCTTTTGACTTCCCCTCCTATCTTATTTTATAAAAGATGCAAGAATTTGACTTAGGATCCTTTATGAATAAAGCTGCCTGTGGCTGTCCAGGGCACTCTTCACAAGTGTAAGCATTTTATCAGTTACCATACAATGGATAGCACTCTAGTAACTCTTTCATAAATTGTAACCCATTTCTGGGAGACACCTTTCTCTAATGAGGCTTCAGATGAATTGTTCCTGTTCTTGTATGTATCTTTTCAGCATGCTCCTGTGAGTGACTCTAATGAAGGCATTGGTCCACCAAAGACATACATACAATGAAATCTTTGGTCTTTTAGTGCTGTGTTGGGGATGAATAGATTTTTATTAACATCAAATTTGTTGATGTTAAATTATATAACAGAGTTGTTCAAAAGATGGGCAAGTGGACAAATGACTTTGAAGGGCATGTTTTGTCTCTGGCTGTTTAGTCTTCTCTATTGCAGAGATGCTATGATGCGAGCAGCTATTCCTCCACAAGCTCCAGAGACCAAGTGAGAATAAGCTTGAAGATATAAAGCTATCTAACAAATGAACCTTTTCCCTTTGTGTTATTTCTTTTTGTATATTGTCATGGTGACAGGAAGATGACTAACACAATGGTCTTATTTAGCTTTAATGGAGAACCTAAAATTGGACAGAAGAAAGATTAAAATGGTTCAGAATGTCCCTTTCTGTCACATGTACAGCTTATATTTATGGCTAAAGAGAAGAAAATGACAACCTACCTGGACATATTTGCATTTTCCTTGGCCATATTTGGTAAGCAATGACTGGCTGGCAATTGAGCTGCTACGGTTGGCAGAAACTCAGTTGTTTGGTCTTGAGGATATAGTTTATGTTTCAAGCTGTAGTACAGTTCACTTTATTATGGAGATTGCCTTGGCATAGAAGTTATCACAAAATTATGGCAGCAAATATAGGCCAAATTTGGCTTAGTTTCATAGCCTTATGCATTCACCTCTACTTGGTTAATAAATAAATAGTTTCTGTATCTCAGCAGTTGATACCTGCATTCTATAGTCATTACATATTATGTATATTTTATGTGTATATAAATATGCATGGATATTATTTTAGCAAATTATACAAAGTCAATTTTCATATTTAAAATTCTGTATCTACTCTTGTTCTTTGCTTTCCTCCCTCAGCATTTAACATAATGTCCCTCTGATAAACCCTAGGTGAAGTAAGTGAAGAGTCACAGTTCTGGGTTCAGAGAGAGAGAGACAGAATTGTATAGGGCCAGGAGACAGAAAAAGATATGCAGAATCACTGGCAGATGTGATGTATTGTGTTTATTCCAAGTGAAGGTTTATACCATGGACCTCAATGGTATTTAGAAAAAAAAATCACATAAAAATGTTTTTTGTCAGAGATGGTTATATAACAACTTATGTATGAGTCTTCTTAGTTATGATTACTGCAATGTTATGATTCCCTGTCATCTTAAGTGAGTTGTTCCAGATAGCTACATGGGTACCATTTTCTCTTATACCTTTATCTGGCCCCTTATTGCCTTTATTCATTTTCTTTTTTTTATTTTTTATTTTTAAATAATTTTTTTGATTTTATTATTATTTTTCTTATCAGTTACATTTTATTAACTCTGTATCCCAGCCGTGTCCCGATCCCTCATTCCCTCCCAGTCCCTCCCTCCCTCCCTCATCTCCCCCGTGCCCCTTTCCAAGTCCACTGATGGGGGGGACCTCCTCCCCATTCATCTGATCCTGTTTTATCAGGTATCTTCAGGACTGGCTGCAAAGCCCTCCTCTGTGGCCTAACAGGACTGCTCCTCCCTTCGGGGGTGGGGAGACCAAAGAACCGGTCATTGACTTCTTGTTAGAAATAGTCCTTGTTCCCCTCACTTTGGGAAACCAATTGGTTACTGAGCTACCACAGGCTACATCTGAGTGGAGGTTCTAGGTTATATCCATACATGGTCCTTGGTTGAATGTCAGTCTCAGAAAAGACCCTGTGTCCAGATATATTTGGTCCTTGTGGAGCTCCTATCCTTTCCCCATCAGACTAACTCCCCTTCTTTCTTATGATTCCCTGTACTCTGCCAAAGGTTTCGTCATGAGTCTTTGCTTTGAAAACACTGCTAGTTAGAGTCTTTCAGATGCGCTCAGTAGACTCCTGTCATACGTTCAATGCACATCCCATCTGTCTTTCTAAATGAGGATTGATCATCTTACCCCATGTCTGCTCAATTGATTATCTTTTTTAGGTGTATAGATTTCATTATGTTTATCATATCTTATAGGTCTATATAAGTGAGTATATCCCATGTTTGTCTTTCTCCTTCTGGGATATTTCACTCAGAATGATCTTTTCTAGATCCCACCATTTGCCTGCAAATTTCATGATTTCCTCCTTTTTGATTGCTGAGTAGTATTCCATTATGTAAAAATACCACAATTTCTGTACCCATTCCACCGTTGATGGACATCTGGGTTGTTTCCAGGTTCTGGCTATTACAAATAAAGCTGCTATAAACATGGTTGAGCAAGTGTCCTTTTGTGTACTTGAATGAACTTTGGGTATATACCTAGCAGTGGTATAGCTGGGTCTTGAGGAAGCACTATTCCTAATTGTCTTAGAAAGCGCCAGATAGCTTTCCAGAGTGGTTGTACCAGTTTACATTCCCACCAGCAGTGGAGGAGGGTTCCCCTTTTTCCACAACCTCTCCAGCATGTGTTAATCGCTTGAGTTTTTCATCTTGGCCATTCTGATGGGTGTAAGGTGATATCTCAGGGTCGTTTTGATTTGCATTTCCCTGATGGCTAATGAGGATGAGCATTTCTTTAAGTGCTTTTCTGCCATTCAATATTCCTCTGTCGAGAATTCTCTGTTTAGCTCTGTTCCCCATTTTTTAATTGTATTACTTGGTTTGCTGCTTTTCAGCTTCTTTAGTTTTTTGTATATACTGGATATTAGTCCTCTGTCAGAAAAAGGGTTAGTGAAGATTCTTTCCCAATCTGTAGGCAGTCGTTGTGTTTTGATGACGGTGTCCTTTGCTTTACAGAAACGTTTCAGTTTCATGAGGTCCCATTTATTGATTGTTGCTCTTAGAGCCTGTGCTGTTGGTGTTCTGTTCAGGAAGTTGTCTCCTGTGCCAATGAGTTCTAGGTTGTTCCCCACTTTTTTTTCCAATTGATTTAGGGTATCTGGTTTTATGTTGAGGTCCTTGATCCACTTTAACTTTATTTTGTGCAGGGTGATAAATATGGATCTATTTTCATTTTTCTGCATGTAGACGTCCAGTTGGTCCAGCACCATTTGTTGAAGATGCTGTCTTTTTTCCATTGAATGGATTTGGCTTCTTTGTCAAATATCGAGTATTCATAGGTGTGTGGGTTTATTTCTGGGTCTTCTCTGTGGTTCCATTGATCCTCCTTTCTGTTTCTATGCCAATACCATGCAGTTTTTATTACTGTTGCCCTGTAGTACAGCTTGAGATCAGGGATGGAGATACCTCCAGATGATCTGTTGTTGTACAGGATTGTTTTGGAGATTCTGGGTTTTTTGTTTCTCCATATGAAGCTGAGAATCTATTTTTCAAGGTCTGTAAAAATTTTGTTGGTATTTTGATGAGAATTGCATTGAATCTGTAGATTACTTTTGGCAGTATGGCCATTTTCACAATGTTAATCCTACCAATCCATGAGCACAGGAGATCTTTCCATCTTCTGATATCTTCTTCGATTTCTTTCTTCAGAGACTTGAAGTTTTTCTCAAACAGGTCTTTCACTTGCTTGGTTAGAGTCACACCAAGGTACTTTATGTTATTAGTGGCTATTGTGAAGGGTATTGTTTCCCTAATTTCTTTCTCAGCCCTTTTGTCTTTGGTATATAGGAGGGCTTCTGATTTTTTTGAGTTGATTTTGTATCCTGCCACTTTGCTGAAGGTGTTTATCAGCTGAAGGAGTTCTCTGGTTGAATTTTTGGGGTCGCTCATGTATACTATCATATCATCTGCAAATAGTGACACTTTGACCTCTTCCTTTCCGATTTGTATCCCCTTGATCTCCTTTAGTTGTCTTTTTGCTCTGGCTAGGACTTCAAGTACTATGTTGAAGAGATATGGGGACAATGGACAGCCTTGTGTTGTCCCTGATTTCAGTGGGATTGATTTAAGTTTCTCTACATTGAGTTTGATGTTTATCCTTTACTATCTTTAGGTATGTGCCTTGTATCCCTGATCTGTCCAAGACTTTAAACATGAATGGGTGTTGGACTTTGTCAAATGTTTTTCAGCATCATGATCATGATCATGTGGTTTTTCTCCTTCAGTTTGTTTATGTAGTGGATTACATTGATGGATTTCCGTATGTTGAACCACCCTTGCATGCCTGGGATGAAGCCTACTTGGTCATGGTGGATGATATCTTTGATACGTTTTTGGATTCGGTTTGCAAGTATTTTATTGAGTATTTTTGTGTCAATGTTCATAAGAGAGATAGGCCTGAAGTTCTCTTTTTTTGTTGGGTCTTTGTGTAGTTTAGGTATCAAGGTGACTGTGGCTTCATAGAATGAGTTTGGTAGTGTTCCTTTTGTTTCTATTTTGTGGAATAGCTTGAGGAGAATTGGAGTTAGTACTTCTTTGAAGGTCTTGTAGAATTCTGCGCTGAAGCCATCTGTTCCAGGGCTTTTTTTGGAGGGGAGACTGTTAATGACTGCTTAAATTTCCTTGGGAGATACAGGGCTATTCAGTCTTTCTACCTGATCTTGACTTAGTTTTGGTAGATGGAATCTTTTAAGAAAATTATCCATTTCATTTAGATTCTCAAATTTTGTGGCATATAGGCTTTTGTAGTATGACCTAATAATTGTTTGGATTTCCTCAGTGTCTGTGGTTATGTCCCCATTTTCATTTCTGATTTTGCTGATCTGGTTAGTTTCTCTCTGCTTTTTAGTTAGTTTGGCTAAGGGTTTGTCCATCTTGTTGATTTTCTCAAAGAACCAGCTTTTTGTTTCATTGATTTTTTGGATAGTTTTGTTTCTAGTTGATTGATTTCAGCCCTTAGTTTGATTATTTCCAACCGTCTGCTCCTCTTGGGTATATCTGCTTTTTTTTTCTAGGTTTTTCAGTTGGGCCATTAAGTTGTTTTTATGTGATATTGCGAATTTCTTCTTGCAGGCATTTAGTGCTATACATTTTCCTCTGAGCACTGCTTTCAATGTGTCCCATAAATTTGGGTATGTTGTGCCTTACTTTTCATTGAATTCTAGGAAGTCTTTAATTTCTTTCTTTATTTCTTCCTTAACCCAGCTGTCATTGAGTAGTAAGTTGTTCAGTTTCCATGTGCGTGTCGGCTTTTTGTTGTTTCTGTTGTTGTTGATGTCTAGCTTTAGTCCATGGTGGTCAGTTAGTATACAAGGGATTATTTCAATCCTTTTGTATCTGTTGAGGCTTGCTTTGTGACCCACTATATGGTCTATTTTGGAAAAGGTTCCATGCGGTGCTGAAAAGAAGTTGTACTCTTTTGAGTTTGGGTGAAACGATCTATAGACGTCTATTAGGTTCATTTGATTTAGGGATTCTGTGAGTGCTTTTATTTCCCTATTTGGTGTTTGTCTAGTTGATCTGTCCCTTGGTGAGAGTGGAGTGTTGAAGTCTCCCACTATTAAGGTATTAGGATCAATGTATGATTTAAGTTTTAAAAATGTTTCATTTACGAATGTCGGTGCTCTTGTATTGGGGCATAGATATTCAAGATTGTGACGTCCCCTTTGTGAATTTTTCCTTTGATGAGAATATAGTGGCCCTCCTTATCTTTTTTGATTAACTTGGGTTGAAAGTCTATTTTATTAGATATTAGGATGTCTACTCCAGCTTGTTTTCTGGAACCATTTGCTTGAAAAACAGTTTTCCAGCCCTTTACTCTGAGGTAGTGTTTGTCTTTGTTGCATAGGTGTGTTTCTCGGATGCAACAGAATGTTGGATCCTGTTTCCTTAACCATTCTGTTAGCCTGTGTCTTTTTATTGGTGAGTTGAGTCCATTGATATGGATAGATAATAGTGACCAATGCATGTTAGTTCCTTTTGTAATGGAGTCGATGATCTAACCCTGTTTCACTGCTTGTTTTCTTTTCATTTTTGTTGGGACATTACCTGTATGCCCTGTTTTCTTGGGTGAATTTGTTTTCATTGGATTGGAGTTTTCCTTCTAGTATCTTCTGTAGGGATGGTTTGCTGTGTAGATATTGTGTAAATTTAGTTTTGTCATGGAATATTTTCTTTTCTCCATCTATGTTGATTGAAAGCTTTGCAGGGTATAGTAGTCTAGGTTGACATTTGTGATCTCTTAGAGTCTCCATGATACTTGCCCAGGCCCTTCTGGCTTTCATAGTTTCTGATGAGAAGTCCGGTGTGATTCTGATAGGTCTACCTTCATATGTTACTTGGCCTTTTTCCCTTGCTGCTTTAATATCTTTTCTTTGTTCTGTAGATTTAGTGTTTTGACTATGATGTGACGTGATGTGTTTCTTTTCTGGTCTAGTCTATTTGGAGTTCTGTAGGCCTCTTGTATATTTATGGACATCTCTTTCTTTAAGTTGGGAAAATTTTCTTCTATGATTTTCTTGAAAATATTTTCTGGACCTTGGAGTCTGGAGTCTTCTTTTTCATGAATTCCGATTATTCTTAGATTTTGTCTTTTCATAGCATCCTTGATTTCTTGGATATTTTGTGATTGGAACTTTTCTGATTTTACTTTTTCTTTGAGAGAAGTATCCATTTCTGCAAGTGTGTCTTCAGCTCCAGAGATTCTCTCTTCCATCTCTTGTATTCTGTTGGTGATGCTTACTTTTGTGGTTCCTGATCTTTTCTCCAAGTTCTCCAGCTCAAGGGTTTTCTCATTTTGTGTTTCCTTTATTGATTCTAATTCTGTTTTCATGCCTTGCACCATTTCTTTCATGTGTTTGAATTTGGATTCCTGTCTCTGTACGATGGCCTCTATTTCTTTTTTCATTTCCTTCTTTTATGCCACTAATTTTTCCTCTACTTGTGTATCTATTTGTTTGGCTATGTTTGCCTGTGTTTCTTTAAGGATATTGTCTATTTCTTCTTTCTTTGCCTCCAATTGACTGGCCATCTCTTTGAAAGACTTGTTCATTTCCTCCTTATGAGCCTCAAATAATTGGGCAAGCATGGCTTTAAAATCATTTTCCCGTGCTTCTGCTGAATTGGAGTATCCATCGATTTTGGGGTTTGCTGGTGAAGTCATGATGTCCTGATTTATGTTGGAAGTGTTCTTTCGCCTACCCCTGGCCATTGGCTTATCTGAAACCTTCCCTGTTTGTTTTTGGATTCTGCAGATCAGACTGGTGCTGTTTCCCTCTGGTATCTGGAGAGTTCTTCAGGAAGCTGAGCACTCTCAGCGTGTGCTGAGGACTAGCTGTACCTGTGGGAGGAAAGTATGCAGGCGCAAACGGGGCAAATGCAAGCGTGTGTGTGCGTGTGTGTGTGTGTCTGTGTGTGTAAGTGTGCATGGACGTGTTTCTCGAGGGACAGAGTGATGGCTAATGTTGAACCCTTGAGTGTGTGGGAGGGGCTCTGCACTGTATATGTCGCAGGCGCTAATGATGATCGCAGGGCAATTTCTGGCATTAACTGCCTTAACTCCTCAATCAGGCCCACAGGGCAGGAACTTCAATGTCCCTAGTGCCCCTCTGTTTCCCAAAGTGGGTATATGGGTGGGAGGGGGATTCGATGCCTGGCTTCTGATTTAGAAGGACCCAGGATCTGGGGAACTGCAGAATCTCAAGGGTGCACTCACTTACAGGCAGGTCTCTTGGCAGAGATCTTGGTATCTGGGGCTCTCTGCTCTCTGGTTTGGCCCTGCTTCTTTGATGTGCTCAGCCAGTTCTGTGCTGCTGTCACTGCCAGTTTCTGACGTCTTGCTGCAGCTGGAGATTTCAGGGTGGTCACTTCAGCAGGGATGGGGTAACCAGGCTCTCTGTTCTCTGGTTTGGCCCTGGTTAGTCTTAAACTGGAGGGCTGTGGTGCCCTGCCAGTTCAGTGCTGCTCCGCTGCCACGTCCCACTGTAACTGGAGACTAGGTCGCTAGTCCCAATGCTTTCTGGGAAGTCCTGGGGTCTCTTCACTGTGTTCTCCAAGCTTGGGAGGCCCAGCGCCTGGTGTGTCCAGGTTGTATGACGTTTCTGCCTGGTTTCGGTGAGTATATAGCGTATTCTCTGTCACTGTGGAATTGGGCGGGCCGTACCGTCAGTGATGGAGATCCTGCGGAGCTAGTATGGTGTCTAGCAGATTCGCACCCTGGGAGGATGGTGCAGCCGCTGCGCGAATCTGGGACTTCGGGACACGTACTGCTGGCTTTTGTCTGCCGCTAAAGTGCTTGGGGCTCCATCTCAGCGGCTGTATACCCCAGGCAGTTAGGTCTGCCCTGAGAAAGATGAGTCCGCTGTGCCACTGTGCCGAGGAGGTCTGGGGGAAGGGAGTGTCGCAAGAACAAAGGATTGTTTCTCTCCTTCCCCAAACAAGTCACCGGGTGACTGGAGACCAAAGTTTTCACCTCCTGCGATGTTCCCTGTTGTTCAGAAAGTCTCAACATGGTTTTCCTGGGTTAGGGGTCCTTCCATTCAACAACTCAGAAGTTCAGGTATCCCACCGCTTAGAAACTGTGTGTGCTAGTCACCATCTTGGCTCTGCCCCGCCTTTATTCAATTTCATAGGGCAGTATGTACCTGTTACTTATACCTCCATAGGTGCTATTTCTTAGTAATTGTCTCTCTTCATGGCTGGTGTTAAGCTATTAAAGAATAACCACAGTAGGCATGCGGAGAAGAGATCATGTGTAATGACTAGGTTTTTCAATGGCTCCAGAGATGATAAGACTGTGTGAATGTCAGCCAAGAGCCCTAAGAGGTAAAGGGGCAGATCAGACATTGCCTATTTCATCTTGAGAGTGAATAACTGTCTGTAGTTGAGGCAGTGGCAAATTGGATGCATGGAGATAAGAGAAGAACCTAATATCAACATCTGCCACAAAACTATTCTGCAGAGATAGGGGAATGGCTTGGGTGGAGTAAAATGTCCATGACAGAATGTTGGGGACCCAAATCCAAATCCCCAGTTCCAAGTAAAAGGCTAAACATGATAGTATACTTTTAATTCTATTATAAGGATATAGACACAGAGCATCCCTGGGGTTAACTGGACAGCAAGTATAGCCAAATCATTGATCTCTGGGGTCATTAATAGATCCCGTCCCAAAAATAAGATGGAGAACTACAGAAGGAAACACGAAAGGTTGACCCCTAGCTTCCAAATTTGCATGCACAAGTGCTCACACCCACATGCATATGGATATGCATAATACCACACAAAACACACACACAGTGCTACAGTAAATATATTTCTACTTATTATACCATGCAAAAATACTATCTTGATAGCATTCTCTTTTTTCTTTTCAGGTCTAATTAAAAATGCTATTTTTATAGCTTTAGCCCCAGCAAAGATGGCAGTCCATATTGGTGCAACTCTACTTCATGAGAATCTTATGACCTGTTTCTAGAAGTCCTAAGGGTTCATTCCACATTCACATTGGTTTGGTTCCTGCAGAAACATAGGGTGTATAAAGTATGTGTGGATGAATTCTAGTTGGCTCCCCTTGCCTCTTCTCCCTTGTGCTCCTCATTGCTTTTCACTCTGTATTGTACTCTTTTATTTTCCTTTCAACTATCTGGCCACAGTAAAGATATAAGTAGAATCAGATAAGCAAAATAGGTTAGATGAATTAACCTTGAATCTATCTTGCATTCAGCTTTGAGTGTGAATGCCTGTTGATTTCTACACTGAGAAAAGATGCGATGTATTGAAAATTAGATGGATAACTCTCTAAAATCCACAGGGGCCTCAGTTAATTACATTTCTTGGACAAATATTTCATGGAGTAGAATCAACACATCCAGAAATATTGATTTCATGCTTTCCTGCATGCCAATGTTGATGCTTAAGGTCTGTTCACTACTTTGAAGAGGGAACTTGGTGTTAATTAGGCTGGGCTACAGAGCTGAACCTGCTCTGCTCTGCCACAGGGTAAGGAAGGTTTCTTGACCGAAAGGAACAAAAGTTTACTGTTTCTCACTGCTCTTGTCTTACTGTATGTGAAGTTTGGACATGGTGGGAAGGATTAAACTGTGTGATCAGAGTGGCAGAACTGGAAAACAATGTTGTACAGACACTTCCTCAAAGTTGAAATGTTCTTTTCAGAGGCCAACCACATATCTGTGTAAGGTGAACCTTGAAAGATTCACTAGGACCCCTCTTCAGTGTTATGGACTCAATAAATGGCTGCTAGAAGAGGAGATTAACCAGAAGAACATCAGAAAGATTCTCAGATTCATCAAGGTGTCTAACTAACGTGGCAGAAAGAGCTCCAGGGTTACAGCCCCTGAGGATCATTTCCCAAGCTGGGAATGGTCTATCTGTGATGCAGCTATTGTTGGGTCAGTCCTATTCCTGAAATTAACTCCTCATCCACCCTCCTGTAACTAACCCCAGTAAACCCATAGGTTCACCAACCTTAAGTTTCGTGCATCTGTTACTTTGGTCTGAAGATTTCCATTCTAGGGTAAGTAGACATGTGTCCTGTCTCCCCAGGAGGTCTCTCATGCACGAGGGTATCCATACTCTGAAGACACTGAGGTAGTTCTTGAAGAGAAGATTGTTATAAAAAGAGAAAGCATGGCCTGGAACAACTTTTCTGATTCCTGTTTTGAGATGGGATACATCCTCTCTGACACTATCTTCTGTTCACCCCAGGGCCATTACCAGAGGCTGTACTGTGCTATTTGTACTTTCAGCCTCTATGAGTGAAAACAAACCTATTTGCTTCATTGAGTTAGGTCATATCAGGTATTTTTGTCACAGTCATGAAAACCACACTGTTTATGTGACCCACACTTTGTTTTCTTGTCTTAGGTTTCTTAGTACTATCTATTTTTTTCTACAACATTTTAGTACTAAGAAAGAAATTAGGGAATGTACACCCTTCACAATAGCCACTAATAACATGAAGTATCTTGGTGTGACTCTAATCAAACATATGAAAAACCTGTTTGAAAACCTTCAAGTCTATGAAGAAAGACATTGAAGAAGATATCAGATGATGGAAAGACTTCCCAAGGTCATAGATCCGTAGGATTAAGAGTGAAGATTCAATGCAATTCCCATCAAAATACCAACACAATTCTTTATAGACCCTGAAATATCAATGCTCAACTGTATATGGAAAAACAAACAAACAAACAAAAAACCAGAATTGTCAAAACAATCCTGTACTATAAGAGACCATCTGGCAGTATCTCCATCCCTGATCTCAAGCTGTACTACAGAGCAATAGCAATAAAAATTGCATGGTACTGGCACAAAAACAGAGTGGTGGATCAATAGAACTGAATAAAAGACCCAGAAATGAACCCACACACCTACAGATACTTGATTTTTGACAAAGAAGCCAAATCCATATGATGGAAAAAAAAAGACAGCAAATTCAACAAATGGTGCTGATCTAATTGGATGTCTACATGTAGAAATGCAAATAGATCCATATTTATCAGCTTGCCCAAAACTAAAGTCCCAAGTGGATCAAAGACATCAACATAAAACCAGAACAACTAAACCTGTTAGAAGAAAAAGTAGGGAAGAACCTTGAACTCATTGGCACAGGAGACAAATTCCTGAATAGAATACCAACAGAACAGATTCTAAGATCAATAATTTATAAATGGGACCTCATGAAACTGAAAATCTTCTCCAAAGCAGTGGAGACTGTCATCAGAAAAAAATGACAGCCTACAAACTGGGACAAGATCTTTACCAACCTTACATCTGAGAGAGGGCTAATATCCAGAATATATAAAGAACTGAAGAAATTGAACACCAACCAAGTGATCCAATTAAAATTGACTCTTATATTTCACCTTGCACCCATAAGAATGGCTAAGTTGCAATACTCAAGGGATGATGCATGCTGGAGAGGTTGTAGAAATAGGAGAACGCTTCTCCGTTGCTGGTGGGAATGTAACCTTGTACAATCACTTTGCAAATCAATATGGCCCTTTCTCAGACAATTAGGAATAGGGCTACCTCAAGATCCAGCTATACCACTCCTAGGCATATACCCAAAAGGTGCCCCACCTTCATCTGGGATACCAGAAGAAGGCTGTAGAGCCCCTATAGCTGGAGTCATGCCAATGTGGTGCTAAAAACTGAACTTAGTGTACTTATTGGGTAAGCATAAAGGTCTTTATTCATATTGCCAGTTCCTATGCAAAAAGCTGGGATATGACAAGATATGCAAAAAAAAAACAAACAAACAACTATTTGCTAGTGAAAGTATAAAATCCATTGTGAAAATTCCAAATTGTATAGAAGTTCATCAAGATGTATAGACTTTCAGCCTGGTTAAATTTTCTGAGTGATTTTTTTTTTTTTATTCACAAGTCTCTAAAACAAAGTTTTAAGTAAAGTTTCTAAAAAGTTATATGACCACACATGCTACAGAACACATGAATGTAGAGAGTGTGGGGTAGGGTGGGATGGTATCTGCAATTTGTACAGGGTATTCACAGGAGGGTCATGTCATAGGCAACATTTGAATGTGACTTGAAGTAGGTGAGGGATGAGATGTTTGCCTGTCAGGGGACAAGTTGTTTAGTAGAGAAAAAGGCAAGTATGAAACACCAGGAAAGACTTGTGCCTGAAACATTGCAGGACTCCAAAGGAAGAAATTAATGTTTGGAGAAAGATGAGTGAGGTGGAAAGTGGGAATTGATGAGGTCAGGGAAACAATGAGTTTTGATCCAAAAGACTCCCAGGCCATCAAGAGGCCTTTGATCTTGATAAAAAGTGACATTAGGGATCTGTTATGAAGGCACTTATCCTGTCAAGGAGCAATGACTGATTTAGAAGTAACTCAGTCACTTGGATTATGTGGTACACCGACAGACTATTCCAAAGATGAGAGCAAATTTTTCTAGAGGGATGATTATGACAGCCCAAGTGCTATCTGAAAAAAGAAAGTCTAAGAAGAGTGGTTAACTTAGGTCACAGCGAGATGATAAGGGTTGGGTGGGTAAGACTTAGAGGTGTAGCTCACTGGACTTACTATCAGGTAAAGTGAAGGGGAACTAGAAGAAATTATGTAAAAACTTCCAGACCTTCTTTGAAAGATGAAAATCATAGAGCTTCCCTTGATTGAACCCAGAGAGATAATGGGATAAGGTAGCAGACAGGGCCACTTCTGGGTGTGAAATGGAAATGCTGCTCAGATGTTCAAGCAGAGATGCTGAAAACATAGATATATGGGCATGATTGGGATACCTCCAGGTCCTAGACTAGACATTTTAATTTTAGTCCATTTGCATATAGATTATATTGAAGCCTTGAGACTTGATGGAATAATAAAGGAGATGACCTTAGGAAGGGTAAGATAATGGGTTTTATGACTCCCCAAGGTACAATCTTCAGTTCTGACCTGTAATTCCATGGACTACCTGTGATTTTAGTGTTGCTGTCCTAGGGTAGGATGGATAACATTGCTGGAGCATGCGACAGAAAGCACAGTAAAGAGAAACTTCATATCAACGTCTGGTTTGCATTTCCCTACAGGCAAAAGTAGGAAATTTTAGATACCATAGATAAATCCAAAACTACCCAATGAGACAGTCCATACTTCCCTAAGGACACCTCAAACAGAAATATCAGAGACAATTAACAAACTGTGTTACCTCAGGCTAAAATGATTCATAACCTTTCAGACCCCAGAAGGTCTCTCATTGCTAAATTCAAAGAGTATCCTTTACACACCCATCCTATAACTGCTTACTAAAGAAAATTCCTTAAACTTTAAACCTCATAATGAATTACATTCTTTAAACAATGTACCTTACAAAGTCACAGTAAACAAAGAAACATTTGTGAATATACCCACATTCAAATCTTCCTTGAGAAACCCATACTCATACTTTGGGCATGTATTATTTCTGCCAGTCTCTTTTTATTCACTCCTGATGTTAAGAAGTGCATTAAAATGCCTTTAATAAACCCAAGCTTTGTTTTACACTGGCTCATCCTGAAATTCCTGTCTGTATTGAAGCTACACATCTTGATTTTGCCTGAAAGGAGACCCCCTAAGGAGAAAAGGAAGTCTTCAGGCTGAAGGAGGTGGCAGCGAGGAGCTTTGCCTCAGCCCCTGCTGCTACTAACAGTCCCATTCATTATGCTTCTCACCTTCTAGCACAGTTTTACAGATTTATTTTTTGTCTGTTGTTCACAGCCTGTGTCCTTCCTCAGTCTCCTCCCTGCCTACTGCACAATCTGAGGTATTTAACTGGCAGAGTTCTTGTGTCTTTTGTTTAATAATATACTTAAAATTCCTTAAATAATGTATGGAATTTGGCACCCAATAAATATTTGTGCTTAAAGAAGAGAAATAGTGCTTTTATTAATTTTTTTTATTAAAGATCCTTTGGCCTTTAAAAATGCACTTTTACAGGTAAAAAAATAATATGTGGAAGGCAAAACTTGTCTGGTTTTATATTAGTTGACAGTCTAATATAAATATCTTTGATGATAAAAATCTTTTTCTCTCTCTTTATCTGTGTGTGTCTACAATGTTCTCTTGGCATGATGGTCATTTTAATAATATTCTTGCCAATACAAAAGGAACATTAAAAGACAACATAATGCAAGCTCCCCTCAACCTGCCTAGTATAGTTAGATAGCTCTGCAGAGTAGCTGCAACTTGAGGACTGGCAGTGACATGCATTTCATAGATATTCTCTTTGTCACATGGATATTGACAGCTGATAATCCCCTCTTCACACATGGCTTCCTATCTATCTATCTAACTATCATTTATCTATTGATAAATCTACCTACCTTCCTACCATCTCTATTAGCATATATGTGATTCAAAAGTCAAATGTTGGGGTTTATGGACAAATGGTTTATTTGATAAACTGCTTGCCTCACAAACAGGAGGACCCAATTTTGATCCTCAGAGATCACATTTAAGAAGGCTGGCATGGTTGAAAGTGCTTGAAACCTCAGTGCTGAGGCTCACAGCCCTGGGGCTTGAGACTAGTCAACACTGTCTAATTAGTGAGCCCCAATCCAAAGACAAACCTTGCCTCAATGTGGATAGCTTGTATTGCTGAGGATGACACTGAGGTTGTCCTTTAGCCTCTAAATGCAAAAACACAAAGAGGTTCCCTCATGCATGCAAATGTGTACATGTACACACACACACACACACACATATTTTTTAGAAAAGTTAACCTGTGTCCAGTCATCCACTGAGTGTATACTTTCTGTCAAGCACCAGACAGTGGAAATCACAGCCTGAGTGGCACATGCACACTGCCATCCAAGATTCTGTGCTCTGTAGCAGCATCTCTCAGCTTTAAGGTATACCCACAACATCCTGTCAATAACGAATCCATCAAGAAATACAAACTGCTGGCTCAGACCTTAAGGCATGGATCTTCTAGGTCTAAGGAAGAACTCAATCACTTTCACCTTTGGCAGCTTCTTGGCTAATAATATGCCACCTGTCTGCACACCTGTGAAAACCATTTATCCCTGGAGGATGCTGACAGCTAAGCAGGTCTGTGAGAACTAAGCAGTTTGGGCAACACATGACCCAGCAGTAGTTAGTGGTTTGGCCAGTTTCATTTGGGATTTGGAAACACAAACTGCTGCACACAAAGCTATTTTTGCACTACAGCCCTAGGGAATCCCCTTCTGATGAACTGCATACTTCCATAGAGAGAAGTATCAAAACTGAGGTACCTAAAGCTTTCATGTCCACTGTCTACACTCAGAGTCATAGCTACAAACCAACTGTGCCTATAATTTTATTTCACTGAAAAAAAATCAAATACTTCTTTAATAGTGCATGAAGGCAATTGAAATAAAGAATCAGATATAAAATATGCTGATTACCAAAGCCTTAATATCTTGCAGAACCAGAAGTTATGACTGATTTAAGAGTGCAAATAAAAAATTAGACCAATTTACCTTTAACTGAATAATATTCTATGCTGTAAAAAAAAACCTTCTTTAACTATTTATGTCTATGAAGAATGGAATAATATAAGAGATTGCCCATATTCTCTAATAGATTGCAGTGTTGTTAGAGAAACAGAAAGATCAAATAATATTCATGCAGGCAAAGACTGTTTTTCTATATAATAAGAACTGTTCTTCATGCTGAAAATATGAACAAGAAATACCATAATATAAACTCAAGTCTATGAAGAGGTTTTCTAGTTTCTATTGCTGTGATAGACACTCTGAACAAACACAACTTAAGCAAGGGAAGATTTAATTAAGAAGAGACCTGAAGTAAAAAACATGCTTTCTGGTTTCTGGATTCCTCTCAGGTTCGTACTTACCTTACCTATCCTTCTTATACAGCCTGGACTACCGGTTCAGGAAATGACAGGCCCACAGTGCACTCGAGCCTTCTACATCCCTAAACAATCAAGACAACTCACTGCTACACAAAAGCCAATAGACAAGCCTAATATGGAAAATCTCCCAATGGAAGTTTCCTCCTCAGATGATTCTAGGCTGTGTTGAATTGATAATTAAAGCTACTGTCATCTTTCACATTATACATATGTAGAAACTGAGGCACAAGTGAATCAGCTTCCAGAGAGATGGAATTAGTGAGTCCTGACATAATATTTTAACCCAGAAAGTTGGGGTAATCCGCCTCTGGGAGCTGCATGGGCTGGAGTAGAAGGGCAGGTCAGGTTTCTAGGCTCCTCAGCTCATCAGGGATTGGAGTAAGCCTTCCCTTGGAGCTGCAAGATCTCTGTTGAGTAGGCCTTTCACAGCTGTGTGGTTCCTGTGCTTCTGTACCGCAGGATCCTCTTGGGACACTGTCCCATCCCAGAGCTGGGATACCTTCTTAACCATGATTTCAATTTGTCACCTTGGAGTTGGACTTTCCTAGATCCCTTCCATGTGAGTTCCAGAAAGCAGACCAACCAACAAAATGACAGCACTCTATCCTTTCTATTCTGCCTTTACTGAGTCTTATTGAGACCTTGCAGTTCACTAAGTTACATCCAGTGCTTTATTGTGACACCATGGTGCCTTACTGTAAATCATTGTCTTATTGTGTCATCATATCCTATTAGTCCTCGCAGTGCCCTATAGTTTTATCAAATTCACTGTTGTTCCTTAACCATGGATGGCTGTACCATCACTGTGTCCAATTAAATCATTACTCTTCCCTATTGAGTCATGATATTGGTCCATTTTGTAATTCCCACATTCTTTAAAAATATAAACACTTAAAAGTAAAAAAGTCTGCTCGAAATATCTATTTATCTATCTATCTATCCTTCATTAAAGGTTTAAACCCTCTCAACTGTTGACTCCTGTAAAATAAAAAATCAATCAAATACTTTCTTACTTCAAGAGGAAAAAACAGGCATAGTCACGATCAGACCAAAGCAAGACCAAGCTGCAACTATACAAATAACACTGTATTCAATATCTGGGTCCACTTGTGACCACCTTGGTCTTTTTCAAGAGACTTGAGTCATTTCTGCTTTGTCCTTTGCAGCACACACAGCTTGCCTTATGAGCTCAGGTTGACTCAACTCCCCTGCTGCTGCTGTTCTTGTTCGTTGTCTCATTGCACTGCCATCTTGTGCCATCACAGTATCCTATTATGCCATTACTTTGCCCCCTTGTGCCTTCATTATGCTCTCTTTTATCATCTCAGTGTCATCATGTGTCCTCACTGTGACCTAATATGTAATCACTGTAACCTATTTTGCCATCACTGTGCCTCTGGTGCCATCACTGTATCCGGTTATTCCACCAATACACCCTGCTGAGATATCACAGGGCTTTATTTTTGTTGTCACATGGTCCTCATATGCCCTCTCTTTGTCTGTTGTGCCACCCGTGTTTCCTATTGTGGCATCAGTATATCTTAGTTTGCTATCACTGTGTCATATTGTACAATCCCTATGCTCTTTTGAGTTACTACATTCCCTTATCTCATAATTATAGTCATTTACTATGCCATCACAATTCCTTATTTTGTCACTGTGTCCTATTTTGCCATTTCTGTGCCATATTGTCCAATCTTTGTGCCTTACTAAGTCAGCATGCTGCCTTTTTGTGCCATCACTAGTCCCTACTGTGTCATTACAATGTCCTCTTGTGCCATATTTTGTCTATTTTGCCATATCTGTGTCCTGTTCATCTTTATAGTACCCTGCTTTTACATCACAGCAATCTGCTATGTCATTATTTGTTGTGGTGAGCAAATACAACATCCTATTTTGTCATGCTACTATTTCTATGATGCATTAATCTCCCTTACTTGTGCCATCATTCTGCTCTCTCATGCTGTCACAGTGTCTTATTGTATTATTGCAGTGTAGTATTGAGTCATCACAGGGCACTATTGACTCATCACAGTGTCTTATTTTGCCACAAACCTAACATTTTAAACCAGTATGCCTTCTTGAGTCATCCTTGTATTCTACCGAGCCATCCTTGTACACTATTGAGTAGTACTATTGTCATGTTTTGCCATCGTTATGGCTTATTATGTAATCACTGGGCTCTGTTTTTGGCATCTCAGTGCCCTATTATGTTATCATTATATTCTACTGTGCCATCACAGTTCCCTCATTGATCATAACTGTGGCCTATAATGCTACCACCGTGCTCTTGCTTCTTGGGGAAGGGGGGTGTTTGTTTGTTTGGCTTGGTTTCTCAGTGCCCTGGTATATCATTATTGTGTTTTATTATGCTTTCACAGTTCTCCCATGCACCATCATTTTGTTCTGTTTTGTCACCAGTGGGCTTTCTTGTATCATTTCAGGGCCCTATCTATCACACTCATAAACACACATAGAAATTATTAATCTGAGTGTTGTCTTTTAAAATGTAGTGCACTAAAATAGCTGTAATTGATAGATAGAATGAGTTAAAAGTAGGATAGAGAGAAGAAAAAAAGGGAAATAGAGAAAGGAAAGACAGTAAAGTTAGCAAAAAAGGAGAACCAAACAGCACCTACCAATTTCTGGAATGAAAAGCAAGGCCACTCATAGTAATGGTGGCAATAAGGACATAAGCTTGAAAGAGAACTTCAGTATTACTATAGTTTCCAAGAATATTTTACTTATTACATATAGGGCCATCCAGGAAACTTTTCAGAACATATTATTGAATATCACAGGAATGTCAAAGTTCAAGAGACAGTTTGTTTCCAATGAAGTATTATTAAAATATAAGCATTATTTTAAAATTTCCAAAAATAATTATTCCCTAATGACTGCAAGTTATTTAGAGGAAGCAACTGTCCATGGCAATCCTTCTTGCAACCTTTTATTGCAAAAAATGGAAGCAAATTAAGGTCAAATATAAGATCCCTGAAGTGAGATAACCTGAGCCTTTCTGTTGGATGGAATCTCTGTGTCTGACAGCTCACTGCTCTTCAGGGAAACTCAGGGCAGCTACTTTCCATAATATTCAGAGTTTAGCTCTTCTTTTTGAGCCAAAATCCCTGCAGCTGCTCCTCTCTTGTCTTCCCTAGTGATCTTGTAAGATGAGTACATTGCTGGAAACTGTGAATGACTTCTGGAGTTTTAGGACTCATAAGAACAGGAGTTGTGTATAATATTTCTCTATGCTTTTTTCTTACAAAAAAAAACTTGGCATTGAACTTGAAACAGCAGATAACAAGAAAGCATCAATGTGGAAATCAGCCCAAGTTCAAAAACCTTGCTCTGTGATTTACATTTAATCACTGCAACACGTTACATAATTCTCTGGATTTGTTGCATAAGACATAGTGAAAATAATCTCAGATATATGTTGCAAGCCTTATAGCGTCACTGAAATGAAGCTTCTAACATGGAGACTGAAAATAGATTTTTGATAAAACTTAATAACAGTCACCTACAAGGGACTTCCTAAGGGCCAGACATCAACTTTTAGAGATATGTAAAAGATAAAAGCTTTGCAAATTCACCTATTCTTCACAAAAAATTCGACTAGAAATTGTTATCTCTATTTTGTAGACAAGGAAACTGAGTTCCAGTAGATAACATAGCCTGCTCTCTCAATATGTACAAGAAGAACTGAAAATAATAAAAACCCAATGGTCTGGATTCTGAATCTTTGTCTTTAGGCACTATCTATTCTACTGTAATCGATATGTCTTATAGTAGTAATGGTGGTTGGTGTGATGTTTAATAGATTTAAAATTACCCCAAATGTCAGACAAGCCAGGAGTATCTATTATGTGCACTTTTGCACATACTTTTAAGTTGTCCTAGTCGATGCAAGAAGATTAATGAATGTAAATTATAAAATTATTTTTCTCACATATTGTCTGTCTAGTATAAAGCATAAATATATTAAATCTAAATAGAAAACGCACTTATTTACAAAGTGAAGTTTCAAATCAAATTTACTATGCCAAAGTTGTGCCAGGTAGGACTTCTGCGTATTTGTGAGGGTTTGCACAGACATTTAGGACATGTTTCTGCCCGTTGTCTGACAACTAAGTAGAGCCTACCTACTGGAACTCCTGCCCATATTGACTCCAACAGAGCAATTTATGGATTGAGAAGTCACTCAGGATTCAAAATCATGTTCACTTAACCCTTCAGCAACAACCTCCTTAAACCTCATCCTGCTTTCTTTAAGAGTCCCCAGTGTCTTCCCAGATGATGCCTAGTACCTCCTAATTATGAAGTATATACTACACATTTGGATTCTAATTACAATAGCACCCTTCTTCTCTTACTAAATTCTCTTCTGCTCCCAGATGGCTAATGGCCACACATGTAATTAAATATGATAGATACTTTCATTGTGGAGTGTATGTCAGGGTTTTGAGGAAGCCCTCGCAGAGGAAACCATACTTGTTTCAACTAGGAAGCTGCTCAGTGAGAAGGCAGTTACTGGAGGCCTTAATTGGGTATGTATTTAAGAAGTGGTATTTACACAACCAGATGCCAGTTAGAAAGTCAGCTGCTCTGTCACTTGAACTGACCTAGGTGCCTTCCTTACCTTCTCTACCTCAGTGTACCTGGACTTACAGATAGGCTGGCTTTACCATAGTGGCTGTCCAAGTTATTCAGCAGGAGATTGTATGACTCTTTGCTAGCTTTGCTATAAAAGAAAGAGTATCATTTCTTCCTTGCTCTTTGCTTTAAAGTCAAAAGCCCCCAAAATTTTAGGAAGAAAAGCAGAATCAGTGTCTTAAAAGAAGGCTTGTCAAGGAATTTGAGAAAATGTTTTATTTTATTATTCTAATATATTTATGTTTTTATTTATTAAAGTATATGTGAGTGTGCCTGCATGAATGCATGTACATCCCATGTGCATGGGAGCCCAGAAGCTATTGTTACATACTGTGGAGCTGGGGTTACAAGTGGTTATGAACTGTGTGATGTGAGTGCAGGACAGCAAATACTAGTCCTCTAGCAAAGCAATAAATTTTGTGACAAACCAACTTCTGACAACTGGCACGTTGACTTCTGTGCCTACAAAGAGCAATAAGTATTCCCAGGTAAGCCCCAAGTTCTCTCTTTAACGCCAGGGCCATGTTTAAGTTGTCCTAAGTCTTTTTTGGCTGTTTGTTTCTGTGACAAAATACTGGCCAAGTCCAATGCTTTATTTAGTTTACATTTCTGGATCACAGCTTATACTTTGGGAAGTTAAGGAAGAAACTCAATGCAGACACATGGAGACAAAAACTGAAACAGAGGCCATAAGGGATCTGCTTGTTGGATTTCTTCCATGATGCTTCTCCAGCCTGTTTTCTTGTATCACCCAGACTGCCTACTCAGGACTGATTCTACCACAGTGGAAGTGAGGCCCTTCCACATAAATCATTAATCAAGAAAATCACCCCACAGGGCTTCCTACAGGACAATCCATTGGAGGCATTTCTCTCAAACTGAGGTTCTTTCTTTGCAGATGATCTTAGCTAATGCCAAAAACAGACAAAAAAAATCTATCATCTACATCTATCTATCTAGTATCTATCTATCTATCTATCTATCTATCTATCTATCTATCTATCTATCTATCATCTGCCTATTTATCATTTTTATCTATCATTATCTTTGTCTTTGTCCCTCATAGATCTCTCATTTCTACTTATGTACCTGAACGTTGTCCACACCTAAGCTTTTAAGATTTCCTTTTCTAGATAGGGAGAACAGGGAACAGGGATGGCTGAATTTGAAAACTCCTGATTTGAGTGAGAACATAAAAATCAATGACATCTTCAAACAAAGGCCTGGCCATGCTTTATGACTTAATATCACCTCATATTATTTAATGCAGTATAGCAGGCAAGGAACAAGAACCTTCACAGAGTTCACATTCTTACTCCTATGTTATTAGTGTGTGTGTGTGTGTGTGTGTGTGTGTGTGTGTGTGTGTGTACAATTCTAGACTGATTGCTTTCTCATATGTCCTCATTTGTAAACAAATTCTATCTTAGAAATTAACTTTCATGATGCTATGGAGGCTATATGAGTTATCCTCTAGAAGGTCTAAGAAAGTTTTCAGGTACCACCCGTCATGCTCTGGGGTAATGCTTCACGTTTACTAGTCATATTCTAAACCTATCTGCAAAAATCAACTCTCAATATCTGATGCAAAATCTAGCACTATGCTCTTCTGGATAGTGGTTCTAGTCTACTTCCTTCTTTGACTTCATGTAATCTGATTCTATTATCACATTCTTTCCAAAGGAAACCTTGTTTCATCATTGCTCTGAATATCTGATCTTTCATGCTCCTTATTACAAGGTTCATGAATTTTCTGTAGTTGCGAAGACAAAATACCTAACAAACAAACTTAAGGAAGGAAAGAGCTACATTTGGTCCCTGGTCTGAAGGTACTGTCCCTCATGGGTGAAGTGGTGGCAGCAGGAGAGTAAAGTGTCTGGTCACATTGTATCCACAGTAAGGAAGCAGAGAGGAGATTGCTGCTGACCAGCTGACTTTCTCTTTTTTATTTAGTCTGGGTCCTCAGCCTATGGGATCAAACCATCACAATTAGGGTAATATTTCCCACCTCAGGTAGCACAGTCAAGAAATTTTCCCACCTGGATTTTTTTTTCATGGCGACTCTAAATCTCATCAAATTAATAATAAAGATTTGCCATCCATCATAAAAGGCTGGACACAAGGTAGACATATGACCATATACAAAACCTTGTTGAATTTAGTTAACTCAGAAGTTGGTCTAGATTACCCTTCAAATAGCTTCCCCTGCTATTAGAAGAAGTATACCATCTGTAGGCCAGATCTGACTGCAGGACTTAGGTCCCAGCTACATTCATTTTCCATGAAATGAAGTCTCTGTAGGCCATAGTTCTTGCCATGATGCTCTGTTTCTAGCCAAGTGGCCAGGCTGCCTGAACAGAAGCAGCTGCAGTGTTTTGGCCTAGAGGTACTATTAGCAAGGCCTCCAGGTTGCCTGCGAGGATGCATCTGGTAGCATTGTTGGGCCAAATGTAACACATGGGCGCGTTAGCAATATTAATGACTGTCCTCAAATGGGCTCAGTCAAATGTCATTTCTAGTCACAGGCTTTCCAAGTCACTCTGTGTGGCCAGGCTGAGTAGGACAAGTGAGTGACATGCCTAGATAGATAAATTTACATGTTGTAAATGCACATGAGGGGTTCAGCTCACTTCCATTGTTTTGAAACCAATTCATGTATCTATCATTTTTTTTTATTTATTGCTTATCCATCTGTTATTGATCTGTATCTATGAATTTATCTGTCTACATGATTTGTTATGTATCTATCAACATATGCATGTGTTATCTATCTGTCATCTGACTATTATAGATTGCCTATCAATCATCTTTCATCAATATATTTACAAATCACCTTTATATCATTTATCCAACTATCATCTACATGTCATTTTTGTGTCTATGTATCTATATTTCTATCTATGAATCTATGTGTTTGTCTGTCTGTCTCTCTATACTTGTCTACCACCTATCTATCAAATTTAAGTCAATGCTCAGCTGTCAAAGACTCATTCTGTGTGCTGTGTGTCCTGCCTTGGTGTAGCCACTTTGTGGATATCCATAGAGAAGAACTGATTACCCATGAACCCTGATTTGACATCATTTGACACAGAGTTACTAAACAGTGTGTTGAGTAACTGTTTCTTCTAGTTATAACTTCTGCCGAAACAGGAGAGATCCACTTGAGAAAACTCTGGAACTTAAGAAGTTGAGGGAGCCCAGAGAGCTACAGATTTTTCAGGATTCCCTGCCCCATTTGGGACTTATTTGTTGGAGTCACCCATAGATTGTGCAGGGAACTTTAGAGATGCAGCTTCACTAAGTTGTCATCTTGGCTTTTTCATGGTGCTGTGCTTTTGTACCTGTGCTCCTGTCAATAACTCCAACAAACTCAATGGTTGATTAAGCCAGACTTTGGTACAATAGTCTATACTCTCTCTGGGATGGATAGACAGACAATTGTTAACTTCAATTCAGGAAAAGTCAAAACAACAGAATAAATATATTCTTAACATTCACTGTCAGTAGTATGGACTTATGACCTCAAATAGTTGTAGGACATTTCACAGATGAATGTGGGTTGCAAAGGCAAAGGCCTTTCATGACACTTTAATATTAATAGCCCCCTAATATAAACACCTTCAAGCATCTGTATCCAGCTGCTCTTGAAACCCACTTTTTGGTTAAGTCCCTTTAAGAAAGTTCACCAAACCAATTTGAGTATCAAATATCTGTTTTCCAAATGTGTTAATGTCTAGAAGTTGTGGTGTTATTCAGGTTGTTGGTACATACTGGGTTCTGGACCATGTCTTCCTGCTTCCATGGGAGAACTAAAATTTCTTCCCCATTTGAAATGATAGATGACCATGTACCTTACATTGACAGATGACATTTTATTAGAAGTATACTGTGTTTTATCTAGAAGGGAGCTTGAAAGCTAATGTCTGCTTTGCTTCTTCCCTATATTCCTTCTCTTTCTTCCACATAAGCTTATGCAGGGAGATAAGCTCCATTAGGATTGCCACCAGGTAATCTATGGGGACATCTGTGTGAGGGTGAAATACATGCTTCATGAAGGAACTTAGTGAATCTTCAGAGCTGTTTGTCCTGCAGGCATAAACTGGAGCATTCTGCCTGAATTTGGAAACATAGACAAGTATCAGTTATGATAAGGATCACTGTAATGAAAGTAAAAAATGGATGGGTACTGACCACTACGTTTGAGGCAGTGTCAGAATCCACAGTCACCCAGACTGTAATTCCCCCTTTCTGTATGTCCTTAAAATTATGTCCTGTCACATGCAAATGTGATCTTCTCCTAGTGCTCATTAGGCAGCCTCGCTGACTGTGCTTGCCAGCTGTGTGTCTTTCTAGCCCAGTGGTTCTCATTCTTTGCTTCAGTACAAGCCCAGTGACCTCATGCTACAGTCAGAGACAATGTGATTCAACCTGTTTGCTCACTCAGCTCTCAATGTGAAGATGTGCGTGGGAAAAAAATAGACATTTTCTCTATATTCTATTTAAAATTTTCCCGTTTTTTTTCTTATTTCTGATAAAATTTACACATGTCATATACGATTATTTTATTACCTTTTCAGGTATATCATGTACATATCGGTGTTTCTTCTTGTGGGTGAATGCAGATGTATAGCATGGTATGAGTGTGGAGATCAGAAGACAGCCTCCCTTGGGTGCATCCAGACTTTCTACCTTGTTTGAAAAGGGCTTTTTGTTGCGGTTGTTTGCCTTTGCATGTATCATGTTACCTAGTTTGCAAGGTTTCAGGTATTCTCCTATTGTTTCTTTACACCATGCTGCAAGTACATACTATCATGCTGAGCTTTTATGTCCATACTGAGAATTTTAACTCAGATCCTCATGCTTGAACAACAAGCACCTTACCCGCTGAGTCTCTGCTCAGACACTATAAACAATTATGTTAAATCAAACTATTTAAATCTGATACTCCTCATAATGTCACAGGAATAGCAGAGAGAATTTATGCTTCCCGTGACTTGATTAGGTGTGAGACATTTGGCATCATTCTTATTTCTGCTCCCTGGCTTGAGTACTTGGGTACTAAGCCACAAAAGTGTCCTGGAAAGAGAGCTTAAACATGCAAGATTTAAATAGGGAATAAATCATCCAAGGAGACGATGGCACAGAGAGACTAGAAAGAGCACACATCAAGTCTTCAAGAGCCTAAGCCTTCACTCCTGTAGTTAAAAGACATAGAATGGGAAAAGAAGAGGGGACAAAAGGATCATAAACATTCAAAGTTTGAGCCTCAGCCTCGTGTAAAGAGAAGTCAAAATGTGGTACAAATAAGACTTGACTCCATATCGGGTGAGAATAAAGATGCTCCATGCCGATAGACTTCCCTGTCCTGATGGAAGATAAAGACTGTCTATATACATCTGACTTCACTATTTGCCCCAGGAAATTCAGAAAGAGGGGTGTACCCTGGTAAATGATGCTCCTGCTGCTCAGGAAATTTATGTAAACCACTGTGCAACTTATGCAGGTAAAAATCTCCCTTATCGATTTGTGCATTTGAGCACTTAGGCCCCAGCTGGTAGTACTGTTTCAGAAAGCTGTTGAGCCTTTAAGAGATACTGCATCCCTGAAGGAAATGAGTCACTGGGTGTGAACTGTGAGGGTATATAACCTAGCCCCATTCTTATTAATGTATTGCTATCTGACTAAAGACATAATGTGAACAACCACCTCAGATCCCTGCTGCTGTGTAGTTTCTGCCATGTCTGATCATATTCTTTATTTTACTGGGAGGAAGGATAAGTCCTTCCTCCTTTGAGTAGCTTTTGGTCAGATGTTTAGCCATAATAAGAAATAACTGCTGAGGTCCCAGCCCCAGGATTATTTACACAGTCTCTTAACTGCCTATTTATGGTATACCATTCCTGCGTCATTTCTGTTGTGACAAAAAGGAACACAGGCTTACCCCCCCATGTCTCTGTCCATCTCTGTGGAAAGTCAAGGCAGGAGCTCAAGTAGCTAGTCACATCACATCTATATTCAGAAGCACTGAGAAGTGAATGCACCCATGCTACCACCTACTGGCTTGCAGATAATGCTCTTCACTCTTACTGATTCCATGGCCACTTTCCCATGAAATGGTGCCACCCAAAGTGGGATGCGGCTTTTTCCATCAATTAACAATGAAGACAACCTCCCCAAAGATACATCTACACTATCCGCAGGTGTCTCTACATTGTGTGAAATTTACAATTAAAACTAAACAGCAGAACCACCAAATGTGAAGGTGATACTAAACTTCATTCCCTTAAGACATGGTAAAAACATTTAAAATCATACATAATTTAAATCATGTATCACCTCCTCCTTGCTAAGGAAGGGAAAATTTTATCACTGAATATTTGCCCCAAACTGACAAAATTCATTCTAAACAGCACATTTATTTTCTCTTTTCTTATTTATTTATGAGCAATAATCAACTAGTCCAGTAGTAACAGCACTAGTGATTCTGTTTGTATTAATGGTAAATTTAGACAAATTAAATGGAAACAAATGTGTGTGTTTGGGCCAGTTTTGCCAAGTTCAAATCAAGTATGCCTTGCATAAGTTACTAGGGGGATTGAAACAGCCCTGTGAAAGATTTCCTGCAACTAGTTTTCTGTAGAATCTGCTTAAGTGTCAGGTTCCAGCTTCATCCATGTTGAAGGAATTTTTCAATACATGGTAATTCCATTGCCAGAAAATACAAACTCAAGTTGCAGAAATTTGGATTTTTATTGTTGTAAAAGCATTGGATATAACACAATCTTTTGCAAACAAAGATTCTGCTTTTCTGGACTTTATCCATTCTCAAATTAATTAGCCCTTTATGATAACCATAGCTGGCACATCTTGTATTCCAACAGATGGTAAGGATACAATTCTGCTAACTCCAACAGTAAGATGTGCATATCACATCTATTTCCAATAGGGTGGACACCAGTTGGTTAGAAGGCATTCTGCCTTCTAAACACAAAGAAGAAAAATAAATCTCCCTCTAAACCCAGCATGCAGCAAAGAGAGGAAGGTGAGAATCTACCTGGAAGTGGGATTTATTTCACAATGCCCTATAATAGCTCCATGAATTAGATCCTATAAAGAGATTTTTATGAGTTTCAGGAAATCCTCTTTCATATAGTGAGATCCAGGCTAGCCAAAATACATAAGAGTCTATACACAATGCCACCAGAGAGAGAGAGAGAGAGAAACAGACAGACAGACACATGGAAAGAGAGTGAGAGAAGGCAGAGGAGAAGGAGGAGGAACAGAGAAGGAGGGGTGAAAGGGGTAGTACAGGAGGAGGAGAAGAAGGGAGGAAAAGGAAGTAGAGGAATGGGTGGTAGAGGAGGAGAGGGGAAGAAGAAAGAAAGAAGGAAAAAAGAAAGAAAGAAAGAAACAAAGAAAGAAAGAAAGAAAGAAAGAAAGAAAGAAAGAAAGAAAGAAAGAGAAGGAAGGAAGGAAAGAAGGAAAGAAGGAAGGAAGGAAGAAAATAAAGGAAAGAAAGAGAGAGAGAAATGGACAAATAGCTATGTTTGCAGCTAGAGGCACTTCAGATCAAGTCCACCTGCAGCAGCTTCTACTGTCACTGTTGCTCTGAAGGAGATGACAAGTCTCCTACCAAAATCTCCACTGTGACTCTTTTTCTCCTGGAAACTAACTTATTCTCCCAGGTTTCTTAATTCCAATAGAATGATAGACACTCTAATTCCCATTCCCCCCAAAAGTTTACAGGTCCAAGTTTCTGGTGGCAGAAGATCTATGTATATAATGCCAAATGTGCCCCTACTACATATTTTCTTTAATCTTCTAAGTCACACAATAGCAAAATTATTTACTATCTTCTTAAAATGCAAATCTGCCCACCCTTTACCTGCCACATAATACTTAGGGATACCTTGACCACCAACAGGTGCTGTAAGCTTCAAGAAGATCACATGAAAACCCACCTTCCTCTGAGACCTATAATTAGGTATGCCACATTCTGCCTCCTGAACCTCTATTTGGAGATCTTGTCATAGTGTCAGTTTCTAGTGTTGGTGCCTGAATAATCCTCAGTGTCTTTCCCATTGCTGTCTTTTTATGGTATTATAACTATTCCATTAAATTACTTACCCAAAAGAACAATCTCCCCTAGTGTTCCCCTTGAGCACTAACAAGAGACCTTACACAAACCACCTTTGCTTCATTATACATGGCACAAATGAATGCTTTCTTCCAAATTGAGAGCTCTATTCCAAGAAAAAAAATATGAATTTCTGTATTAACTAATGGCACAACTACTCCATGATGGGTTAAGGGGAAGGTTTGTATTGTATATATGAGGGAGAGAATAGGCAGAGACATCTGGAAGAGTCCAGAGCAGAGAGAAAAAGAAGTAGACTAATTATGGCCAGCAAACCGAACTTGGACATGAGGGTGAGAGGGAAGGAGAGAGAGAGAGAGAGAGAGAGAGAGAGAGAGAGAGAGAGAGAGAGAGAGAGAGAGAGAGATGAAGGCAAAAAAATGAGAGGGTGGTCAAGAAAGGAAAGAGTAAGAGATACTTCACTTGATCATAGCTAAGACGCCCTGCTTTGATGTAGCCTATAAGGCACGTCAGTCTCCATGTGGATCTCTGAGTAAAGGGAACAGGAGCTGTCTCTGACATGAACTCAGTTGCCTGCTCTTTGACCACTTCCCCCTGGTTGTGTGACCTTGCCTGAACACAGAAGAAGAGGATCTAGGCAATCCTGATGAGATTTGATAAGCTAGGGTCAGATGGCAATGGAAAAGGACTCCCCCTTTCAGTGAACAAGAGGAAGGGGATAAGGGGGCATGGGAGGGAGAGGGTGGGACCAGGAGGAGATGAGGGAAGCAGCTACAATCAGGATACAAAATGTATAAATTGTAAATAAATAAATAGATAAATATAAAACTTTAATTAAGTTATAAAAAAGAAAAGAACAAAAGAGAGCATAGGCAAAATAGGTTAGAAGGAAAAGGTAAAGCTGGATGAAGAGAAGCTCCTGATCTGTGGGAAGTCTTGGGTGGATGTGGCAGGTGAGAATGGCTGAGAAGAACCAGCACTGACTCTGAAATATGTTACATGTTACTGTTGTACTAAAATAGCCCAAAGGCCAGCATAAGATTTAGTATGCTAAGAGGAACCCCAGACAGCCATTTGTCCTTTCTTCCAGTGATAAGGTAAATGACTCTTGATAGAGGGAACAACCTTTTCAAGTTCCTGAGGGATGCTGGCTTTTTTCTAGCTACTTGCATTTGGGGAAATGGAGCTTCCTTTGGACCTGCCAGTTTCCACTATGAGAGACTGATATAAGGGTTTCTCCACAGCTTCTTGTAACACATTAACAAAGATGAGCTACATATGCCAAGGGGGCTGTTTTCACCCTCTTGGCTCAAGTCACCTGGACCAAAGTCACCACTGCACTTGTCTCCATTTTCTTCTCAGGGGTGGTTGTCATCTGATCTCTGATTAGGCCTTCTCTCAGGTCTTTGCTTACTCCCAGTTGTCCATCTGTTATCACATTGTGGAATGTTCTTCTCTCTTTCTTCTTTTGCATGTGCATGTGTGTGCAGTGCAGGCAAGTGGTGCTGAAGGTTTGTGCCCAGATATGTGCATGGGCGGTCCAGTTCTCACTCCGTCAATCTTCACCTGTAGTTTAAATATAGGCGTCTCAATGAACCTGGGTCTCGTGGATTTATTAGTCCAGCCAGCCAATCAGCTCTGACATCTGCTTGTCTCTACTCCCTCATCCACAGTGCTGCCATATGTGTCTTTTGACATCAATTCTGGAGATTTAAACACAGGTCCCCATGCTGTACAGCTACACTTTACACACTGAGCCATCTTCCCATGATGCATGCTAGTCACTTTCTATGCTTCTTTCGCATGAGAAAATGCATTTTCTCCCTCCCATAGTCAACATACTACAACTACTGGTTCTAGTCACATTTATAATTCAAATACCTTTACATACAAGTATAAGATTAATATAATGCCTGCACATTTATTAGATCATTTGTCATTTGACAGAATAAAACTAAAGAAAGAATAACTGAATTAGCTTTGCAAGTGAGATTGTTTTAAATAAGAAAATAGAAAGGTTTTGGTGTTTTGGAAGTTAGCTTCTGCATGGTTTCAGTGCAGTAGGCAGGAAGTGGGGGTATTTCACTTTAATATGTACCTCTTAAGGTTTCCCAGTACATCACCACACACTTCCCATTTCCAATTTTCTCTTCCATCCCCACTTAATTTGCTAAATGTAAAGACATGTGCTTCATTTATGAGTGAGTGGATTTGTTTAATTGGCAAGTTGTCGTGGATTTTTGTAATGACAGCTTTTAACTAAGTGAAAAAAGACAAATGATAAATTATAAGAACATCATTTTTCATTTGTGTAGCAACTGACTCTGAATTCTAAGTGCTGTGCACACTAATGCATCTGTTATTCTCTGTGACAAATAGGACTATCAAAACCTTTAATAGATCACATTGTTTTATTTTTCTTATGACAGGTTTATTTATTCTTTCTTCTGTGTTTAGAAGACCCACTTGTACTCATTGTCCTTGACTTGTAGCCAAGGCAAAGGTAGGACAGAGAAGAAGCCAAACCTTGTTCTGAAAGCATGATGACTGCAATCATGATTAGAGCAAGGGTGTCTTTGCCAACAGCTGGGAAGAGGATATGGGAATTGAAGGTGTTAGTGAGGTAACAGCAACTCTTCACTATGGCTGTAGGAGGAGGGCACCATGAGGGTGGGCTTCAAACATGTTGTTGAGCAATCTACAGATGCATGCTCTTTCATCTAGGCTAATGCCAATATTTGAGCCGACTGAGGGCTGTGTGTGTGTGTGTGTGTGTGTGTGTGTGTGAATAAAATGTATTGATAGGACTTATTTATTTCTACAAGTATCAAAATAATCAAAAGACTAGATGATAATAATCAACAAAATTGTTTCTATGAGTGCAATGAAGGACACTTTAATTTTCTATGTCCTGCATGTACCTTTAAAAAGGGAGCTGGGGAGATGGCTCAAAGGGTGAAGTAATAATACTTAATAATTAGGATCTGAGTTCAGATCCCCAAGTACACATGTTGGAGCTGGAAGCTAGAGTCTGTACACAAGTCTGTAACTCAGCGCTGGGTGGAACAGACACAGGTAGATCCCTGGAACCTTCCAGGTTCTGGCTATTACGAATAAAGCTGCTACAAACGTGGTTAAGCAAATGTCTTTGTTGTGCACTTGAGAATATTTTGGAAGTGTGCTTAGGAGAGCTATAGCTGGACCTTAAGGAAGTACTATTCTTAATTGTCTGATAAAGAGCCAGAATAATTTTCAAAGTGGTTGTACAAGTTTACACTCCCACCAGCCATGGAGGAGGCTTTCTCTTTCTCCACATACTCTCCAACATGTGCTGTCTTGTCACTTGAGTTTTTGATCTTAGTCATTCTGATGGGTGTAAGGTGAAATTTCAGGGTCGTTTGATTTGCATTTCCCTGATGACTGAGGATGTTGAGCATTTCTTTAAGTGTTCCTCTGCCATTTGATATTCCCCTACAGAGAAATCTCTGTTTATCTCTGAACCCCATTTTTAATTGGATTACTTGACTTGTTGCTTTTTAACTTCTTTAGTTCTTTATATATACTGGATATTAGTCCGCTGTCAGATATAGGGTTGGTGAAGATCCCTTTCCAATCTGTAGGCAGTCGTTTTGTTCTGACAACAGTGTCCTTTGCTTTACAGAACCTTTTCAGTTTCATGAGGTCCCATTTATTATTTGTTGATCTTAGAGCCTGAGCAGTTGGTGTTCTGTTCAGGAAGTTGCCTCCTGTGCCAATGAGGTCAAGGCTCTTCACCACTTTTTCTTCTAACCGATTTAGGGTGTTGGGTTTTATATTGAGGTCATAGATACACTTGGACTTTAGTTTTGTGCAGGTGATAAATATGGATCTAATTGCATTTCTCTACATGTAGATATCCAGTTAGACCAGCACCATTTTTTGAAGATGCTGTCTTTTTTCCATTGAATGGTTTTGGCTTCTTTGTCAAAAATCAAGCATCCATAGGTGTATGGGTTTATTTCTGGATCTTCTATTTGATTCCATTGATCCACCATTCTGTTTTTATGCCAGTAGCATGCAGTTTTTATTACTATTGCTTTGTAGTATGGCTTGAGATCATGAATGGATATACCTGCAGAAAATATGTTGTTGTACAGGATTGTTTGAAAATTTTGGGTTTTTCATTTTTCCATAGAAGTTGAGAATTGTTCTCTCAAAGTCTGTAAAGAATTGTATTGGTATATTAATGACAATTGCACTGATCTGTAGATTGCTTTTGGCAGAATGGCCATTTTCATTATGTAAATCCTACTGATACAAGAGCATGGGAGATCTTTCCATCTTCTGATATCTTCAATTTCTTTCTTCAGAGACTTGAAGGTTTTTTAATTATTTTTTTATTAATTACAGTTTATTCACTTTGTATCCCCCCTGAACCTCCCTCTCTCTTCCCCTCCCAATCCCACCCTCCCTCTTCGCTACCCGTGTCCCTTTTCCAGTCCACTGTTAAAGGAGGTCCTCTGCCCCTTCCCTCTGATCCTAGTCTATCAGGTCTCATCAGGAGTGGCTGCATTGTCTTCTTCTGTGCCCGGTAGCCTATGGCAGTTCAGTGTCCAAGTGGCCTCCATAGTAATGGGAACAGGGACTGTCTCTGACATGAACTGATAGGCCTGCTCTTTGATCACCTCCCCCTGAGGGGGGAGCAGCCTTACCAGGCCACAGAAGAAGCTTTTCTTTTCTTTTTTTTTTTTTAACAAGTTCTTCACTTGCTTGTTTAGAGTCAAATCAAGGTCCTTTATGTTATTTATATGTTATTTATGGCTATTGTGAAGGGTGTAGTTCCCCTAATTTCTTTCTAAGCCCTATTGTCTTTCGTATGCAGGAGAACTGCTGATTTGATTTTTATTATTATTATTTTTTTAGTTAATTTTGTAATCAGCAACTTTGCTGAAGGTGTTTGTCAGCTGAAGGAGTTCTCTGGGTGAATTTTGAAGGTCGCTCATTTATACTATCATATCTTCTGCAAATAATGATACTTTGACTTCTTCCTTTCTGATTTGTATCACCTTGATCTCCTTTAGTTGTCTTATTGCTCTAATTAGGGCTTCAAGTACTATGTTGAAGAGATGTGGAGAGTGGGCAGCCTTGCCTTGCCCCTGATTTCAGTGGGATTGATTTAAGTTTCTGTCCATGTAGTTTGATATTGGTTATAGGCTTGCTCTATACTGTCTACTGTCTTCACTATGTTTAGGTATGTGACTTGTATCTGTGATCTCTCCAAGACATTTAAAATTAATAGGTGTTGGATTTTGTCAAATGCCTCTTCAGCATCTAAGGGGATGATCATGTCGTTTTTCTCCTTCAGTTTGTTTATATGGTGGATAACCACCCATGTACGCCTGGGATGAAGCCTACTTGGTAATGGTGGATGATATCTTTTATGTGTTCTTGGATTCAATGTACAAGTATTTTATTGAGTATTTTTTAATCAGTGTTTATAAAAGAGATATGTCTGAAGTTCTCTTTTATTTTGGGTCTTTTAGTGGTTTAGGTATCAAGGTGACTGTGGCTTCATAGAATGAGTTTGGTAATGTTCCTTCTGTTTTTACTTTGTGGAATATTTTGGAGAGAATCAGAGGTAGCTCTTCTTTGAAAGTCTGGTAGAATTCTGCATTGAAACCATCTAGCCCTGGGGTTCTTTTGGAAGGGAGGCTTATGATGACTGCTTCTACTTCCTTGGGGAATATAGGACTATTCAGTCTATCTACCTGATCTTGATTTAATTTAGGTAAATGGAATATATCAAGAAAATTATCCAGTTCATTTTAGATTTCCAAATTTTATGGCATATAGGCTTTTGTAGTGAGACCTAATGACTATTTGGATTTCCTCAGTGTCTGTTGTTATGTCCCCCTTTTCATTTCTGATTTTTATGATTTAGATAGTTTCTCTCTGCCTTTTAGTAAGTTTGGCTAAGGGTTTGTCTATCTTGTTGAGTTTTTTTTTTTTTTTTTTCAAAGAACTAGCTCTTGGACTCATTGATTCTTTGAATTATTTTCTTTGTTCCTAATTTATTGATTTCAGCTCTGAGTTTGATTATTTCCAATCATCTACTCCTCTTAGGTTGTCTGCTTTTTTTCCCCCTAGGGCTTTTTTTTTTTTTTTTTTTTTGTTCTTCACCTTTTTTTCTTTATTCCTTGAGGCAACATGAGAGCTACATAGTTTTTTTTTTTTTTTTTTTTTTTTCAATGCAGTTTATTCAGGAACATTGAACAATCCTCGGACCCCGGGGAAAGCCAGCCCACAGCTTAAATAGCCTCTGGGTAGCCAACCCAGGCGTGCCACGGGGGCAATGCAGATAGGTCCACATACATGGAAGCAAGCCAGATCCTTGGCCTTAGGCAAATGTGGAGTTGTTCGTGACAGAGAGCACTCACCATCGGGAAGGTGGAAGGCGGAAACCAGCTCCATCTTTAAGGCATAGCATTCCGCAGCTCTCTACAGTTCCCCCTTTTTGTTTTAGACGCATCAGGCAAGAGTAGAGGTCTGATCTCTGATATTAGAAATAAATTGGGACTTTGTACAGATGTTCATTTAGGTGTCATCCACCCAAAGAGCATCAGACCTAGGGCTTTTAGGTGTGCTGTTAAGTTGCTTGCATGAGATGTCTCAAACTTCTTTCTGAAGGCACTTAGTGCTATGAACTTTCCCTTTATCACTGCTTTCATTTTGTCCCATAAATTTGGTAATTTGTCCTTCATTTTCACTGAATTCTTCATGATTGTAAATGTCTTATTTACATTTATTATATTTATTATTTATCAATCAGTGTGTACGTGTGTGTGATTGTAGTAATACATATACCATGGTATGGGTGGAGATGTCAGAGAGTTGGTTCTCTTCTTGCACTGTGGGTTCTGGGGTTTAAATTCAGGTAATAACTTTGGTGCAGTCCCTGTACTTACTGAGAAATCACACTGCTCCTTATTTACATTTCTACTAGGTTACTTTCCTGCTTTGCTATTGGTATTACCCAGGCTTTGCAGAGACCCCACAAAAATAGCCCTGGGATACAGCCAATGCTGAAACTTCTGATGTATGCTTTTTACTGTTTTAAGTCAGTTTTACTTCACCATGTAGCTCTGACCACTTAGAACTTGTTATATAGATAGGCTGACTGAAAACTCACAGAAATCTGTCTGCCTCTGCCTCCTATGTGCAGTGACTAAAACCATGCACCAAATATCCCAGATAATACTTGCTTTAAATTCTTCTTTGGACTGCTATGTTGTTCTCAAGAGATGGAGATAGCAGAATCAGAAGTACAAAGTCTTTCTTGGCTACACAGAGAGATTGAGCCCAGCCGGGCCATAAGAGACCTCATCCCAAAGTAAATAAAATACATTAAAAAACAAAACAAAACAATCCAACAATATCATTTGAATAGTTTGTGTAGCTTTGCAGTTGGGATCTATAGGTAGGGGTTTGAATAATTCCTTTATACTAGCTTAAGATAGCAGGTGTATTCTAACATGGATGAAGTACTATGTGAAAAACCTTCTTAATGTTGAAGCTAAGCATCTGGTAAGAGATTTATATTTCAGAGCGGTTGTTCGTAACAGTGGGAGAGGCATGGCAACAAGTGGCTGGAGCAGGAATCTGAGAGATCTCAAATCCAAATACTCACAAACCACAAGTAGCAAACTGGAAGTGAAATAAAGCTATGAACTGCCAAAGTCTGCCCCTTGTCCTGTACTTCCACCAACAAAGCTTCACTTCTTAAAGTTTTCATCACCTCTGAAACATCACCACCAACTAGGGACCTAGTGTTCAAATATGTGAACTTAAAGGGGATATTTGTCATTCAAACCAACACAGCTAATCTGTTCCAAACCATTTCACATGGTGAGAAACTTACAAGAAGTACAGAACCAAAATTGAATTTGCAATTCAAATGAACAGACAAATCTACAAATGCAAGTAGGAGTTTGCAGAAAATGAAGTCTTTTATAGTTCTGGACAGGGTTAACCAGTCTCTCCGTTGTTCTTGCTAATTCAGTTATGTGTCCTTTTTCCTTCTGTCCCAAAATATCCAAAATCTCTTAACTTATTTGCTAGTGAGACCTGAGCCCACATGAATTGATTTGGAAGCAAATACAATCTGAACAGATGTGAGACTATTTATTGACTCCAGCATAGTCATTGTGAATATTCATACACTCCCTCAAAAAAACATCATTGTGTCTGCATTTTGGATGCAACGTTATACTGAGGACTTGATGTTTTATACATTCATTACCTTTCCTTAAAACTCTGGGATGAGAAGATGGATGAGTTGGTATAAATTGCCTGCTGAACAAGCATCAAGAGCTGAAATCAGATATACAAAGTCATTGTAAAATAGTCAGGTGTGGTGTGTGCCTTCAGTGGCAGCATTGGGAGATAGAGATAGCAAAATCATTGGGACTTCCTAGACAGCTAATCTAGCTAAATTGATGGTCCCCCCCAAGCCAGTGAGAACCGCTATATGGGCTAAGAAGATGGCTCAGTAGCTAAAAGCTTTTAATGAGTAAATACGAACACTTGATGTCAAATTCCTAGTACCCACTTAAAAATAGTTAAAAGTGGCTGCATACCCCACTGTAACCACACATCTCTGTGAAGAAAAGCTAGGAAAATCACTAAGGCCTGCTGGCTGACAGTCTTGTTGCTACTGTACATTCACATAATATTGAGAGCAACTGAAGAAGACACCTAAAATGTATACACACGCATGTCATTGGCACAGAAATGCACAAACACACAAATGAACAAACACACACACACACAAGTTCTGAGTTCCAAAATGAACTAAACTTCAAGGTTCAAATCAGAGGCTGTGATTTGAGAGTCTGTCTTGTCCTCATCTCAGGCCATCAGGCTTTCAGCACAAGAACCTCTACCTGCTAAGCCATCTTGCAAGCTCTTCATTTCATATTGTCTTTCTCCTTAGTTTTTTGTTCTGATTAGCAATTGTTCCAGTTTTGTCCGCTTGACTAAACTAAATCAGACAAATTTACATTTGTTTTCTTCATCCTTGTGCACTGAGATATATCCTTGACCAAATGATAGCTATTTAATAGATACTTTTTACTATGTTAATTGGGGTAAACAGGCTGATTTAACTTTATCTTTTCCTGTTTATGATATCTGGTTGAACTGAATTAACAGTTCTTTTATCATTATCAAAAGTCATTAAGATTTTGAATCATTTCAAACTCTAAATGCAGGAGGATCAATTTTCTCTGATTTCAGTGAATTATTACTGACCCACTTGAGGCATAGTATCAATTACTGCTACCATAGTTCATTTATTACCTGGGATAGATGGTAACCATTGATAAGTAGCTGGGAAGCAGAAGCAGGAACACTTATATTCTCAACCCAAACTAAGTCAGAGAAGTAGAGCTCAAAGTCAGAAGCATCTGAATTACGAATTAAAGAAACTACTTGACTGAGGCTTTGAGAATCCTCTCAACCTGAGTTACAAATAAAGGACAGAATTTGAGTGAGAAAACGCCCTATGCCAGATGGGGAGAAGGTGGGTGCTACATAAATGACCTTCACCACTATCCTATGGGAATGTTATTATTGTAACCTTTCCCAGCTCTCTGGTAGCACTCCCCTACTTGAGCGTGCCTTTCTCTCCTGAACACACAGTCTATAATTTGTATAAATTTTCATGTGTCTCTGGTTTTATTCATTGTTCTGGGATCAAAGAACCTGGAAATCTCAGTCGGTACTTTCCAGACTCAGTACACTTCTCCGATAGGAGGGCTGCATATATGTTCCTATACCTTGCCTCTCAACTCTGTGTCAAATAAAACCTATGCTCATATTTCTCTTAGGCTTCAATACATATGGATAGATGAGGGCTTTCTTCTTGAAAAAAAAAAAAAAAGTCAACAGATCTCATTTTGAAATTGCTGATTTGGAATCCACTCTCAGAAACTGAAAACATATCATGGTCACTGTGATAACCAAAAGGAAACTGAGTCTAGGAAAAACATTGGGAATACATCAGAGGTCACACATCTGAGTAGTCAAAGAAGGATACAAGTAACAAGTTTTTGGTTCATAATTAAGTTCTATAGTTGCTTCATTTTTAGCACAGAAGATAACTTTCTGAATAGAACACCAACAGTTCCAGCACTGAGATCAAAAATTAATAAATTGGACCTCATGAAACTAAAATGTGTCTACAAGGTAAAGGACACTGTCAATAGGGGAAAATGTCAGCCTACAGAAAGGGAAAAGATATTTACCAACCCTACATCTGACACAGGCCTATATCCAAAATATGTAAAGACCTCAAGAAATTAGACACCAACATAAAAATGAAGTAGAGACTGATGGAATGGGAAATAAATGACTAGCTTAACTTGAGACCCCATGAGAGAGAGCCAACTCCTGACTCTATTAATGATACTCTGCCATGACTGCAGGCATGAGTTTAGCATAACTCTCTTCTGAAAGGCTTCATCCAGTGGATGAGAGGCTTCATCCAGTGGAAACAAATGAAAGACCCAGAGCCCAACAATAGGATGAGCTTGGGGAGTTTTTTGAAGCTCAAATAAAATTTAAATAGAAACTATATTTCCATGAATGTAAGAAATGAATCATGCCACATTTCTAAGAAATTGTATTTATTTTTCAACTACATATACATCTATGTGTCTAAATGCGCTTAAGTACATATGTGTACAGGTGCCCATGGAGGGCAGAAGAGGATCTCAGTTCCCCTGGAGTTGGAAGTATCTGTAGTTGTAATACCACTCAACATGGGTGCAGGAAGCTGATCTTGGGTCCTCTGCAAAAACAACAACAACAACAACAACAAAAACAAAACAAAACAACAAAACAAAACAAAACAAAAAACCTTTAAAAAAAAACACTAACCTATCTCTCTAGCTCATATGTCACATTTTGAAGCTAGTGACAAATATGAAATTCTGATATCTAGTTTGCTTCCATGTGTCTTCATGTAAAAACATTATAGAAAACATTATAGAAAACATTCATGGACCCATTCACATGTTACTAAATGTGAATGACTACACATGTTTAGTAACATGTGAATGGGTCCATGAATGTTTTCTTCCATTTTTTCTAATGTGAGAAGAATCAAAGCTTAAATATATGATCTATTGACTAGGAGGCAAGAGAAAACACACACACACACACACAAAAAAAAAAAAAAAAAAAAAACACACAAAAAAAAATCCATCTGTTTTCTTCCATCAGTTGGTAGTGGATTAGATGGGTCAGCAAGCATCCTAAGGTGAAACTCTGGCAGCAAACAAAATAGTCTAAAGAGAAACATTTGTGTTCTGCCTTCTTTTCACTTGTCAGTTTAGTGTATTTAACAGGAATGCAGGAATGGCAGCTGATGTCAACCTCCAAAGATACAGCAGAGTGCAGCAGATTCTACATTCATCAAAAGAATGGACCTGGGCCAAGAATTTTGCCAGGTTAATGATCAGTTGATGTGGGTGGTTGGGAGGGCAGATGCATTCTGAAATAAATAAGCAAACATTACAAAAAAAGAGCTTCTATAAAATCAGAGGAACTCCAAGACTCCATTTTCCTGAGCTTTAACTTGAATTAAAAAGCAGAACAAGAACCACCAAATTACCTCTAAGAGAGAGCAGAAGAAAAATGTGGACCTCAGACCTCCCTTTCTTACTAGGGAAAAACCAATTAGCCTAGAAGTGGGTAATAATATAAGAGACAAAGGATGGGAGGAATGTTCTGAAATGCTATTCTATGGCTATGGCATGGCTATTGCATTCATGAACTCACAGTAGGACTGCTTCCCTGCACAAGACTGAGGCAACCATAATTTCTTCATGGATTGAAGGGAGAAGCTCAGAATATTCCATCTATACTTTGAAAGATACTAGCAGTTGCTGGTGTTCTAGGAGGAAGAATCATTCTTCTCTGGGTTGCACATGTTCCACTGGGTGATTCTAAATTCATGTACATGTCAGTAGCACTAATTGAAGCCAGTAGGTTATGTATTTAGAAAAGAAAAACACATTATTTTGGCCTAGGGACTTAGAAACATGTTGAGGGTTCTGGGCAAATTGGAAGGAGAAATGGAGAGCAGATATGAAATACATGTGTATTTCACTATACACAAGTATGAAATTCTCAAATGATAATAATATTACACACATGTATATACACATATGTTTATATAGAGACAAGCTAACCTGTCTCATTTTTAAATCTTCATGGTATTTTAGACTTTGTTGTGTAGCTTTTTCTAAATTCTAAGATGCCAGGCTTTGATGATGTGTAAATAAATTCTTTTCCTTCCATGTCTATTCCTTTTGAAATACAAGGAAAGCAAGGCAATGTGTTTATGAACCTAAATGACCTTTAATCCTTTGGGAATTTGGGATTGGGTGGGAAGAAGGAGGGGTAAGGGAGTAGGGGAGTAAGTGGGCAGGAGAAGAAAGTGTTGCTTCTTCAAATGTACACCTATAAATAGGATGCCTTTGTTCAGTGGGAGCTAAGTTCTGTGCAGAGAATTTTATGCTGCTGATGCCAATGACTGAAGGTATCTTCTGCTCAGGTCCATCTTTAAAACTCAGGGTCTAAAACCACAAGAATCACTAGTAGAATGTGTAGCGTTCTTTTTTTTTTTCTGATAGAAAACTTAAGCATTCTATTGGGCTCTGAATGTGCTCAGTGGGTAGTGTAGTCTAGTATGTGTAAGCCAGAGTTCCCTTGCCAACACCAAGTAAACCAGGCATGGTGGTACACACCCATGGGTCTATTGCCAGGGAGGTAGAGAGAAAAAGAACAGGAATACAAAATCATTTTCTGCTACCAGGGAGTACAAAGTCCCTATTGGCTACATGAAATCATGTCTAAAAATCGAACAAGAAAGTAAAAACTTTAAGCAAGTACTCTTTACTTAAGGAATGTTTATCTTGACATGTCCAGGCCTTGGCCAATTTCAATGTTAGCCATTATGATTTAATGCTGTCATCATATTTATTTTCATAGTAGTGAGAAAGTTAACAAATACACTTGCCCACTTTTATCCAGTTAGTTAAAATTTCTGGTTCTCTGGCTCTTAACTACATGGTGGAGACAAACCTACACCAACCCCCTGAAGTGACTGATAAGATTAAATAAGAATATTATATAAAGTTCTAAGTGCAGAAACTAAGACACATCAACTGAGTAAAGAGTAGACATTATTACTCTTGTGAATCATGTTCATAATTCTTTTTTTAAAGATCTTCTTAGTAATTTTTAATGTTTGTCTATGTGTGGGTCAGTGCACAAATGAATGCAGTACTTATGGAGGCCAGAAAAGGATGTTGGAATTCTAGGTGGTTATAACCTGCCAGAGGCAGGTGCTGAGAATGGAATTCAGGTAGTCTGAGAAAGCAGCATGCCTTCCTAATCAGTGATTCATCTCTCCAGCCACATCCATAATTCTTCTGTTTAATATACTTTTCTTAGGTCATCTTGAGTGAGGTAACCCAGAAACAGAAAGACACACATGGTATATACTCACTCAAAAGTGGTTATTAGACATACAATATTACATAAACATACTAAAATCTATACTCCTAAAGTAGCTAAACAACAAGGAAGACCCTAGGCAATATGCTCAAACCTCATTCAGAAGGACAAACAGGATAGACATCAGAAGCAGGAGAAGACAAGGAACAAGACAGGAGCCTACCACAGAGGACCTCTGAAAGAATCTACTGGTCAAGGTATAGAAGCAGAGGTTGAGATTCATAGCCAAACTGTGGGCAGACCACAGGGAATCTAATGAAGGAAGGGGGAGAGAGAAAGACCTGGAGGGGACAGGAGCTCTGAAAGGAGACCAACAGCCATAAATAAATCAAGAAAGAAAGAAAGAAAGAAAGAAAGAAAGAAAGAAAGAAAGAAAGAAAGAAAGAAAGAAAGAAAAAAAAACTGAACCCTGTGGGCCCTGAAGAGAACGGTACCCCAACCAAAGACAAGGCATGGAAAGGACCTAAAACCCAGCTCAGATGTAGCCCAGTAACTCAGATGTAACTCAGTCCCCAAGTGGGGCCCTAGTAAGGGGAGCAGGAGATTTCTCTGGCATGAATTCAGTGGTAGGCTCTCTGGTCACCTCCCCTTGGAGGGAGGTTCCAGCCCTGCCAAGCCACAGAGGAAGACAATGCCTTCTATTTGACCCTGATGAGACCTGATAGTCTAGGGTCAAATAGAAGGAGAGGAGGACCTCCCCTAACAGTGAACTAGGGGAGAGGCATAGGGGGAGAAGAGGGGAGGGTGGGATTGGGAGGAGAAGAAGGAGGGGGCTACAGCCCGTATACAAATTGAATAAATGATAATAATAAAAAAGAAAAATTAAAAAGATGAGAAAACAAAATATATACTTTTCTGTAGTCATTGATACAAATACAGACTTTTTTGGAAAATATTTCATTGACTTTCTCTTATCTTTACTCGCTTGATGTTTGCCTATTCTGTGTCTTTTCTTCCTCAAACTACCATCACTCTTTCCTCTTCCTTTCCCTGTTCTTCTTTTACTCTGCTGTTCCATCATGACATCAATATTAATATTACAGTTAATAGCATTTATCCAAGATCTTTTTCTTACAATATGCAAAGGCTATCTTTGGTATACACTGTTTAGAAATATATTTTATGGATGAGTAAAGATAATCTTTTCAGTACCTGCAAGTGAATGAAGTCTATTTTTCTTCCCATTAGCTTCTGGACAACTAATCTGTTAGATACACTTACTATCAAGTGGCTTGCATTCTACAATATGACAAGAGGTAATGACTCAAATTTGGTAGAGGTAACACATTATTAGAAGCTACACTTCCTTGTCAGTTCACTCAATAGTTAGCTCTTTTAGCTAACTTCCCCTTTATTCTCATAGCCTGACGCCACAAAGCATGGGGGCAAAAATAAAACATTGCAACAATACGTCCTCCTTTTTCAGACCTGCCACCTTGCTATCCACCCTAATTGTAAGTCACAAAGAAAGGGATTTAAATAAGCTAAGGAGTCTCCATGAGCTCTCCTGGGTCAGAGGTAGTGTGCGTTGTCACACCTGCTGGGCTTGCTTTCCTGAGTGCCAGGACATGGATACCAGGAAATCCATTCCTTATTCTTGACTGAAGTGTTCCTGTCACAAAATGGTTATCTAAGTCATGTACTGTTACAGGACTGATTCAAATCTTCTTTTGTTATGCAAATTTCCTGGTCTGTGGCTAGGAGTAGGACAAGCTTTTCAGAGCTGGCACTCTAGAACATGGTCCAGAAAATTTTGACTCTTGATGCCAGCCTTGGGGATTTTATAGAATACCCTTTAAGAAAGATGTCTGCCAAGAACAGCAATTGATGATCACTGTGTAAACATTGAGGAGCCTTTCCCCAGTTGTATTGTGGCCATCTTTAACTTACCCTTATTAGCTGATAGCATGAAATGCATTTTTTTTATAAACTTGGAATTACAGGCGAAAACAAAGCCTGCTTCCCAGAATCTACCACAGTCATACCCATTTTCCATTGGGCTTCTATTACTGTAGGGCAATGACACCAACTATGTGTAAACCAATGGCAATAGTTTTTGTTAGCTATTAAACATAATGTCAGCTTCAAAGAGAGGAAGCTGACAAAAATTACCCCTCAGAAGACTGTTATTTAGGATGGTTATAGGCTCATGACAATAGGCAGCCATGATAAATCCCTGATGTTGGAGAACATTAGGGTGCTACCAGCTCAGAAACATAGGCAGAAATGAGGCTTTGAAGAGTTAGGACAATGAAGTGTAACCATTACAATAGGGGCTTGAAGGGACGTGGAGCTTTCCTTTCCATAGTACAGGCTTCATATGATTTAAGCTACAGTACAGGCTTGTCTTTAACTTGCTCACAGCTTCAAGGGCGAGGAAGACTGCAAGAACCCAATATGCTTTACCAAGTCTGTGTTCAGTGAGACACAGCAGGTATGTGTAGGTGAGGACATATCTCAAAGATAGAGAAACGAAGCTAGAGTCTCTGTGACCTAACATTTTCAATAATGTTTGTTTGTTTGTTTGTTTTGTTAATATAAAGGAAAGACGTTGAGGTTGATGGTCAGCTTGAGAGCACAAATAAATATATGACTGACCAAATTACTCACAGTCGTTTTGACTTAATGTTCACAAGTACTCATTGAATGTGATATAGTAGTTTTTTCAGCTTACTTTTGGAATTTAGTAAATGGTGTGCTGCTGCATCAGGATGCAGACAAGAGACTAAGTCTCCAGCTTTACAATGAGATGCATAGCTGAGTTTCAGAAAACTAGGATTCCTCTGAAAAGGTCTCCTTTTCTCTCTTCCTTTTTTTTTTTTTTTTTTTTTGAAAAGATACCTTAGCTTTTGTGATTGGCATTTAGTTCATTAGTTCATCAGTTTTCAAATCTGAAAGCATAAAGATAAGTCACTTTGCTAAACCTGTTGTGAGTGTGAGTGATTTCCCTCATGTGTGTGTATGTTTGTACTTCTTTGTGTGAATGTACATGCACACATGGAGGCCAGAGGTTGACTATAGGTATCTTCTTTCTAACACTGTACACTTGAATTCTGAGACAAGGTCTCTTGCGAATGTTGAAGATCTCATCAATTTGACTACCCTGGCTTACAAGATGCTGAGGTATCCTTCTGTCTCTCTTCCCCTGCACTTGAATTACAGCATTTTTTATCTTTATTAATTACACTTTATTCACTTTGTATCCCCCCTGTGGTTCCCTCCTTCCTCCCATCCCAATCCCTCCCCTCTTCCACTCTCTGTATGCATGCCCCTCCCCAAGTCCACTGATAGGGGAGGTCTTCTTTTCCTTCCTTCTGACCCTAGTCAATTAGGTCTCATCAGGAGTGGCTACATTGTCTTCTTCTGTGGCCTGGTAATGCTGCTTCCTCCTCAGGGGGAGGTAATTAAAGAGCAGGACAATCAGATCATGTCGAAGGCAGTCCCTGTTCCTACTACAATGGAACCCACTTGGATACTGAAATGCCATGGGCTACATATGTGCAGGGGTCTTAGGTTATCTCCATGCATGGTCATTGGTTGGAATATCAGTCTTAGGAAAGAACCCTGTGCTCAGATTTTTGGTTCTGTTGCTCTCCTTGTGGAGTTCCTGTCCTCTCCAGATCTTACTGTTTCCCACTTCTTTCCTAAGATTCCCTGCACTCTGCCCAAAGGTTGCCCATAATTTCTTCACCAGAATGGTTTAATTACCATTCCTCATGCCTCTGGCTCTGATTTCCCTGTTACTTAAACCTAAAGCTCATATTAGTTCTCAGAGTCGAACTTGGGCCACTGAGCCCATTTATCTGCCTATCTTCCTAATGAACATCAATTACATCCTCTTTCTCTGCTTTATACCAGTGCTTGTCTCTTTAAGTGGCATATTGGAACAGAAATATAATCCTAGAATATAGGAGTCTCTTGACCTGGAACTCTATGCTCTTGCAGTACAGTTACAGGTCCAGCAGTAAGAGATGGAAGTCTATTGCATGTTCCTCACATGTAATATAAAAATTGGGAGGCTTATTAAAAGCAGACTTTGGGGGACAAGGAGGCACTCTTGAGCTAGATTCCAGGATGCTTATTTTGAATGTTCTCCAGAACTCCTTTTTCTGGGGTAGACTGCTTCCCTACCTTTCCCAAGCAGTTGTGGTGCATGCCTTTAATCCCATCACTTGGGAGGCAGAAGTAGGCATATCTCTGAGTTTGTCAAGACTAGCTGGTCTACAGTACAACCAGAACTACACAGAGAAAACCTGTTTTGAAAAAAATGAAACAAAATAAACTTCATGGGAAAATTTGTTACTTTGTAGTCTTAATTTCAATTCTTTACCAGTAGGTTTGCTGGTCAGGCCTATTGCTTCAGTAGAATCCAAGGTGACCACATGATACAATGACTCAGGGCAAGAAGGAATCATAAAGAGTTTATCAGGTTAACATTTGTGCCTTCCTTCATGTTAAGAGAAATGACTAGAGAGTTCTATGTGCTACTCATAGGGTCTGGAAAAGTATATTGTGAAAATTAGCAGTTGATAATCTGTTAACTATAATATCTTGGTAAATTTAGAAAAATCTTAGTTCCCCTTATTTAATGCCTTTGGAATTAAAAAATGTAGATGACCAGTTTTATAAGGACACTTTTGTAATGGTTTAAAAGAAATATATCCCCCATAGTACCTGGCAGTTAAATACTTCTTTCCCAGTGTTGCCTTTGATAGGAGGTTTGGGTGGTGCAGCCTTGCTGGAGGAAGTACATAACTGTGTGTGAGTTTGAGATGAAACTACTCACCTACTTCCAGTGTGCTTCCTGTTTCCTGCTAGAATTTGAAGAAGTGAATTCTCAGCTTCCTCCTACTGCCACTATGCCTGCTACTTACTGCCATGCCTTTCCTCCATAGTGGAACCCTACCCACTGGAACTGTGAGCTCAAATCAATTATTTCTTTGGAGTTGGGTTGGTTGTAGTGTTTTATCACATCAACAGAATAGTGACTAATACTACTTCGTAAATGTCTACAAAGGTAGCTGAACAGAATGCTCACTCAAATTATGGAATGACAAAGAGACAAATGTTCAAAATGAAGACAAAAAATAAAAAGCCAAATTTTTGTCTTGCTTTAGCTACCCAAAACACGTCTGCAGGTCTAAGTGAAGAGTTGCTGTGTTTAGTAAAATCTGTCACTCAGTTTCTACTGAAGAAAGGATTCTGTTCAAATGATGTTTACAGAAGATTAAGCTCACTACCATCCTTCAATTACAGGCAAGGAATAACAATTTGTCTTACATGTGAATTTACATTATGTCTTCAGTCAAAGCAAGTGAATAAGGCTGGAAATATAGCTCAGTTGAGTGTTTGCCCCACATGTACAAAGACATGGATTCTACCCCAGACCACATAAACCCGGAGTGGTCAATTGTGATTACCTATAATCCCAACTCTTAGGTGGCGGCAAGGAGATCAACATTTGAAGCTTATTCTCAGCTATATTGTGAGTACGAGGCTGTCTTTGGATGCATTAGATCTGGTTTGAAAAACAGAAAACATTATGTGAATTACTATAACTTTCTTCTCATTTCAGCTCCTCATAAGCCCCCTTCCTCTCAAAAACATGCCTTTTTTCAATTATTGTCACACACACATTCATAAATAAGGATAAATAAAATGTGCTGAGTCCCTTTTTTGTTACTTGTGTATATATGTGTTTAGGATTGCTCACTGGGATTAGAAAATGTTTCAAGAGGCTCTTTCCTGGAGAAGACAGGTTCTCCATCTCTTGGTACCCATTAATTGCATATAGCTCATAAACTATGGCTCTCTGAGATTTTCTCTATCTCTGTTGGAATATTGGAAGGTATTGCAATTGTACAGGTCTTATTTATGTGACCTTATTGTTAAGGTTTTATGGGTGCAACTCTGTCACTTTTCAAAAAGATTATCTAACCACAAATGCCCAGGTCCTTTGGATCTTAATTTTTTTTCTGTTCCTTCTTCTTTGATATTCCCTGAGCTCAGAGTTTGTGTTGTACATGTATCTGTTGTAGTTGGGCACTCTATCATCAGGTGTTCTTCTGATTTTGTTATGTTTTGGAATTCTGTAATGTTCTTTATCTATTGCAAATCTAGGCTTCCTTCCTGAGGATTTAGAGCTACACTCATCTGTGGATAAAAAGGTTTATATTCAGAAAACAGTTGGGAATTATATTGGTTTAGAAATGTGACAGTACTAGGTCAGTACTGCTCAGGACCTTACCAGCCACATGTCATTGGCTAGATATGTACAATCAAGCAGGTATTTGGGGGGTGAACTAAAGTCCAAGTAGATGGTTGTCCACGTGATATAAAAGCCATTGTTGAACCTATCTTGCTCTTCTGGATATTGGTTCAATTTACAGACTTTATAGCTGATTAAGACTGTCCATTTATTTTTTGCCTTGGCAACTTGCATAGTATCTTCTGATACTGTGAGAGCTAGTCCACAGGGAAGACTCTCTATGATCAATCCCAGCTCTGTTTCTCTAAGTCCTCTGTCTCAAGCATATGGTGTATTGAGCAATAATGTCTCATCTTTAGGTTCTGAGAAACAAACAAACAAACAAAAAGTACAATGACAATAGACTATTCTATTATTTTAAGAGTGTTTTGGATGCCCTGCCCGGGGAGCTTATGCCTGTTAATGGATTTTTTTATTTAGTCTATGACACTTGGTGAAGCATTATCACTCTAAGTGTCATAACTTCATTTAAACTGTTTATAATGAAGTGTGTGTGTTTGTGTATGTGTGTGTGTACTGTGTATGCACTTCTAAGGAAACACAAACTACATTTGCCTTTGGATTTTTCATCTGTACTATATTTTATTCATCTTTCCGACTACTCAGATAAAGCACTCCCTCTCTAAAAATGGGGATAATAGAACATAGGTCCTATAAAGGAAACATGGGAAGTGGTATTAATTTTGTTTGTGGTTTGTTATGGAGTTATATAATGTTATGCATGTTATTTAAAATATTTTCTCTATCCCTAGTGTTTCCATGCAGTACACAGTGGTAACACAACAAAGCACAGCAAATAAGTTGATGATATAGCCTATATAGCTGTGTTCAACAGTTATTTATGCTATGATAATGTGATAACCCTGGCTGGGAAGATTGTTTAGTGTGCAGATTGCAACATGAGGACCTGGCTTTTGATATCCAGCATCTATGAAGATCTAGAGAGGACATGTCTGTAACCTCAGTAATGGAGATGCAAAGAAAGCAGAGATAGGCATATCCCTGAAATTTGCTGGTCATCCGGTCTAGCTGAATCTGGGAACTCTAGAACCTGTCTCAAAAGTAAGATAGATAGATAGATAGATAGATAGATAGATGGTAGATAGATAGAGAGACAGACAGAGTAATCACAAAAATAAGACACACTGTGTTGAACTTTGGACTTCAAACAGGAATGCATGAATTGTACACTCAAAAGGGATATGTACATATGTGGTATATATATATATATATACATATACCACATATGTACATATGCTATGTATACACACATAAGAAAGTGACAGTCACATGTATATGTATTAATCAGGATTATAACTCATGAGTATTTCAGAAATGACCAATGCATTGATAAGAGTAAGATGGTCTTGGGAGTTATTTAGGCATGATAAAGTTGAACTAAGTTCAATTTTAAACAACCAAAATAAAATGTATCTTCTGATATAGGAGCCATTTAAATGAGCAGGTTAATTGGATTTTGCAAGACATCCTTTCCTACAATCAGAAGAAATTCACTTTATTTTAATCACCTGAAACTTTTGTCCTAATAATGGATTATTTAGTCCAGAGGACCAAGGAAAATTGAGAAGAGGACAAGGAAGCCACACCAACATGGGAAGTGAAACAAATAGAGAAGAGATGTGAAGATTAAAATTCCCTAGGTATATTTAAAGCACCACCACAACGAAAATGATGTTGAAGGACAAGAAATGATGGATAAATTATTACATTTTAATCTCCCACATTACATAGTTCAAAGTACAATAATAAAAGCATACAGTAAAATGTGATTCAATGGGTATTTTAATTGAGCAATAATTTATAAGTTGTCCGCAACTTTCTGAATGCTCTGCTAGATATAGACAACACTACTATTCAGTCCCTGTTCTGGGATCTCACAAAGCTCATCATTTACTTAGGAGATATTGAAGAGAATAAGCTACTAAAATGCAACGTGCTAAATCCCTAAGGCTGCATGTGAAATCTGACAGAAAGTTTATTGTGACAGTCAGTTTCACCAACTTTACACTGAATCATTATGATAAGCTTGGAGGTTCATTTCTTGATGAATTCCCATACTTCTGCATGGGTCAGTCTTCCTGAAACAAATGCACATTGAGATACTAGAACACCATAGAATGTGAATTTTTTTTTTCTCCAGAAAAATACAGACTCTTGCTCTCAGTAATAATCCCAGGAAGTGAAGATAAATAGGGAGCTGGTGTCTAAGCTCAGGTCCTCATGCTTACACGGCAAGTATTGTGACCCACCTAGCCATCTCCATAACCTGTAAAATTAATCTTTAATATCAGATAATAAAAATTCTTATATGAAATATCCAGAGTTGGTTAAGTCAGAACTAATCTCTCTCCTGACTTTTCTCTTTGCTCTCATTAATAGGTCTGCTTGCTCTCAGACTGTTTCTGTGACAGTTACAAGATTGCTGCAGATCATCACAGTTTCACATACAAATTAAGCAATACCCAGTAGGACATAGAAAGGCATTTCTTCAAAAGCCTTGGTTAAACAATGTAGAAACACTTTTTAGGAAGTCTCTCAGTGGCCTTTGCTTGCTTGTAATTTGCCTTCAGTGTTTTGCATGCCTGTGCCTAAATCAAAGGGACTAGAAACAGCTTATCCTAAAGCACAGACAAGGGCAGTCTTCTGAATACACTGTAGCCTTTGTTGGTGAAGAAAATAATGCAAACTAGATACTGGAAAAGAACAATAGTATGCATGGTGCTTGGTAAATGTATCTCAAAATGGCTCATTCTTCTCATGTCAATGTCAAACTCCTGGGGTGAGTTACTGCTGCTCAAGGAGAGTTAGAATTCTTTTGAATATGTTCTTACACCTTCAGGAACAGTTGTGGGATGGTGACACTCCCATTCTGCAGGAGGCTTTGCCCTGTATATAATGGATACAGCACTTGAGACAGGATACAACACACAACAGCTCAGCATTTGAGATAACCTACAGGCACAGCTTGCAGTTCCTACCACTGTTTTACTGTGGGTGTGGAAGCTTCATGAGAGATGATGATCCTCTTATTGCACAGAAGCCTTAACTGACACCCTTAATATTTTTGTTCTTTGAAAAGCATATACTGTTGTCCCATTCCTCTGTTAGTGATGGGAGACAGGCTCCAAAACCCCATATTGCACTTCTATAACTAACAATGTTGCAAAAAATCTATATTATGGTTCATGTCTTAAGTGAATGAGAATATGGGATGGCTTAAGATTTCTTCACATTGAAAGGGTTAGGCTAACCCACTAGGACACTGAACTGTCATGGACATTTTTATTTAACTTCATGGAAGGAATGGATTGTCTGCATATCTGACTATGTGAAAGGGTTAGGCTAACTTTGTAACCTATATGTCTTCTAAAGCCTATAGTTTTGAGTTTTAGGTCCAGGTTAAGCTAAAGCCTCTTAGTACCTTTCCAGAGAGTGAAGGAATGTGACCCTATCTGTGAGGACAGATATAAAAAAAGGGCAAGCAAGCAATGACCTTCACTCATCAAAAGAACGACCAGACCCTTGTCCTTGAGATAGTGTTTCTTAGCAACAAACCTAGACTTCTTCTGAGTAG